>NC_077234.1:256113945-256448945 GCF_027887165.1 Monodelphis domestica
TGACAAAGGTCTAATTACCCAAATTCATAAAGAAATAAACCAATTATACAAAAAAAAATCAAGCCATTCTCCAATTGATAAATGGGTAAGGAACATGAATAGGTAATTTTCAGTTAAAGAAATAAAAACTATTAATAAGCATGTGAAAAAAGTGCTCTAAATCTCTAATAATAAGAGAAATGCAAATCAAAACAACTCTGAGGTATCACCTCACACATAGCAGATAGGCTAACAAGACATCATGGAAATTAATGAATGCTGGAGGGGATGTGGCTAAGTTGGCACATTAATGCATTGCTGGTGGAGTTGTGAATTGATCCAATCATTCTGCAGGGCAATTTGGAACTATGCTGAAAGGATGCTAAAAGACTGTCTGCCCTTTGACCCAGCCATAGCACTGCTGGGTTTGTACCCCAAAGAGATAATAAGGAAAAAGACTTGTACAAGAATATTCATAGCTGTGCTCTTTGTGGTAGCAAAAAATTGGAAAATGAGGGGATGCCCTTCAACCGAGGAATGGCTGAACCAATTGTGGTGTATGTTGGTGATGGAATACTATTGTGCTCAAAGGAATAATAAAGTGGAGGAATTCCATGGGAACTGGAACAACTTCTAGGAACAGATGCAGAGTGGGAGGAGCAGAACCAGGAGAACATTGTACACAGAAACCAATTCACTATGGTACAATCAAATGCAATGGACTTCTCCTTTAGTTGCAATGCAGTGATCTTGAACAACTTGGAGGAATCTAGGAGAAAAAAAATTATCCACATTCAGAGGAAAAACTTTTGGAGTAGAAACACAGAAGAAAAACAACTCCTTTATTACATGGGTCAAGGGGTTATGGCTGGGGATGTAGACTATAAATGAACATCCTAATATACTCCAACAACATGGAAATAGGTTTTGATCAAGGACACATGTAATACCGAATGAAATTGCATATTGGCTGTGGGGAGGGTGGTGGAGGGGAGGGAGGGAAACAATGTGATACTTATACCCAGGAATAATGTTGTAAATTGACTAAATAAATTAATTTTGAAAAGGAAGAAGAAATCAGGAAAATAAAATTTCCAAGCTCATGAAAAGAACTCTCTCTTGCTTCAATAACTCTGCAACTTCAGAGACTCCTTTCCAAAATTCTTTATCTTATCAAACCTAATCAATATCTAATTTCTATTACATTCCTATATTATGAAACTATGAGTTACTTTGACTCCTATCATGTATAGAATGGATGAATACTTCATAGAATAGAGACAAGGAAAAGATTGCCCTTCTTGAAGAAGGACACCTTCTAAAAAATTAAAATTCTGATTGTCTCTTCTGAAAAGAAATATTTAGAGCACTTATTTTAAGGGAAGTCTGTGTAGTCTGACTATATAGGATTTGACACATGAGGTCTGCATCTTTGGACAAGTTGGGATGAGCATGGACCCTGATATTTTTTAATTTACACCTTTCTACAATAAAATGTCATTCTGGCTCAGATGATTGCTTCCCAGTAATTTTTTTTAATTTGACTGATGGGCCTGAGGGTCAGTCTCCTAATTCCTGTTCTCTTCAAGAAAGCCTCCTGGGGATGCCCAGAGAGACCCCATTCCTTGAGAGAGGAATGATGGATTTGAATGTTTACCTAGCCAAGATCCCTACTTCTAAGCCTTTGTGTTTAAGAAGTAACATAATTCTGGAATTCTTGTTACTAGTACTTTTTTGTTTCTTCTTAAAGTCTTTTAGTTAAAATATATACTATTTTTGGAATTTGGTGGGCTTGAAGGACCTTCTTTATTGTCAGTATTTTTGTGGGTTGCAGGGAATAATTCCATCACTAGTTTTAAGGTCCTGTACAGTCACTGTATGGATATGAAGATTTATTTAGGCTTCTATGCAGAATCAGAAATTCTTTGAAAATATGGTCACATATCTTGATTTTCTGTACCCAGTAGCAACAGTTTCCAGATTTATTTTTTTAATGTTTCTTTCTCTTTTAAGGGGCTTACTATCTGTACTGGCATAGATATATTTATATGTCGTATTCTGATCCATCTATATACATGTGTGTCTTTACAGTTGTCTTTATGTCTCTGAGTGTCTGTTTCTAGGCTGTATCTGGAAATGTATGTCATTTGCTAGAGTGTGAAAATGCACAAATCCCATGTACCTTCAATGCTGATCCCTACTGCGGAATCCCTTTGTTCATATGAATTTGGGGGTTTTGGCCTTTTGAGGTAGTTTATATATCGGTAGATGATGAGGAGAGGAAGAGTCCTATGTCTAAGCTGCCGTCATGTTTATCCAGAAGTCTATCTATAATTATTTTAAGTGGAGTTTCTCTTTCTCATTCTTGGTGCTGAGTTTTGTTGGAAATATATAGTACTATGGGTTTATTTTTTATCCTGCAACTTTCCCAAAGTTATTATTGATTTCCACTAGCTTTTTAGTTGATTTTCTAGGATTATTTAAGTATTCTGTCACATCATCTGCAAAGAGTGATAGTTTAGTTTCCTCTTTGCCTACCTTAATCCCTTCAATTTCTTTTTATTCTCTAATTGCTACTGCCACCATTCCCAGTACAATATTAAATAATAGTGGTAATAATGAACATCCTTGCTTCACTCCAGATCTTATTGGGAAGGCTTCTGACTTATCTTCATTGCAGATACTTGCTGATGATTTTAAATATATACTGTTTATCATTTTGAGGAAAGATCCTTCTATTCCTATACGTTTTAGTGTTTTTAATGGGAATGTGTATTATATTTTGTCAAAGGCTTTTTCTGCATCCATTGAAATAATCATATGATTTCTCTTAGTTTTGTTGTTGATATGGTCAATTATGTGAGTGGTTTTCATAATGTTAAATGAGCCTTGCATTCCTAGTATAAATACCACCTGTTCATAGTGAATAATCTTTGTGATGACTTGATGTAGTCTCATTGCTAGCATTTTATTTTAAGATTTTTGTATTCACATTCATTAAGGAAATTGGTGTGTAGATTTCTTTCTCTATTTTTGATCTATCTGGTATGTCAATCAGTAACATGTTTGTTATTGTAAAAAGAATTTGGTAAGACTCCCTCTTTGCTTATTTTGTCAAATAGTTTGTGTAGTATTGGGATTAGTTCTTTAAATGCTTGACAGAACTCCCTTAGGAGCCCATCTGGCCCTGGGAATTTTTTCTTAGGGAGTTCATTGATGGCTCATTTAATTTATTTTTCTGAAATGGGATTATTTAAGTATTCTATTCCCTCTTTTGCTAATCTAGAAAATTTACATTTTTTGTAAATATTCACCTTATTTACCTAAATTGTCATATTTTTGCCATATATTTGGGCAAAATGGTTCTTAATAATTGTCTTAATTTCCTCTTCATTAGTAGTGAGATACTCTTAATTTGATTCTATTTTTTCTTTTTTTTTATTAACCAGTACTTCATCTATTTCATTTGTTGTTTCAGAGTACCAATTCCTAATATTATTTATTAGTTCAATAGTTCTTTTGCTTCCAATTTTATCAATTTCTCCTTCGATCTTAAGGATTTCCAATTTAATTTTTATCTGAAGATTTTTTATTTGTACTTCATATATTTTTTTTTTAAGTTGCAAGCCCAATTCATTGATCTCCCTCTTTATTTTGTTGATACAGACCCTTGGGTATATACATTTTTCCCTGAGTACTGCTTTCACTATATCACATAGATTCTGATATGTTTTCTCCTCATTGTCATTCTCTTCAATGAAATCAACAATTGGTCAATCTTTGTATATGTACCATGTGCTACTGAAAATAAGGTGTAATCCTTTTTATCACTATTCAATTTTCTCCAGACATCTATTAACTCTACTTTTTCTAACATTTCATTTATTCCCCTTACTTCCTTCTTATTTTTTTTTTTGGTTTAATTCATCTAGTTCTGAAAGAGGAAGGTTGAGGTCTACAACTAGTATTATTTTACTATCTCCTTCTTTAGCTTCTACTTTAAAAATATGGATTCTATATATCATTTGGTGCATAAACATTTAATATCTATATTACTTCGTTTATAGTACCGTTTTAGCAAGATGTGATTTCCTTCGTTATCTCTTTTAATCAGATCAACTTTTACTTTAGCTTTGTCTGATATCATGATTGATACTCCTGCCTTTTTTTTCTTTAGATGACAAATAATAAATTCTGGTCCAGCCTTTTACCTTTAATATGTGTGTGTCACCCTACCTCAAACGAGTTTCTTGTAAGCAACATATAATAGGATTTTGGTTTTTAATCCACTCTACTATTTGCTTCCATTTCATGCATGAGTTCTTCCCATTCACATTCAGAATTATGATTACTAACTGTGTGTTGCCTTCTATCTTATTTTCCCCTTTTAATCCTGTTCTATTCCCTTTCACTCCATTTCACCTCACCAGTATTTTTTTTATCACTTCCTGCATTCAGCTCCCTCCAATTACCTCCCCCTTCCCTTGTCTTATTGCTTTTCTATTTCTTTATAGGGCAAGATAAAATTCTCTGCCCCTATTTGTTTTTCCCTCTCTTAGCTAATTATGATGAGAGTGATGTTCAAACATTGCCAGTCAACACCCTTATCCTCCCCTCCCCATAACAAATTTTCATGCCTATTTATGCTATGTAATTTTCTCCATCCTATCTCTCTTTTCCCTTTTCTCTCACTGCAATCCTCTTTATCACCCCTGGATTTTTTTGCATACCATATCATCATAATCAGCTTACTTCCCCACCCTCTTTCTAAGTCTATTCCTTCTACCTACCCTATACTAAGAATAATGTTTGAGAATTATAGATATCCTCTTTCCATGTAGAAATACAAATATTTTGACCTTAATGGGTCCCTTAAATTTTCTCTTTCTTATTTGCCTTTTTAGGCTTCTCTTGGGTCTCATTTTTGGACTTCAAATTTTTTTTTTGTTTAGGTCTGGCTTATTCCTCAGGAATGCTTGGAAATCTATCTCATTGAATATCAATCCCCTCCCCCCCCCCGAAAGAATGTACTCAGTTTTTCTGGAAAGGTGATTCTGAGTTGTAAACCCAAATCTTTAACCTTCCTGAATACCATATTTTATGCCTTTTGATATTTTTAATGTGAAAGCTGCTAGGTTCTATGTGATCCTAATTGTAGCTCCATGGTATTTAAATTTTTTTCTTTCTGACTGCTTACACTAATTTTTCTTTGGCTTTGGGGCTCTTGAATTTTGCTATTATATTCTTGAAATTTTTTATTTGAGGATTTCTTTCTGGAGGTGATCTGTGGATTCTTTCTATTTCTATTTTATTTTCTTGTATGAAAATATCTGGGTAGTTTTCCTTGATGATTTCTTGTATTATGAGATGTCTGTGCTTTTTATTTCTTTGATCATGGCTTTAAGGTAGTCCAATAATTCTTAAATTGTCTCTCCTTGATCTCTTTTCTTGGCCAGTTGTTTATTCAATGAAATATTTCATTTTATCTTCTGCTTTTTTTCATTCTTTTGATTTTGTTTTAGTTTTTCTTGATGTCTCATAGAATCATTAGTTTGTAGTTATTTGATTCTAATATTTAAGATCTGATTTTCCTCCATCACTTTTTGTGTCTCCTTTTTCATTTGGCCCATTTCTTCTTGCATTGCTTTCATTTCTCTACCCCACTTTTCCTCTGACTCTCTTAATTGGTTTCCAAAGTCCTTTGTGTGCTCTTCCAGAATCTGTATTTTTCCAAAATCCATATTTTTCTTTTTTGACTTTGAATGTGTTTGTTTTGCTTTCCCTGTGCCCTTCTGTGTCTGTGCCTTGCTCATTTTCTCCATAAAAATTATTTACACTTAGATGTGTTTTTTTCTGCTAATTTTTCCTATCTTTTTATAGGCAGGCTCTGTTTTCTGGGAGGTTAGGATACCCTCTTAAACTTTAGTTCTTCCTTGATGCTACCCTTAACTTTATTTCTTGTTTTCTGCCAGTTTCTGTTCTTCCAAGATGACATGATGTCTTGAAGGTTGGAAGGTCTGATGACATGGGCAGGGTCCAACCTCACTCACGACTCCAGGGTTCCTGACAGTTGGCAAATGATCAGTCAAAATAAATAACAAATGGAAGATAGATTAATAATTACAGCCATGGGACTGCTTTGCATCTAACAGCTGCTCTGCCATCCCCATGTCTGGTTTATATTTTTATACCCATTTTCTTGGCACTTAGATACATTACCTAATATACATGTTCAAAGAGAGATAATTGGAAGTGATACATTAACTTTTAACAAATCATTTGATTAACATTATATATTCTTACATTGTGATTACAGACAGCATACAAGATAAATGATTCTGTCAAAGGTGGCTTAATTTTCTCATTACCATCTGAGAAGTTTTGAGCTTACAAAAAATCAAGGAAAATTACTTATTACTTTTAATAAAATGGAATAATTAACAGTTCTTAAAAGACAATTCAATAATTGTACCATTGAGGTTGAGGGGTACTGGGAATACAATTCAAATTTAGACTCATCATTTCTCAGGGTTCACTAGGGAGTTCCTGAGTTACTGATTTGTGTAATCGTGTCACTGAGGCATATTGAAGCTTGATGTATTTGTACTTATTGTCTGGGCCTCTGTTATTGATTTGTGTGCTGGCTTCATGAGAATAGGTTTCTGTGAGTGGGAAAGTTTTGCATTTGGCCTGTAGCTGTGGTTTTGCTGGGAATTATGTACCTAAGTAAGAGTTAACCCATGATACTCTTTTTGGGATTGGGTTTAAGGGTCTGATCTTTTTGGTGATATTTTGGGGAATTAGGGTACATGTATTTTGCTCTTGCATTATTTCTTTTGGGACTAGGGGAAATAATAATCTTGTCAATTCATAGATAAGGGATATTGGTGAAAGAGGTCATGCAAGGGGGATAGAGTGGACAGTCGCATCTTGCCAAGGACCATGCTGTGGTCTCCTTAGCTACCACGCATGACTCTGTCAAGGTGTCGTGGCCTGATGACAACCAGCCTTCTGAGGGTCACCTTTCACTGCTGATTCAATTATCTCTTAAGATGCTGATAGCTTAAATTTTAGGCTTAGGTGTAAGCTTTTGGTCTCACTGTGGGCTTTATCTTGTGGGGAACACAGTAGATTAACCTGTCTTGGCCCTCTGCCTTGAGCTATTGGTAAGAGGATCAGGACCCCTCTGTATTTGGGTCTACCATCTACTCCAAACTGGGGTCTATGTCCTCACCACAGGTCCAGAGTGGAATTTCTGGCATACAGGTATGTTGGACTTAGGTTCCAACAGCAGATGTGAGGTAGGGTAGTGTTGCTTGCTCTTGGCTTACTCTTCACTGCTTACTATAGCCTCCTGCTATATGTACTCCCCTCTCACCCCAGGGCCCCAGATTTTCTCCTTTTACCTTTTAGGGTTTTCTCTTCTTGAAAGTTGTTTCACTCTGTCCCTTTGTTGGTTCTTTCACTTCTATATTCATTTTGTGGTGATATTTTAAGATTGGTTGGAGTTGATTCTTATGGTGACTTTGAGCTTCTCTTCTCTACTCTGCCATTTTGGTTCTGCCTCTCTGATGTTTCTCCTCCTCTTTTATTAATCTAGGCAATTTGTATTTTTGAAAATATTCATCCATTTTACCTTGATTATCATATTCATTTTTATATACTTGGGCAAAATTGCTCCTAATAATTGTTTTAATTTTCTCTTCATTAAAGTATCTATGTACTAAGTTCTTTTGTTTACAAAGTTGAGAGGATAAACAGATAAGACCATGATAGTTACATTTTCAGTTGAAACTCACTTCACATGGCCTGAGTTTTGCCCTCCAATCTTTCTAAAGCTTTATTAAAGCAAAAGCAATGGGAGTTCTGCCCCCCTTGAAATTAACTAACACTTTCACTTTGAATCAAGTTCCATTCACAAATACTACTAACCACATTCACCACCCTCATTCATGAGAGAGAGCGCCTTGGTGTGGGATTGGTCCTTATATAGACCAATCCTGTGCCCAGAAGTAGGGGTATGTAGCCTCTCCCTTGCAAGGAATTGGACCATTCCATGCCAAGAAATAGGGGGGAGGGTCCCCTGGAGTATGCTGGGAAATGCAGTCCCAGCCAGGATATATTTTTTAAACCCACATGATGAATACTTCATAGAGTAGAAACAAAGAAAAGACTTGACTTTCTTGAAGGAGAACTTCTAAAGTATGACAACTGTGGTTGCCCCTTCTTAAAAGAAATAATCAGGGGATCTCCTTTTTAGTGTAGGTCTATATAACCTGACTCTATATATACCAACTGATGACCTCTGGGTCTTTGGCCAAGCTGGGATGGACCCTGACACTTTGTAAATTACAACTTTCACAATAAAATGTCAATATGGCTCAGATCATTACTTCTTCCCTTAGGATGCTAGAGGTAACCTTGAGATGCTGGGAATGATTTCTAATACTGATGTTTATGAATCCCTTTATCCCCTGCTATTTTCAGTATGCTTCCCACTAATTATTTAATTGATATCAAAAAGTCAGGTAAAGGTAACTAATTATGTTTCAATTAGGGATATTTGTTGAGATATTATAAAAACGGTACAGGATTTTTCCTCCAAAGTATGACTCATTTTACTACAAGTTCAAGGAAAGTGGACTCAAACTTAGTAGTCTTATGTGAAAAAAGGTGTAGGTCCTGGTTAGATGACAATCTTTTTCTCTCTTGCTGATGTCCAACAAAGTTCCCTTGAGGTGAGTATACTTCTTCTAACCTAGAGAGTGGGAGGTAGGGGTATTCTGAAGCCAGCATTAGCATTTCCAGGGTCAACTGTTAAATTTTTAGTATAAATACCAAAATGGCAAATAATATAAATTGGGACCTAATTTATTGTGTTTTTTTTTAATATTCTGTTTCTAAGAAAGTGATAGAGAAAGTGTCAATGATACAAATTAAACTTGAAGGTTTGCAAAGAAGATTGTTTTTGAGAGCTAGGTAATTGACACCACCTGAACCCCCTGGATGAGTCAGCCTTATAAAGACCTGATGCTATATTTCTCCATGTACGAAATAAAAGAATATAATGGACCTAACATCAATGATTAAAAATACACTGTAAGTATCTTAATTCTGTGTGTTTTTGTTTAATTGAGAATAGAATTCCCAAATGCTAGATCTAAAACTATTAAATTAAAAAATGAAGTCAAAGGTGGTTTTGTGTACCCTATGTAATTTTACTTTTTTTAAGAATATTTATAAGTTGTGTAGATTAGTTTAACAGCTTCTCTGGCTTCTCTGTAAGTGTATGAATGCAATATATTCTAAGTAGCAGAAAGATACCATACTTCAAAGGAAATATTTTTTCCTAATGTTATAAATGAAATAGCAAGAAAGTATTATTATTATTAGGGACATTAAAGAAACAGTTGGGTAATTCTGAAATTGTTAATTACTGTCAGCAATAGAATAAAGATGATATTAATTTTTAATGAAATCACCACTGGTGTTTAATAGTTTTTTTTCCTTTTCTTGGTCCTTTTATGTCATATCACAAAATAGTACTAAACCTTGTAAAATATCAGAAGGAAAAGTACTAAACTAATTTATTAAAATAGACAATACAAGTTTGTGTAATAACCAATATGTGAATAGATAAACATAAAAAATAAAAGAATACCATACAGATTAATTCTGTGTTGTTGTGACTAAAATAATCTTGAGAGACTTGTTTTGGGTATGAAATATCAGTTTATGATCCAACCATTGTGGAGGGCAATTAAGTACTATGCCCCAAGGGATATAAAACAATTTGATCAAGTAATACGACTACTAAGTCTGTTTCTCAAAGAGATTTTTTTAAAGGGGGATGGGAAGGACTTACTTTTACAAAAATATTTATAACTTCTCTTTTTTTGGTAGCAATGAATTGGAAATGGAGAGAATATCCATCAATTGGGGAATGACTGAACAGATTGTGGTAGATGCTGGTGATAGAATACTATTGTGCTATAAGAAATGATGAGCAGGATGATTTCAGAAAGAACTGGAAAGATTTATATGAACTGATGCAGAGTGAAATAAGTAAAACCAAGAGAACATTGTTCACAGTAACAGCTATATTATGGAATGATCTCCTCAGAGGAATAACTGTTGGAGTTGTAATGCAGATGAAAACATACAATTTTCCCTTGATTATTTTGGTTTTTTTGGGGGGGTTTTTGTTCTATATGATTATTCCCTTACAAAAATGAACAAGAAAATATTCACTATAAGCAACAAAAAGAAAATAAATATTAATTTATTGACTATATCTATTTATTGAGTAGTCTAGCATCATAACCAAAGTGAAGTCAATGATCCTCTCAAATGACCAGTGACTTGCCCAGAGTCACACAGCTAATAATTTTCTAAGGTGAGAATTTGAACTCAACTCTTCCTGACTTCATGCCCAGTATTTCTGTCTGCTGACTGAAGTGCCCACATGGGAAGAGCCAATGACAAACCTATTTCCTTTCCTGAAGCTGAATTATTTTGGGTAATCTAGTGTGACCACCATAAGGGACCAGTGGAAGGCAGAGGTATAATCAGGAAAAGAGGATAATTCTCCCTCAGTCTTTGGACCAGCAAAAAAATGCAGATGTAAATGAGGAACACATTCTCTGAATTCTGGAGAAGAGAAAAGCCACAACATGAGACACCACTTTGAGTCTACCAAATTGAGAGTGAATCAAAGTTAAGATTTCATTCCACAAGTGGCAGATGTTGAGGAAAATAAATATGTTTTTAAAAGATATTTCATATATCATAAATAATTTCTTATTATCAATTCACATGTGAACTTGCTTATTAAGGGCAAAGTGAGAGCATTTCTAGGGCAACTGTAAGTCTGAGCTTAAAGTATGTTTCTGAGCTGTAAATGTGTGCAGAAGTTCTTCCCATGTGAACTGTTTGTCAGAAATCTGGTCTTCCTGAATAGATAACCAATTTTGTCTGAGGCTATTCAGTTTCCTATTGGTGAAGAAACTATGAGCCAAAATAAAAATAAGGCAAAGATACAGAGAAAAAGGTTAACCAATGAGACTCTTAGAAGTTGATCTAATGAATAGAAAGATCAAAACTAAAAAAAAAAATGTTTGTTTTTTTCATTCTAGACATCTATTTCTCTTAGGAGACAAAGCATTACTTAGTTAAAAAGACAAAGAATGTAAAATCACCCTACTGCCTTAGAACAATACTTTTTCTTCAGTGAAGTTTCATCTTTTTCTTAGCCTAATATAGGAAATAAAAGAATCCTACTAGTATATCAAACCTCTTACTTCATTATAGTAAGCCTAAGCATAAAGAGTCATGGAATGCATCAGTCTTATCAGAAGAGAATCACATAATATTTCAGCGGGTAGCCTGACTTACCAGTTACCTAAAGCTTGGCCCACACAGTCAACAAAGAAGGAAGAACAACTCATTTCTTGAATATATGGAGTCTAGTGTATGCAGTTTTCAGTTTTCCATTTGCAAAACACATCGATGGCAACTGTTTCCACTCCTGGCAAATGTTGAGGAATATCAATGAGCGTCCTGTTAAAAAGACATCACATCCATCTTAAACAGAAATACGTATAAACATACCACATGTGTGCGTAAAAGTTGTAGGGAAGAGAGTTTTATAACTCCTAGCTACATCTAAATGGCTGCAGGTAAACTGGTCCGGGATCATGAAATGCAATCCGTTTGATTTACTCAGGGTCATCTCCATAGGACGTTGTCAGTGAGATCAGGACTTCTGAATTCAGCAACGGAGGTGAATTCTGGTAAATAAAACTCCCTAACTTTTATAGTCTGATTTAATTCAACTGCGTTCATTGTGTGCAGAGGAGAGGGTCCATTCATGAATTGGCTCTATGAGTCATTCTATGGACACACACTCCCTGATGTGACTTTGGGCACCTCACTGAACCACAGTAGGTCTAACTTACTACATTTGTGAGGTGAAGGTATAGAATCAGGAAAATATAAAATTCTTTCCATTTCAAAATACTTTTTTCTCACTTAAATCTCAAGGTGGTACTGTTGCTCTCAGTGAGAGATGAGTCTTGAATATACCCTGTTTTCAATGAAGTGCTGACTGTTGAGGTTCTTCTTTCCCCCTCTTCCCACCTCACCTGGAGTGGGGTCTGATGATGGAATGGACACCATATTTGTTGATCTCCTCATCAGAATTAGCTTTGAGCTTCTCATCCATCAGCTAATTCCACCTCTTTTTTGAATATTTCAATAAATGCTGGTCACAAGATCTAGGTATCCACACAGTAAAGCACATATATTCTGTAATGCGGCTTATGGAGTATTTTTAATATGGTAAAACTGACATGTTATCTAGGATCATATAGAGAAATGGAAGGGACCTTACAGATCATCTCTTCTAATATTCTTCTTTTATAGGTGAAAGGCCGTGAAGTTTAAGTTACTTATACAAGATCACATAAGTAACAAGAACTAGGTTCTTTAACTCCAACCCTTTAATTCTTTACACTGCACAATTTTACTATTTAAATACTAATCAATTTCCTTATCTTTAAAATGGACATAGTACCAACATCTGCTTCTTAGGTTTGTTGTGAATAAAATGAGATATTTTTATTACTTTTCAAATCTTAATTTTACTATAAAATATTAATATTGCTATTAATAATAATGAGACTAAATATAATAATGAGCAATAAAAATCTGCTAATCTGCTGAGTAGCTAAATAGTAGAAGTCCTCAATTACATTGGATCAACCTGAACAAAGAATTTCAGATAATGCATAGTCTGAATCCTTTCTTTGCCAGGCAAAGTAACATAGCAACACAATTCCCTCTGGATGCTTAAGGTATGCATTCCATAGGTCTGGTCTTTGGGTACAAATTCAATCACTCTGAATCAACAAGGAATCCACTATTCCATAGTGTTGCTGTGAATTTAAATTCCTGATAAATGTTTATTGAATTTAATTTTACTACTCTGTGAATAGAAAGTAAAACAAAACAAAACAAAACAAAAACAAAACAAGGAATTTGCTCAGATCAATAGTGGGAGACCAAAAAAAAAAAAAACAAAAACACAAATCTTCTATCAACAAATAATTTGGAGCTTGAATTATCCAAAATACTATATTTGTAAAATGCTATATTTTTTTAAATTTATTTTTAGGACTATATTTATTCCCTTCCTCTCATTACATCAAAAATAATTGTTTCTCTCCTCAAGTGACTTGCTTGTTTAGGTAACATCTATGTATAGTCACTGAATTAATGAATCTAGAAATTTTTAATTTTTGGCACATAATCAGTCCTATTACAGTACAAATACAAATGGCATTTAATCTAAAGATTAAAAGAAAAGAAAAAAATGAGACTGTAATAGTCCAACTCCTTTGGATTATTAGAGAAGATTATAATGAGTATTAAAAAACAGATACTTTCTAGCAATAATATTTTAGGCTCAGGGATATACTTTTTTAAGGAGTCACAGAAAGTTTATCAATTAAGATATTTCAAACTATTCTGTTTCATAATTGGAATTAAATTAAAATATTATAGTGTTAAATTATTGAACAGAAAATCACATTTTAGTTTTATGCCTTTAGCACACTAAATTGGTGACTAATTGCCTTAATCCATTTTTCCAGTAATAGCACAGGGCTCTTTTGTTTGTAAATTAAGTATTTTATTTTTGTGTTAGAGAAAACATTTATCACGCATGAGCCTAAGGCTTCTCTGTAGTCCATAAATCTTTGGTATTTAGCCTTATTCCTGATCCATATTTCCAAAGAAAAAGATATAGATGGCCTATCCGCAATTCTAGAAATGTTTGAAAAATAAATTGGTCACATTTAAATAACAAACAATAAGGTGTGGTTAACCAATGCATTGCACTAGTATAGTCAAAATATCAAAGAAATTGGAGAATAATCTGAGATTTCTAGGTGCACCCTCCATATTAGCTTATGGGAGGACATGGACTAGACTGGTTTTTCTTCCACATGAGGAGACTGAACCTTCTCATCAGTAAGATGAAAGATCTCTTTGAGTATTGCAGTAAGGAGTTACTACCCCTTACTGGATAATTTGTAGAGGTGGTATCACTCTAGTTTGTCCTGGTTGTGTGTTAAGACTGTTGAAACAAGATGGCTTCTTGTAGCAGTCTTGAGAATTCCAACTTAGGCAGGAATATATAAAACTATATTTGTTACAATAAAAAAAAAACTAAGGAGAAGGGATAGGAAAATGAAAGAAGTGGAAAAGAATAAATGAATCCCTAAACTAATAAATCTTATCTAATAGCCCAAAACCCTCTGAACCACAAAGATCTCTTCAGTCTCCTACAAAGTTGGAGCTACTCTATCTACCTCTCTATCTAAATTCTCCAAAAAACTATTCTTATCTCATCCTACACTAAAAATTTTACTTATTCACAAAAGAAGAGTAAGTTAGTCTTTCTTCTTAGCCATCTAATTGGAAACAACAGCTCAGATTCTCCATGGCCTTCTCCCAACTCACAGCAAACCAGATGGGCTGGCAATGGATTTTTTCTAGCACCAATCTCGTCTGATGTTATGGTTCAGTAGATGAAATTTGTCATAGCAAAGTAACTAAGAAGTTCACAGGTTTTGTCAAGATGCTTTTCAGAACTCCTTATCACCACAGGTTCAGTCCCCAAATGCCAAGACAATTGCGTCTCCCAAGGTACTCTGGGAAAATTCTCTCACCCATTATTACTTTCCAAAATTCCATTTAAAGAAATCTAATTTACCTCTCTTTATGCATTTATAAATCACTTGTGTTATTTACTCTATGTCCTCATGAATTATTACTTAATTAACTCCTAATTATCAAATATCCTACTACAGTATATAAGCACTTCATTGCTTACAACTATAGGAAATAATACTATTTTGCCATTATTCCTAATCATTTCATGTAATACTACTATTCCTAGCAAAATTATGGCAAAGCTAGTATTTTCATGGTATAAGTAGTTCCCTGAAGGAAACTCCCTCAACCAGTATTTTCTCTGAAATGTATAATCTCCAAGGTCTTTAAGAATTGAAGATACTTGACCTGGGTCAGATTAGTATGTTAGTATCAGGACTTGAATCCAGGTCTTTCTATCTTTGACACTAGCTATCTGTCCACTATGACACAGTCAATTTAATTAAGTTATAAAATACTTTTTTGAAGAACTAACCTTATACTCTCAAATAATCCAATTTATATATGTTTAAAAAACAATTAAGGGTGATGGAATATCAATTCTCAAATTAGATCCCTTTCTCTCTTCTGCTATATACAGAAGGACTCAAAAAGAATGAGACATTGCCTTTATTATCACTTGGCATTTGTCCTAAGAACACTAAGCAAACAGTGCTGTAAGGTTAATATTGTATTTGTTTGGGAAGACAATAAAATAAAGACATCTTATCTATGACTTTCTCTATATCCACTTTCCTATATGTTTCTCCCAATGAATCTTTTTTCATGAAATCATTTAAGATTTACCAGACATGAATTTATAGGATACATGAGGTAGCATGATATCATGGATAAATCTGGGCTCCGAGTTAGAGTTAGGAAGCTAGAACATCTTCTTTCTGAAACATATTGACTGAATCTGTACAAGTCATTTAGTCCCTTGACGTGTGACAACCATTTCAGATTCTAAGTTGGAAAAATGCTTTCCATCTGCATTGATCAGTTTCTCACCAAGAGCTCCCTATATTCATAAAGTCATCATCTAGTCCTACCCTACACTGCACCTGATTCCTCAAAAAAATAGGCAAGTGTTATAATCACAAAAGTGATATTTGATATGATTATAATTCTAACTATATGGTTGTACATTACATCTACATTAAAATTGTTCAGAACCTCAGAGTAGATTCTTTTTTTACATATGTAGTTTTGATAGAAGTAAAATTAGAAGTGGCATGCCTTAGAGACCATTTCATCCAGCTCATTCATTTTGGAGATAAGGTCATTTGGTTCCATATGCATTAAAAACTTATATACACAGCTGAATCCTGTGCATACAAGTTGTCAAGAGCACTCCGAATTTGATTCATGTTTTTATAGTGTTGATTAGTTGTTTCTTTTTACCTTTTCCCCCCTATATAGCTGTACTTTTTCTCCCAATAAATGATCATATGCTAATGATCAACAGGTCATAAACTCAATTAAAATTCTTCCAAACTCAGGGTTAGATCCAAGATGGAGGATTTGGGGCTACAACCCAGATGAACCTCTGTCAGTATTTCCACTTTAATACCTCAAACTAAATTTTTAAATGGTAGGAAAGAGCTGGGACACTGAGTGGAGACCTGTCTAGAGTGCATACCCACGATTGCAGCAACAATGACTATAGCAGCAGCAGTAGCTGCTGCATCTCTCAGCCCATAGATAGTAAGGGGGGAAGGAGGTTGAGCCTATCATTTAGTCTGAATGTAAATTTCTATGTCAAAGGGCAGTCCCCCAATTGGCTTTTTGTCAATATATCTTTCAATCATTTTTTGTTTTCTTTCTCCTTTTCCTTCCCCCCCTTATTCCCAAAATTATTGTAATTCCCTCTATGTAAGGTGCAATATTTTATACACCTCTAGTAAGAAAATCTTTACAGGTATAAGCTACATATATGGAATGATTCACTGGAGAGACCTGACATGATAATCTCCCAGAAACCCCAAGTGAGGGGATTTTAACATGGTGGTCTCCCAAAGAATCTAAGGGGGAATTATGAGAGGAACTTTTACCTTCTTCTCCTTTCTGGGTAATATATCTGGTGTGTATCTGCGTAAGTCTATGCAAGTCTGTATGAGTTTGCGTCACCTAATTACATCACCTAGCATTGGTCATGGAACTGTCACCTATACACTTGATCCAGGCAGGACTTGGAATTTGACCCAGAAGGGAGAGGAAAGTTAAAAGGTTCAAGATAAGGAAGTACACTCTCTCTGTATCTTGCATCCTACCAAGGTTCTTGAGTGCTGGGGTGCTGCTATAGAAGCCATGTGGTAGATAGACTAGGCCTTTTTTTCACCATCTCTCTTCTTTTACTTATCCAAGTATATCTAATAAACTTTATTAAAATCTAAGGACCAGATTCCTAATTTTACTATGACAAGAGGGTCAGACATAGTAGAAGACAGAAAGGGATCATTTTGACATTTCATGCCCCTTAAATGTCATTTGAAATTTTATGCAAATTAGAATATTTGATTTTTTTTATTTGATTTGATTATTTGATGTAAAATTATTTAATTTTTAATATAATGTTTCATATGTGTCATAGTGGATAGACATCAGAATTAGAAAGAACTGAGTCCAAGTCATCAATGACAGACTGCATTTCTAAAGCTGGGCAAGTCATTTAAATTCTCAGGGGCTTAGGCAAGTCTTGAAGGCTATAAATTTGAGAAGTCAGACAACTGGTCAGAGATTACAAGGGTTCTTTTTGTGATTGATATAAATGTTATTGTTTGAAAACTCTATTGTCCAGATGTATTTTTGGATTACTGTTCCAGAGTGGAGAATAGCCCTTGTGGCCAGACACAAGGGAACAGAGACCCTGATCTGAATACCATGACAAAGAATAACATTAGCAAAATGGCTATAGGGGCCTAGAGTCCTCCCTAGGTACTGGCCAAAACACCTTTCTTAAGGTCACATAGCCTTAGAAGCATGCAAAATGTGCAGATTTCCAAAACTATTGAATTCTATTGAATTCACATAGAATTAAAAATTCTATTGAAGAGGTACAAAAAAAAAAACCCATAGAAAACTATTCCTTAAAGATTAGAATTCAGGAAATGGAAATTAATGACTCCATGAGACATCAAGAAACAATAAAATTAAATTTAAAATATGAAAAAATAGGGGAAACATAAAATGCCTCAAAAAACAACTGACCAAGGAGAATTCAAGAATTGGACTTGGAATTGGACTACCTGAGAGGTAAATTCAACAAAAAAAGTATAGATATCATATTTCAAGAAATCATTAAGGAAAATTGAGCCAATATATTAAAACCAGGGAACAAAATAAAGTTGAATAAATCAATTGATAACCTTCTGAAATATATTCCAAAACAAAAACTCCCTGATTAAATTCTAGACCTCCCATGTCAAGCAGTTATAGACAATTCCAATAATGAGGAATCAGTAAGAATTACACAACAATTCTCCAATTGATAAATGAGCAAGGGACATGAATAGGCAGTTTTCAGATAAAGAAATCAAAACTATTAATAAGCACATGAAAAAGTGTTCTAATTCTCTTATAATCAGAGAGATGCAAATCAAAACAACTCTGAGGTATCACCTCACACCTAGCAGATTGGCCAACATGACAGCAGAGGAAAGCAGTGAATGCTGGAGGAGATGTGGCAAAGTAGGGACACTAATGCACTGCTGGTGGAGTTGTGAATTGATCCAACCATTCTGGAGGGCAATTTGGAACTATGCCCAAAGGGCGATAAAGGACTGTCTGCCCTTTGATCCAGCCATAGCACTGCTGGGTTTGTACCCCAAAGAGATAATAAGGAAAAAGACTTGTACAAGAATATTCATAGCTGCGCTCTTTGTGGTGGCCAAAAATTGGAAAATGAGGGGATGCCCATCAATTGGGGAATGGCTGAATAAATTGTGGTATCTGTTGGTGATGGAATGCTATTGTGCTAAAAGGAATAATAAATTGGAGGAATTCCATGGAGACTGGAACAACCTCCAGCAATTGATGCAGAATGAGAGGAGCAGAACCAGGAGAACATTGTACACAGAGACTGATATACTGTGGTATAATCGAACGTATTGGACTTCTCCATTAGTAGCGGTGTAATGTCCCTGAACAATCTGCAGGGATCTAAAAAACACTATCCACAAGCAGAGGACAAACTGTGGGAGTAGAAACACCGAGGAAAAGGAACTGCTTGACTACAGCAGTTGAGGGGACATGTCTGAGGAGAGACTCTAAACAAACACTCTAATGCAAATACTAACAACATGGAAATGGGTTCAAATCAAGAATACATGTGATACCCAGTGGAATCACACATCGGCTATGGGGGGAGGGGAGGAAAAGAAAATGATCTTTGTCTCTAATGAATAATGCTTGGAAATGATAAAATAAAATATTATTAAAAAAAAAAGAATTACACAAGATTTAGCAGCTTCCAGAATATCCCGGATATTCCAGAAGACAAAGGAGCTAGGATTACAACCAAGACTAATCTACCCAGCAAAACTCAGTATAATCCTTTTGGGGGGGAAAGAAGATTAAAGGAAATGAAGGAATTTCAGGCATTCCTGATGAAAAGACAAAAGCTAAATAGAAAATTTGACATTCAAACCAAAGATTCAAGGGAAGCATAAAGAGATAAATATGAAAGAGTAATCATATTGGACTAAATAAAATTAAAATGTTCATGGTCCTATATGGGAAGATGATACAGAACATGATAACTTTTTCACTAGTAGCACAGTTAAAAGGAGTTTCCATAGTGAGAAGCCATTAGTGTGAGTTGATTGTGCTGTAATGATTTCCCAAAAAGTGAAGGAGGGAGAAAGCGGAATGCACTGGCAAATAGAGAAATTGAGATTACAATGGGGGAAATTTTCTCGTATAAAGGAGTTGTGAAAAAAAAAAAGAAGGATTAAAAAGGGTTGTGAAACTAGCAGACAATGCTTGGACCTTATTCTCATCATTATTGTTTGAAAGAGGGAAGGATATAAATACACACCTAATTATGTAGAGAAATCTGACTTATGCAAGAAGGAACTAAGAAGAGAAAACAGAAGGGGGGAGTGAAATACAAGGGAGAAAAGATGAATAAAGTCAGAAGGTTGGGATTAAAGGAGAAAGAAGACAAAGAAATAGAAAATTGGGATGGAGGGAAATGAACAGTAATCCTCACTGTGAGTGAGAATGGGTGAGCTCATTCACAAAATGAAGACAGCAGAATATTTTAGAAACCATAATCCAATAATATGTTGTTTATGATAGACACACTTGAAACAGAAAGACACAGATTCCAAATAAAGGGTTAACATGCTTTAGCTGAAGTAAAAAAAAGCATGAGTAACAATCATAATTTTAGACAAAGCAAAAGTAAAAATAGATGTACTTAAAAGAAATGATCAAACTATATTTTGCCACAAGGTAGTATAGGAAATGAAAAAAGCCTCATTTCTCAAATATATGAGTAGAGAACTGAGTCAAAATCATATTTTTAAAAAGTCATTCCCCAACTGACAGTCAAAAGACATGAATAAGCAGTCTACAGATGAAGAATCAAATTTTTTTCTAGTCAGACAAAAAATATCCCGAGTCACTATTGATTAGAGAACTACAATTAAAACAATTCTGAGGTACAATCTCACACCTCTCAGAAATGACATGTGTTGTCAGTGAAGAGAAAAAAAGAAGTTGTAGCATCCCAAGCATATTCACATCTATGAAATATAGATGACTGTATTACTACTGTGTCTCCAAGCATAAGGTTATACCAATGAGGCTTGTGAATGTAACCTTGAACTGGCCATGCGGCCCTTGGCTAAGACAAACTCATTAGCATGCTCGGAGTCAATTCCCCGGGAAAGCACGGTTTGCAATGTACACGCCCAAAGGTGTTCCCTCTACCTTGCCACCCAATCTTAATTGTCTATACTTTGTGATGTGGTTACTACGTCCTTGGGAGTACCGCCCAAGCAGGACATGAATAAATTCAGAGGCAATCCCATGAACTTCCTCTTGGCCTTTCTCCCTTCCATGGAGCTCCACTGGGCTCCTCAATGACTATGTCTCTCTCTTCTTGACCTTCTCCTTCCCCGAGGCTGGAACCATCTCGGCCTGCATTCTCTATCTTAATCTCCTCAACCACCTTGTATTCCATTATCCTCATTTTCCTCCTTAAGGAAAATCATAGGGGTTGCCTGCCCTATCCAATCACTGATTTGTCCGTGTCTTTCATTCTCCACCCTGGTTCTCGGTTCCTACCTCTCCTCGGGTCCCATCACAAAGGTGAGCCCCTTCCCTTGTGGGACCCTGCTGGTCAGGGAAGTCCATTAAGGAAAACCCCACACTTGGCACCCCGGATTTGGGAGCGAAATTCCTTTGTCCCAGGCATTCAAGCACGTGCAACTTGAGGAGCGATCACTGAGGTACGGAATCACAAAGGCGTGACCTTGCAGGTGGCCTCTGAAGGTGAGAAACGTCTTTTATTTCAATTTCTCATTTTAAGAAATTATTCAGAACCGGGTCCATAAGCCTCATCATATACTCGTCACCTTAGACAGTTAATGTCTCTGATTGAACAGAAAGGTATTGAGATCTCTGAAGCATTGCTTAAATAGGCACTGAGAAGCAAAGCCTGAATTCCCAGCAAGGGGAGTTCCCAAAGTGCAGCTCTGAGATCTGATTGGTAAAAGAAAAAAACGAGGCAGTATCAGAAAGAAAGACAAAATATCACAAGTCAGTTGGAATACTTGGGAAACTACAAGGATGGCCTTGACGGCACAACCTGTGCAGACTTCAGGCATCACAGGTGCTGGAAAGCCAAGCCTCAGTCTAACCCTAATTCTCAGAATGCCGAAGGTCCCTCCACCTGTGGAGGAAAAAGCCTCTGCTCAAACCTATCTCTTAGGGCAGATGGCCGAGAGAGCGCCATGGGCAAGTCTAACACTTTCTCCTAATCTTTTCACTATGGAGGATTCCATTCTAAAAAGCGCAGAAGCCATGACGTTCAATGCGTTTGGCTCACTGCTCCCTCCTCTACCTTTTAAAACGTGGGAAATGAGGCAAAGGGCATTAAACGCAAAGCCATTTCAGCATCCCGATCATAAGGTAGAAGGATCTTTCCAAATGCAAGAGGAAGTCTCTTCCTCGGAAGCTTTCAGTCTTCTTCAGCCACATTCATCCTTTAAGGCTTCTTGTCTTGTGCAGCCCGCCCCTCCCCCACAGAACTCTGCAAGCCAAAACAGCAATAAGGAGGCTACAGAGAGCCCCCTGCAAAGGAGAAGCAGAATTTCTAGATTGTGCCATAGCATGCAAAAATATGGGAAGCTCTCAGCATTATAGAGCTGATCAAAACTCTTTAGCAACAAATTTTATACCAGATGATTGGAAATTAAGACAAATATTACCTGCTGCTAAGAGCACATGGATTCTAATTACAATGCTACATTAAACAAGGAGGATTGACTTATCTTTCAGTCTCTTGCTCTTCCTTTCACTAAAGATACTAACAATATACTTAAATCACTTCCTTTGACTGACTGATCTATCCTTGCTCTCTCTCCCCTGTCTGTTGCTGCAGAAACAGACAGAAATATTCTTTGTCAACCTCTGCCTCCACCCATGCTTAATGTAGTGTTATGACCATTTAAATTTATAGAAATAAGCAGGTAGAAATGTTTCTTCTACAAAACTTAGAAATGATTCCAATAGTACAGACGGAAGTTTAACTCAGCCTCTGGCCATTGAAATCCTGACTCCTATAGAAATTCAAAGCAGAGTATCGAGCTTCTAGCTAAAGCATACGGGGCTAGATAAGACCAAAACAGACAAGTCCTAGAACCAAACCATTCTTATCAATTAAATATAAGTTCATGGCAAGAAATTTCTTTACTTAAACATTGCTTATTGCAAAAGTGAGGCAAGAAAAAAGCCAAAAATCGTAACTCTGTGCCATAACACGGTCATCTACCAGAAGTTACCTGGCACAGGTGAATGGTGAAAGCTTAATGAGCAACGCTTAAACTTAGAGCAAACCTTTCATCACTTTGGGCTACTAGCGTAAGGTTAAAGTGCTGTGAGGAGACGATCCCTCACATAAGGACCGTAAGATCATATCAAAGCATGAAAACTATTCCTTAAGAACCAAAAGGAAGACCAGTTTAAAAAAAGCAGAGCACGTGTTTGCCCTAACTAGGAAGCAAACAGACATTTTGCTCTCGAGGACAAACGGAGCAAAAAGACTTTCTTATCAGCAAACGTCTCCACCAGTTTAGCATTTCTAAAAGGAACAGGCCTTTTGAAGCAGCACCAGAGAATACAGGAGGAATATTATTTAAATGTAAAGGTATAAACCTGTTATGCAGATCTTTGCTAAAAGATGGTATTATTATGAAGCAAAATTTTAAAAATTAAATTGTCTTAATTTGGATTGGACATGGCAAAATTACATAAGAAGGTCCAATTGTATTTCTTATAAGGCAAAGTTTTAAAGTTAAAAAGTCAGAGAAAGACTTTTGTCATATGCTACAGGAGATATTTTATCTGTAATAATATTTTGAAAAGGAATTATTGTATAACTGTAGGCCAAAAACCAAGGTATAAACACAAATTTATCAAGGTTTTCAGAGGTAAATCCTCATGGACTCTTGCAACCATGTGACTCACTACCAAAATTATTTGGATCTGGGAAGGAAACTTAATTCAGAAGTTTCATAAATTGATCCTGCCATATAGAAGGCAATGCATCTACACCTCGGGTTACAAGTTTTTATGGCAAGTATTAAATATTATCAAAAGCAAAATTAAAAATCAGTGCAAATTTTTAATTGACTAACATCAATTGGCATATGCTTTAGAAAACTTTCATATATATTCAAATTTTAAATATGTAGAAATCATAAAAATTTTTAAACAGGACATAAGGTCAACAAGGATAAAAATTAGCAGTCATTATTTAAAAACCTGTATAAAATTTAAAAATTGTATGTAAAGCACATCACTGCTACTTTATCCAAAAAGCAAATTAATTAAAATTACTCAGTATCAAAATAATATAGCATCAATTCTAAATATGAGACACATTCTCAGCATTGCAAGGCATCAGAGTAAAAACAGTGCTGATAGGATTCAAATTGTTAATCAGTAATAAATTATTAAGGTTATTAATTGATTTGATTAACCAGTAACAGTGACTTATGTGTGGTTTAGAATGGGCAACACTACCACTCATTCAAATTGCATATATCAATCCTAATCATTATTGCAGTAAAAAACCAATTACTAGTGTACAAGCTCAAATGTTCCTTGCACTAGGTGGTCCAGTTTGGCAACAGAATCTTGTAAACATCTTAGGTAAAATTGATAAGTCCATTCATATTATCAAAATCTCAGTCATAAATTTAAATTTGACAGTTTAAAAATAAAAACATCACAGCAATTGCTATGCTTACACTTACTGCATCTATTTAGGGTACAGCAGATATTGTTAAATGCACAGTGTAAGTTGATACAAAAGCAAAAGCTACATGCAGATAGGCTACTGCTCAAGATCACAGCACAAGCTGGTAAAATCAAATGTGATTTATAGTATAATGCTTTTATGAGTATTGGTTCAAAACGTGAATATTAAACATCTATGTAGATCTTATTGCAAAGCCAAGGTGAAATCATTATCAAAGGCAAATGGCCTTGAGGACACTGCTTTGAGCAGACACAGATCACTTGCACTCTCTGACACATCAGAGTGCCAAGTCCAGTATTCCTCAATATTTTATGCACACAAGTGAAATTAGCTACCAGTGCAAAATCTTGTGAATGTTATCATGTCACTCATGCACTTAAAACATGTGTCCGAACTAAACATTGTGGACTAAGGGAGGCATTACAACATGCCCCTGTGGTATAAAAATTTTAAAGCTAACATGTGATGGGAGATAATCACTCTCCTGATTCTTAGGATTAAGCTTAAAATGATAAAGTATGCAAAGTTATTACAGATCTTTTAAATAATTGGGCATATCTAACTATTCCAAAACAATTGTGGAGTAACAGTGCTTGTAACAGCAAAACATGGGCTGAATGGGATAATCCATGGCCTAAATGCAAGCAATTTCAAAAGGGCTCAAAGGAATTGATAAGTCCCAAACTCCAAACACAAGGAGATATTTTCAGCCACTTTCTAATTTAACAAGACCCAACAAGCTTTCTTTTGGGGTCGAGATTTCTGTTTATTTTCTCAGATACCAGAAGTCCGTGGAAGAAAACTGAAATGATCCAGCTGAAAGACAGTCTGCCCAGAAAGTCAATGCAGATGTGCCTGGCACCATCCACAACATGACACCAATGCCAGACAACAGGAAAAGCAGCCAATGAGCTGGAAAAACCATCACTGCTCTATAGGCAGGTCTAATGCAATATCCACACAAATGTACTTGTATGAAAGACAATACCTAGAGAAAAATATCATTGTTACTCACTAGCATTCTATTATGCCAGTATATGGGTATTTGTTGTAAGATCTAAGTTCATCATGTACCTGAAAACTTACCCTTTGAAGTATTTGTACAATATGTAACATGCAATTATTTTAGTGGAATTGTTCCATGTTACCCAAATTTGATCAAATGAAAATCATACTATTGAAATATTGAAACAATACAGTGAATGCTGTCCAATTGTAACACAAATTGTTGTTATCATCCAAAATGTATGTATAATATTTATCTTATAGGGTTCATTTTAAATTTGTAAGAACGAATTAGGTCTCCATTAGAATCAATCTTTTTGGAAATAAGTGGGTTGGAAAATAAGTTTTTGGAAAAGCATTGAAGCTTTTAAAAAGAAAAACGGGGTGGAAATGGTATTACTAACCATCTATCTCTCCTACACCCCAGAAGGAATATAAGCTAATATTATTAAATCACAATTCTCATGTAATGATAAACGTTGCATTGTATGTTGTACATGGATTGGGCTGAATATTGCCAGATTAAGACTGTCAGGGACCCAACAGGATGATAATTTTGGGTCGAGGTTTTGTTTGTATGTTTATAGAGAATGAAAACACCTGGTCACCCACCAAGCACCTCATGCCATGAGGCACAGGACCAGGAAGAGAAGCAGACGAGTACCATCTATGATGCCAGCTGATTGCATACCAAGCAAGCGGCAAGAAACCATTATTGGTGACTATAAAAACCAAACACTGACATTACACTACTTTTAATGACATTTACTATTCTACTGAAGGACAATGGTCATGCTGACATCCATTGGTCTTTTATAACTAAACCAATATCAAGCATGTCAACTTGTATGGACTAAACCCCACTCGTATATATTTATGACGTCAGGTGGATCCCACACTGCAAAGACTTTGTCATGGGATCAACATCGAAACAGCTACAATTGTTCAAACACTAATGTATATCTTTCATTTCGGATATCCGTTATATATGTCAAAAGGAAATTTATTTTGTATGCATTGTAAAACTCCTTGTATTGTAAAAAATTGGTCTATCAACAAGGGTATAGACATTGGTATGACTCTCCAAAGGACAGGAGATAGAAATTTTTCATTCATGAATACAAGAATTATGTTCAATGCAAGAGATGTTGAACAGGAATGTTTAATGCACAGATGGTCCTGATGTCACTCTTAAAAAAGGGATGAGATATCAGGCAAAATGCACTTTAGAAATTTTTAATTAGGAACCAAGGTTATTGAAAATTGATCATCTACATCCATGTGTAGATTATATTCCTGACAAAATCTATGTAGACATTATGTGCCAACTGCCATTGCTGTAGTTAAATGTTAACATCATTGTTGATCACTACTCCTAAAACTCCATCTTTTGGATTAATATCTCTATGGAAACTCGTTCTTGCTCTCTAACACCAGTCCCAGAATTCAGACGGCCGCTGGATTCGGGGTCTATTAACTTCCACTTCAGGTACTGGAAGACGTTCTGGTACATGAAAGTAAAGACTAGGTTGGACAATCTCTGTGGACGCGCAGTTTTTGAACCTCCTAGATGGAATAGGTTATTACATACATACATGGAGCAAGGGCAAAGGATACACTAAGATTCTCTTTTTTGGAGTATGTATTGAAAATAGGAAAAATTTTGGCACTAATAAGCTTGTAGAAAAAGCACATTGAATATTATTCATTTACAACTAGGAAAAGTAAGTTACATCAAACTCTGTATGATCAAGTAACTGTAGAAATTGCTTCTACAGAGAAAGCAACTCAAGCTTCTATCACTCCAAACATTGGTTTGGTGGAATGAATTTTGCAAACATTGGTTATGTTATATTCTTGGTTATTATATTGATTAATTCATTTATAGCAGAGATTTAAATAAGGCTCATATAAGAAATATGCAGCCAGAATGTACAAAGTCATTTCATTAGCTTCATTTTTGTTATGTCTTCAACAAATCAAAATGTTATGTTTATGGCAAAATTGATATTTGTATTAATGTTTGCACTACTGTTTGAAAAATGTAAAAGATGCTAATATCTTTGGTATGCTATTCAAAAAAAAAAAAGGGGATAAGACAGAAAGTATTTTTAAGAACATTTTTATATCATTTTAATCCTTTTGAGCAATTTTGATTTGATGCTCTCACTTTATTTTCTCTGAATATTTTGATTATACTATGTTGTTTTCATTTTTCTCTTATATTTTGAAGTATATTTCAAGTACTTTTAACACTCTAATCCTGAGCTATGAAGGTGCAAATGTTTCTCTTAATATGTACCCAACAGAATCAGATTACAAGAATGTGACAGCAATTGTTAAAGTTGCAGGTGACTATCCTGGGAAACCATCACTGATTGCATAAAAAGGGAATGCAAAGGACACCTCAATGGGCCAGACAGCCAAAGCCACACACATACAGGCATATATTCCATAAGAGATGGATATATGTGGACTGCTGAGATTGGAGGTCCTGGGACACGGTGCTTGACACCCTCATTCACAGGTGGCTCGGGTATCAAAGTCCAACCATATTGCCATGTGGCAGGCATCTAGGCGGGTGTATCCCTAAAATGCACAATCAGTACAAGGGAGAAAAAGGAAATTCCCCTTCATATCCAGATGCAGTCATCTTTTATCTTGCTACAAAAGCACTGGCAACTTCTTGTAATCCTAACTGTGTGTGGGCAATAATCTAATGCACCCGTCCTATGTTCTATGGGACTACTACCTCAATAATTCAGGACAATCAGAGTGAAAACTATTTTCTCATTACTTTTGTCATTATTTTTAATCGTTTATGAAAATTTTTATCTTTGATTTTGATTGTTTAGTATTAAGAACACATTTTATCTTTGCAATAATCTTTATGAGCAAAGAGGAAGATTTTATTATTGTTGATAATCACACTTACTTTTTTCAGCCAAGTCTTTGGCAATATTTATTGAATATCTATTTTTAATCACTTGAAGCATCAATTGGTGATGCTACATGATTTTTATAATTTTGATTTTGTTCACATTTCTATATCAACCACCTTTCATTTAAAAAAAAAAAAAGGGGGATATGTAGCATCCCAAGCATATTCACATCTATGAAATATAGATGACTGTATTACTACTGTGTCTCCAAGCATGAGGCTTTACCGATAAGCTTTGTGAAGGTAACCTTGACCTGATCACGAGACCTATTGCCCAACACAAGTCCATTAACATGTTCGGAGACCAGCCCGGGAAAGCGTGGTTATGTCCTACACGCCCAAAAGGTGTTCCCTCTACCTTGCCACCCAATCTTAATTGTCTATACTTTGTGATGTGGTTACTACGTCCTTGGGAGTACCGCCCAAGCAGGACAGGAATAAAATCCAGAGGCAATCCCATGAACTTCCTCTTGGCCTTTCTCCCTTCCATGGAGCTCTACTGGGCTCCTCAATGACTATGTCTCTCTCTTCTTGACCTTCTCCTTCCCCGAGGCTGGAACCATCTCGGCCTGCATTCTCTATCTTAATCTCCTCAACCACCTTGTATTCCATTATCCTCATTTTCCTCCTTAAGGAAAATCATAGGGGTTGCCTGCCCTATCCAATCACTGATTTGTCCGTGTCTTTCATTCTCCACCCTGGTTCTCGGTTCCTACCTCTCCTCGGGTCCCATCACAAAGGTGAGCCCCTTCCCTTGTGGGCCCCTGCTGGTCAGGGAAGTCCATTAAGGAAAACCCCACAGAAGTAAACTAACAAAATATTGTTCAAGTATTAAACAGGTCCAGCCATTCTGGTGAAAAATTTTGGATTAGGCCAAACAGGGTATAAAACTGTGCATATCCTTTTCACCTGGTAATATCACTAATATATATATATATATATATACATATATACATATATATGTATGTATATGTATATATGTATATATGTATATGTATATATGTATATGTATATACATATATATATCCCAAAGAGATTTTTAAAAAGGAAAAGGGCCAATATGAACAAAAATATTCATAGCCTCACCTTTTAGTGGTGGCAAAGAATTGGAAATTAAAGGGATACTGATCATTTGAGGAATGGTTGAACAAGTTGTAACTTATGATTTTGATGAAATACTATTTTGTTATAAGAAACATAAAGGAAAGTGATCTTAGAAAAATCTGTAAAGACTTATAGGACCTCTTCCAAAATGAAATGGGAAAAACTGGAAGATCATTGTCCATAGTAACATCAATTTTGTAATGATAATCATCTGTAAAAGGCTTGACTACTCTGGAATTCAATGATCTAAGTTAATTTCAAAGGACTTATAAAAAAATATTCTCCACCTCTAGAAAGAGAACTGATGGACTCAGTGCAAACTGAGGTACAATTTTCACACTTTATTTTTCTTACTTTTTTAAAAATATGGCTAATATAATAATGTTTTCTTTGATTTAGTACATAGAATTGATATAGTGCTTGTCTTCCCAGTGAGTTGGGGAGATCATGAGAAAGATGATAAAATTTGGAATTCAAATTTTAAAAAGAAAATAATTTTTAAAATAAATAAACAATATATCATTTAAAAATCTCTATCAGACATGTATATTTTCATAAAGTAAAACTATTTTAACTAGTATATTTTAAATTAAAGGTGAATAGAAAGGAGGGCTAGAGAGTATTTAATATTAAAACTATTGTTTCTTTTTTAAAAACCACTAAGTTCTGACTTCCTCTTTTTATGAGACAAATGTGCCTTATTGTGCAAAGCCTTAGAAGTAAAAATTAGACTCCTTTCTCAATGATCTACTTTTACCAGTACATACACGAGATAAAAATGTAGACTAGAAAGCTATTTCCCCATACCTACTTCCCTCTCTGTATAGAAATCTTTCGTGAATGTATGATCCAAACTTATTCAAGAATTGGTTGTATTTGCTTTTCACTGCTTATTTTCTATCTTTATAATTTTCTGCAAATCATGCTGTTAACTGAAAGGTTAGTACCATAGAAGTGACATATTTTTTTAGTTATTTATAAGAACTGGACAGTGTGAAAGGGTTTTTTTAAAGTTTCTCGTTAGAAATTAAGCCTTAATATGAAAGAAACTCAGCTATTATGACTCAAATAAATCGTGATTTATATCATAACTGAATAGAAAATAAAATAGCTCCTCATTTTTTCTCAAACGTCCTTCTGAATTTTAGTAAGATCCTTCTTGTTGACCCTTCACCACATCAGTATAAGTTACTTGTCTTCTATGTCAACCCTTTTATTTCCTTACAATAAAATTATCTTTCCTTTCCTTGACTTGTCTGAAAAGTCAGACTAATACCATCTGGCCCTTAGGGGCTACTTTGAAGCAGCAGGAGAATGCCAGGGAAGTCAAGGTAGCATGAAAAGCCATGCCTGACATTGCAATGGTAAGTTTCTTCTCCTCCAGGATTTGTCAATTTTGATTTTATAGTTCAGTCACCAAAGGCCTATGCTGTTTGCTACCTGTCTGAGCTATAAAATAAAGGGTCATTTTCTCTTCCAAGGTGACAAGTTTGAAAAAAAAGAGCCCCAACTTTCCATAACTGCTTTTTATATTTTCTGCGTGGATGCATGAACTTTAATAGTGTACTTATGAACTTAGAACCTAAGAAGCCTTTCTAGTCAGAGTGTATCATGGTTTGGGAATATAACTAGGCATTCCTCTGGCTTAGTATGTCTGAGTTTTATAGAATTTAGAGATGGAAAAAGCTGAAATAGTTTTAAGGAGATATGTGTGTGTGTGTGTGTGTGTGTGTGTGTGTGTGTGTGTGTGTGTGTGTAGTTCAACCACCTCATTCAAAAATGGAGAAACTGAGTCATAAACAGTTAAAGTGATTAGGCCAATAGAACATCACAAATAACAGCAGTGGGACTCAGCCTCAAATGCTCAGTAGATTTATCACAACTTTGGATGATAATGTTGATAATAGAATATAATGGCTAGGGAATGGGACCATAGACTATTTCTTGGGTCTTAAAGAATAGAAGTAAAAAAGGTAGTTTTTTTAATTGTGAAATTTTGTTCTTCTGAATTAGAAAGAATTAAAGAAAAGCTTCTAATGAATTAGATTTTCTATGTATATTTTAAAGGAAAGAATGGATCAGAATCATGCAAGATGAGGAGCCATGAGTAGGTTTTGTTATGTTCTAAAGTGGTAGAAAAAGTATTACTAAGAAAGCACTAATCCAAAGTTTTGCTGTTTGGCAGCAGAAATGGATGTTGATAATGTAAAGCGTTGTTTCAGCTACAAGTACTAATATAATGATAAAACTCTATTTCAGTTATAAATTTCTGATCATTCTTTGTACACATCTAAGCATTTTAATTTTTATTTTCTGCCTCAGTACCCCAAAGTTAGACTTTGAACTTAAAAAAAAAAAAGCACATCAATTCAATTATTTTTTCAATTAAAACAATATCAAATGGACATCTACATTTTGCAGGATAACTTAACAGTATGGAGTTAGCAAATGATAACCCTATAGAAGTTAGAACTTCATAATGCAGAAGAGTTCAGCAATAGAATGTTTAAAGGTATGGAAGAACCCTTTTAGTTAGGAAAACTCGGGCATAATCCTACAGTCTCCTTATTTATAGTTCAAAGTTATTCATTAGCCATTTGCCATCTTTACTTCCTACAAAACCTAAATGCAGAGTTGGAAAGTTGATTGTGATTATAGTTGCAAAATACCTCTGGCATTTTTGCCACAAACCTCATAAACGCATATGTTTTGAATGACATCATGCTCATGACCTAAAGTTACCTTGTTCTTGTTCCAAGTCAGAATTGCTATTCTGGACATATTTTCCTATCCAACAATACTTTCTCTCATTGTTTAGTGACTCATCCAAATAGATCCTGTTACTCATTGATGCTTCAGCTGACAAATTTGAGAGATCATGAGTTATTTAAAATAAGGTAAAAGCCAAAAGCCTCATTTTGGTATAAAATACATTTTAGAGCATTTTCTATTATTTCTATAGCCAAAATATTCTGAAAGCAAAAAGTAGGAAGTAAATATTCCTAGTTTAAATCTTCCTCAAAATGAAACACACTATTAATTTTTTTTCCTTTTTACACTTGTCCCTTCTGATAAATATTGAGTGTGCACATTTTTTATCTGAGGGTTATTTCTGATAATAATTCAGATGACAGGAAAAGGAGATGCTATTCATTAAGATGAACTCCAGGAAAACTCACACAAATAAAAATAAATGGTTAAATTTTAGTTTTTTCATTCTCTTTGAAGTTGATCTTTGATCTTTGATCTTCTTCTTTTCTATTTTTCTGCCCTAACTTTCAATATTTCTGATCTTTTCTGACAAATTTTTGAAGGCCGTTCTTCCATTGCCCTTACTAGCATCCCTTCCTCCTAATTGTGTTCTTCTTCTAAGAGTATCTTATCCCTGAGGGCTTAAATTACCCCACTCCGGTATTTTACAGTCTTCCTCCTTTTCAGATACATGCATAGGCTTACTCTTTTCACCAAGTATTCATATTACATTTTACCTGTCCTGGGTCCCATTCCCAGGAGGATTTACTTTCACATTGTAAAGGATCATAACTGGACCTGGGTTCATCTACTATGGCCTTTGTCCAGTTACAATTTATCAACCCAAGACCTCTAATTCCATCTATTCAGCAGATGAAAGCATGTTCAGATGTTGAAATGAAGTAACTCCTTTTTATTGTCTATACATCAAACCCTCACCCTGCTATTTCTAACCAATGTGAATGTTGGATAAATAGTTTAATCTCTCCAGGTCTTAGTCAGTAAAACGAAGGGACTAGATACAATAATTTGCATTCACTTCCACCTTTAAATCAATATTCTTATGAACTAATTTACACAAAGATGTTAGCTCCTGATGGCTTAATTTGTTATCCCTCCCTTAGCTGCTTTGCACTATTAATAGAAAAATGGTAGCATTTCAGAGTCCCAACAAGCTGGTCATAACAATGCCTTGCGTTCTCTTCTTTATTTAAGGTTTTCTGACTGCTTATTATAGATTTCACTCCATTTTTATCTTTACAACATTCACTCTGCCACCCACTTCCACATCAGGTTGGAAATCTTGTTTGGTAAGAGATACTATGTTCCTGCTTGTCCTCAATGCTGTCTACTCTATCCCATTGAGAGTTGCCTTAATTTGAGACTTTTCATTTTTCACTGTATCTTTGACAGAAGGTGGTAGCAATTGAAGGGAAAGGATGATAAAAGCACAAATATCAAGCCATAAATTACCTTAGAAATCATCTAGTCCAGTAGTTCTTAATGTTTGTGTTTGCTATGGACCCCTTTGGCCATCTGGAAAAGCCAAATCACCTTTTCTCAGAACAATGTTTTCAAATAATTGAAGGAAATGATAGGTTTTACTAGAGTTTTAATGAAAATAAAGTTTTTTGCATTTTTCTTTCATCAAAGTTCTTAAGACTCCTTCAATCCATCCATGAACCCCTTCAAGAACTTTTGGTTAATAACCCTGTTCTAGACCAACCCCCACCTCTTTTTTTTAATCAATGAGGAAACTAAAGTTTAATGAGATAAAGTGACTTGTCCAATATCACATAGGTGATAGGTACAGAATTTGAACTCAGGTCATATGTTCCTTGGACTCAACATCCATTGCACTTTCCATCAATGTTGTCTCTCCAAGGAAAGAAATCAAAGTTATTTAAATCTGTTACTTAATACTTACCCCAATGAAAAGACTTTGTGAGAGAAAAGAGTGAAACTAATAGCTAAAATGAGATTTAAGATGGTCTGCTAATTTAATTTATTCATGTTCACTTTCATACTTCAAGGTGGTTAATTGAGAACTAGCTATAATTTCTCATATCATTAATAAATCCCTGTTCACATAGGAATAATAGTGTTTCTCTTAAACACAGACTAATATTTCATATGGTCATTATCAACACAAGAGTTCTAGCTTAGTCTACTCAGCAGATTACGTGTTCAAACAACGTGGCTCCTTGTTTTTTTGCATACACATTCTGATACCAAATCAATACCATATGAGTGTGTGATCGTTGGTTATTAAGAAGAAATGTATGCCTTCCGCATCAAACTCTGACCTAACTGGCCTGTATTATTTTGAGGTTGTTGCTTTTTTCTTGAGGTAGAATTTTTGTGATTGAAACTAGGACACACTAAACAGATTCAGAATTCAACAAAAATGAAATGGTCATTTCTTTGTTCGTGTTTCCAAGCCTATGTGAACTAGAGAGTATTATCAGTTTCTCACAGTAGACACAAATAATGAGCAAGCATGTTGTGGAAGTGTCCAATTTATAGGGAGATAATAAAACGTATGTTTTATGAAGAGCAAGTGAATTTTCTCGAGGTTTACTCTTAGAGGAATAGTGTCTGTTTGAAAGAATATACTCAAAAAGCAAAATCTATACTCTTCCCCAGCAGACACTATAAAAATGCAAATTTGGGTTGAAGCATGCTTTATTCATGCATTTCTTAAAGTATTAAATTTGAATCACTAAAAAAATATAAAGCTAAAGACAGTTTTTATTTTAAAAGTCCAAAAAATAAAATATGTATTTAAAGGGATAAATTATACAGAGGCATGATTTATAATTTATTGGTCATAAAAGTTTTATCAAAGAAACAAGGGTAGTGGCATGTATGCAAATAGAAAATGCAAAATAAACATATTTCTATAAGCTGTTCAAAAAAGGAAAGGGCACTTATATTGGTTTTCCTTTTTAATATGGTTCCAATTTAGAAATTCCACAAAATAGGAAGGCTCTAGGTTTTGCTATCACCAGAAATGTACTTTCTGTGTGCTTCAGTATTAAGTCAAAATATTTTTGCATGTGTGTTGGCCCTTTCTGTTCAGTTCCATAAAAATGTTGTTAACGGTGGTGATGTATACAGGTAGGAAGACATGAAAACCATTGCCTTTCGGGGGAGTTATTATTTCTTCCTGACATTTCCATATAATACAGCTTAGATTTAATAGTCCTGCATATTAAGTAGCTGAAGCTAGGAGAAAGACAGGCAGATAGAGACAGAGACAGAGGAAAAACGAAAAAGCCATTTTAGATGTTCAACACCAGCACACTCTGCCCTATCACCAGAGCCTGTGTGCAGAATGTAGAAAGTGTGTCATTCAACCTTCATTTTCTTTCTCTTGAGAAATCGAGCCTGTGCCTGGTTCTGCTCAACAAAATTATAACCATAGTTAGAAACTTAATGGACTATATCTTTGGTGCTGATTCACTCAGGATTACTTATTAGCTTGAAGAAATTGAGTGAATTTATGGCACTGCTGCACATCTATCTTGGCAATACTATAAATAAAGAAGGAAAAAACTCATCATATTTGCTAATAAATAAAACTGTTATTCACGTTACATGTGTATGTATATGTGTGTGTATGTAGGTTTTCTTCCTATTGTTTCATAAATATATACAGTTAACATTCTGACTACTCTACTAACAAAGAACAGGGTTAGAATAACAATAATTCATCTAATGAATTTGATTACCAAACTGCTAATACAAAGAGAATCTCTACTGTCTTTAAGGAGTGCATGGGCCATTTGAGGTCTACAGATTTAATCCTTTAGGACTGTTTTAATATCTGCTAACTGAATTTGAAAAAGAGATGGCACTGTAAAACGTTTATTCCTAAGCTATTCCACAGTACTGAAAAATAAAAATAATAGTCCTATTATCTTGTTAACACTAGATGAACAAAATGAATTTTAACTGAGGAATTAATGATGTTCTTTTCTTCAGATTGCACTTTCTAAAAAATCCTAGCCTTTCACTTCGTTTTCATTTAAATTTACTTTTAGGATCACTGGGTTATAGATATAAAGTCACTTTAGAAGTCATGTAGACAAATTCTCATTGTGCTGAAGAGGAACTGAGGTACAGAAAGGTTAAGTGACTTGCTCTGAGTCACATTGACAGTGGAAGAGTCATAACCTGAACACAGATTCTCTAGTTCCATAAACAGTTCTCTTCCATTGGGTAATGTTTGTTCCTCGAATTGCTCTCTACCCAGGATGTCAGCTTTGTGATTCAAGAGGGCCAGCCAAGTAGACCTGATCTGGCCAGCTTTCTCTCCATCCCACCCCAAACACACCTTAAATTCATTATGTAACATTCCTGAAAATTCATACATTAGAAACTCATTCAAGTTAACCATTTCCAGGAGAAAAGATCTAGACAACAAGATTCCAATTGAACAGTTATTGAAAGTCTACTCATGTGCAAAGCACACATCTCACGACACCTCCATGAGAAAGGTCACCGTGGGAGAACAGCAGCTATGATGGGGAAGAAAATGAAAGGTGAAAAGGTGATTTTGAAGGAAATTTCACAGGGATAGACGGTCAGCATTCTGTGAAACAGGGTCCTTATTCAAGATCTTCAGGCAACCAGGAAGCAGGGTGAGAGATAAAAGTATATTCAGTCGAAACATAAATGTGCAATGTTTAACTGGTTTTCTGCAGAAAAAAAAAAAGTAGGGGGCAGTGGGTAGCTCAGTGGATTGAGAGCCAGGCCTAGAGACAGGAGATCCAAATCTGACCTCAGACCCTTCCTAGCTGTGTGACCCTGGGAAAGTCAACTTATCCCCCACTGCCTATCCCTTACCACTCTTCTACCTCGGAACCAATTGGTTCCAAGGCAGAAGGTAAGGGTTTTATTGAAAAAGTACACATTTTAAAGTATAGAAATATTACATATTAAATGTTTTAATCTGTATTTCTACCATTTTTATCATCACTATCTTAAGTTTAAACAATTTAAAATGTTGCTGATGTCACAGTTGTAAATATTTCCACTGAAAATTTAACAACTGGCTCTGGAGAACTTGTTTGAGGAGGCTCCAGGAAACCCCTGATAGCAGGACAGGAGACACCCAAAAAGTAGGGAATGGAAAGGTAAACACCAAAAGCAAACTGATCTTTAAAGAGTATTGTGACTTATTTCCATGGCCAACTCTATTGACACATAATTAGAATTAGGCTGCAAATAAAAATGTGATGCAGACCTTTCCAGACATGCTTCTAAAATTGACTTTATCTTCCATTTTTGTCTTTTTCAGCATTTGCCATCATATTTGAATTTATTTATTTGTCATTTACACATTTTCATTGGTATTCTTTAATTGAGACTTTCAGTCATGAATGAAAATGTTGGACCTTGGGTTGTAAATGAAAGGTCAATAAATACTTTGGACTTTGAGGTGACATTCACTTTTTCAGTTCATGCTGCTACTACTTTAATGAATTAAAAGATACATGTAATAGGACTTTAGAGCGGTAACTTTGGAGGTCATTTTGTCAAGACAACTCAGTTAACTGATGAAGAATATGTTAAGTAGATCTTTGGGCCCTGAAAGAGTGGATGTCTTCAAAAAGCAAACGATTCACTACTTTCTCACCCAAGAAACTTTATATTTAATCAGAGTAGACAAAATAGTGTGGCTTTGCCCTAAGGCATAGGACTAATGAACAGTACAGATCCAGACATCTGGGTTCAGGGCTCTTTCCACTATATTAGATCAGCAATTTACATGGCTAGTAATCAAACATTGATATCTGCCTGGTATTCTTTTAAAAAAAACTATTTCTAGAAAGAATAATGCATTAAGTCCCTAAAAACCTAAAATTGTCATTCTTCTTTTTCTCCTCAGTTTTTATTGTACTTTTTTTCCTTTTTATTTACTTAAGTATTATTATAATATAATTAGTAATCACCATCACCCACAAAATATTAGCTGAAAAATACATGAAAAACTTTTCTGCAAAAATGAAAACTCCATTTGGTTTAAAACTTGTTTTAAAATATGTTAACTATATATGTATGCTAACATAAACATACTGTCCTTTTAGTTCCCTTTAGATTCATTTTACTTGAGTATGTTTTGCTCTTGATTTTGTAGCTGTTATATTTTAATGTAATTATATATATATATTATTCTCTTCTTTTCATATATTCCTGTTATATTTCCAATATCTCCATTTCTAATAACAAAATAATATCCATTACATTCAAATATCATAATCTATTCAGCCATTTCATCCATTCATTACCTTTGTGCTATTTCCAGTTATTTTGTCATAACAAAACTTCCATGATTAAAGTCATCCCTCGCTGCATTGCTGTTCACTTATCACAGCTTCACTGTATTGCAGGTTTTATAAAAAAAAAAATATATATATATATATATATATATGTGTGTGCGTGTGTGTGTGTGTATAAATTCTGTATCACAGAATTTTTAGTATATCTCAGGATTTTACAGAGGAATACCATACTGTACACAATGGAAATGCAGCCCACCACTACTGCTTGCTCAAGTTTGCCAACATGAAATTGTACATGGCACACTTTTGGCTGATGGAATGGAAAGCAACCACCCATAGTTCCATGTTCTTTATCCTGGGCACTGATTGACTCAGTGACTGTAGCATCAATCTGTTTGCTCTCCCACACTGTGCCCATACTTTCAGCACCTCTCCTTGTTCACTTCCTATCAATGAGTAGTGCTGCACTGTAGTCTTGTGTTTTTGTGAAGTTTTCATTAAAGTTTGAATTTATTTCAAGCCTTATGCCACCCGAACATTATGTGCCTTCTAAGGTTTCTGACTGTGAACCCAAATGTCAGAGGAAGATGCTTACCATCAAAGAAAAGGTGGAGCGTCTCAATGTGTTAAGAGAAAGCAAAAGCTACACAGCTGTAGGGCACTATTACAGGATAAAGAAATCTACTGTTGGCTACATAAAAAAGGTGAGAAGAATATTTTGTCTACAACAACAATGACTTTTAACAAGACTGCAAAGAGGAGGGTCATTTCCCACAATAAGGCCATTGTGAGAACGGAGTCCACATTGACCCTGTGTATAAATGACTGCAGGAAGAAGAATATTTCTCCGGATACCAACACTATCCAGATAAAGGCCAAAAATATTATGATAGTTTTACGGAAAGCACAGACCTTCACAAAGGTGATGAGAATGAAGACAAGACAATGACACAGAAGCAGTACCTTTGAGAACTCCTCCCACCAATCCAACCCCATTCAGTGCCCGCAAAGACTGGTTTGACCAATTTCAGAAACGCTTTGGACTCAAGAAAATTTCTCTGCGTGGAGAAGCTGCCCCTGTGGATGAAGCCAGAGCTGAGGAATATGTGAATGACATGTTCAAATTCATCATCCAGGAAGGGGGCTATAAACCCGAACAAGCATTTAACGTGAATGAGACACATTTATTCTGGGCTATTCTGTCCTAAAGGGGCTTCTTCTCTGCTCTGCTGATTGACTAGGTTAGACTGATGGTATGAATGAGCCCTGAGATCAGATCTTCCCCAGCTGGCAGCAAAAGCTCATTGGTATGGAAGGATTTTCAGAGAGGTCTGACCTTTTGTTGCATCTAAATGGCCATTTTGACTCCACCCCTCCTTATTTTGGAAACAAATACTGTCATGGACTTTTATTATGAAGGATAAAATCAAAGCCCCTGGTTTCAAGTTGTGGTATAGTACTTCACTGATGAGTATCCATATAGAATGTTGTATAGTCTTAAAATTTCGTAGGTTTAAGAGTATAGAAAGTCTATTAGAGCATGTAAAGTGTTTATAAGAAAATAGGAAAGGTTAATAAGATTATGGAAAATGTTTATAGGAGTGTGGAAAAGGTTTATTTTTTATTTTATTTTATATTTTTATTTTTAAATATTTTTCATGTTTACATGATTAATTTTCTTTCCCTTCCCTTTTCCCTCCTCCATCCCAGAGCCAACAATCATTTCTACTGGGTTATACAAATGTTATCACTTGATACCGATTTTGTATAATTGAAAATCTGTTACCCTAAAAAGAGAACTACATTTCCCAGGGGCCCACTGACTTCCTATAATTACGTACTTCCTGTAGATAGGGGATATTAGGTGGGGATGTGGAAGGTCCCATGTCTTTATTTCCTATACCGAGCTTGGTGGTGGTAAGGCGGGTGTTTGAACTGGCTGATCAGCCATGGACACGTGGCATTTATTTTGTAACTTCTTTATTACTTGATTTCTAATGATCTTTAATAAACCTCTATAAAATATAATATTTCTATTATTAGAGATTATAATTTAATTTTTACAGTTTCCATATCATTCATTTTTGGTACAGAATGATCTTTTAAAGCCTAAATCCCAAATCACATGCACATATATAAATGTTTTTCTTTTACATTTCTATTCCCATAGTTCTTTCTCTCAATGTAGTTAACATTCTTTCCCATAAGTCTTTCAGAAGCATACTGGCTTGTTGCATTGCTACTAGGAGCAAAGTCCATCACATTAGATTGTTCTACAACGTTCTCTTGGTTCTGCTCATTTCACTCTGCATCAGTTCACTGATATTCTCTCAGTTCATATAGAAATCCCCCAGATCATCATTCCTTACAGTGCAATAGTATTCCATCACCATCATATACCGCAATGTGTTCAGCCATTCCCCAATGGAAGGACACTCCGTTATGTTCCAATTTTTTGCCACCACAAGGAGTGCAGCTATGAATATTTGGGTATAAATATTTTTCTCATTATCTCCTTGGATTTGAAATAGATGGGTAATATGGATGGAAAGGTTTGTATGAGTGATGTATCAAGTTTGGGTATGCCACTGAGATAATGGGTCCAGCAGGTAGCTTATAGACCCAGAACACTATCTGACTAGTTGCCCAAAGTTAAAAACATTAAAGATAAATTCATTATCATTCAAGTGAGAGAGGATGGGAGGACCAGGAACAAAATGAATCCTGATTCTTCAAAATCTGGATACTCCTCCCACCCTTACTAAGGACCTCAGAAGAAGCCATCTTCAAGGTCTTCTGTCTGCCTATTTCTACACTCTCTCTCTATCTATCTATAAAAACCCCACTAATTAGCAATCTGACCTAACTGGTCCTCCAAGTTAATGTTGGACAAGTTTATAGTTCATCAATAGGATAGCTTTGAACTCTTGATGAATTCACCCTCTTTGGCCTAAGCCCAAGATGGCTTCTGGCCTTTCCCACAGACAGGCTTTACTGGTTTGGTGGCATTCTCTTCTCAGACATCAGGAAACATTCAGGATACAGGAACACAGGAACACAGGTGGATGATAACTGTGGAGACAGATCTGATAGTACCTCACACTGTATGCCAGGATCGCAGGATTGCAGGATCACAGGAACCTTCAGCTCCCCAGGGAACAGGTAGGCAAAGCTCCCACTTGGCTGAGACAGACCAAGCCACAGGAAGTTCCCTCTCCAATCTCCCCAAGGACAGGAACCAACGGCCCCCAACTGTCTCACTGAGCCCGTTCTTATCTCTTCCACACACCGTAGAATAGAGTCTGTAAAGTTCTGAGGCATGAGGTACCGTCCTTCTTTGCAAACTCTTGCATTTACTCTCTTTTGCAAAGTCTTTCTTTCTCTCTCACAGGATAAAAACCTACTAGTAGTATGGCTGGATCAAAGGATATGCATTCTGTTAAAGCCCTTTGGACATAATTCCAAACTGCCTGCCAGAATAGCTAGAATAATTCATGACTTCACCAGCAATGCATTATTGTCTCCGTTTTGTCACAAGCCCTTCAATATTTATCATTTTCCTTTACTGTCACATTGGTCAATCTTCTAGGTATGAGGTGGTACCTCAGTGTTGTCCTGATTTTTATTTCTCTAATTATGAGAGATTTAGAACACATTTTCATTTGCTTATTGATAGTTTTGATTTCATTATCTGAAAACTGCCTGTTCATGTCCCTTGAAGTGGAAGGGTTTATAAAGCTTTAAAATATCTATATGTATAAATCATAAAATAAATAGAATACCATTAGTTTACAGATTTTCACCTATCACAGGGGTCTCTGGAACATAACTCCTGCGACAGGTGAGGGATTACTGTATTTTCATACATACAGCTTTTTACTCACTTGATAATGCCCTCAGGGATGTCTAGGTCAATGCACATGAACAGCTTTACAATTCTTAATATATGTTTCCATCTTGTTTTCTAAAAGAAAAAAATTACAGATGTTCTAGCAATGTAATATGAGACCTGTTTCTCCATATTCCTTTCAGCATTTATTTTAATCCATTTAGCCTATTCGTTTCTCAGTTAACATACATTACCAGACCATATTTTGCTAGATTGGCCCTTAAACAGCAGACACAATCTGTGACCAGGATCATACGATTCCAAAACAAGTCTTTCCAGCTTGGTTATATCCAGTGGAATATCTGTTCCAGTGCCACAACTCCTCAGGGATGCAGGATTACTTCCATAGTATGATGAGCGTCAAATTAAGTTACAGAATATTGATGTTCTCTAAGCCATTTTTCCATTCAACACTATATTTGAATTACATGTATGCTCAGGATTAGGTCTACTACTAATCTCATATAGGTATGTAGGGATTCTCCAGATATCTATCTTATTTAATTAATCTTAAATTTCTTTCTTGTTTATTTTTTGGTTAGATTGATCTAGTTCTAATAGAAGGAAATTTAAACTTGTTGCTCTTATTATTTTGTTATCTATTTCCATCTGTGTTTCATTTAGTTTTTTCTTTAAAAACCTGTATGCTATAACACTTGGTGCATACAGGTCCAATACTGATAATGTTTCATTATCCATAGTACCCCTCAACATAATGTAGTTACCCTATTCATCCCTTCAATTATATCCATTTTGGCCCCGACTTGGTTATAGATCATGCTTCCTCTTAATCACCTTAGGCATAGTATATTCTGCTCTAGCCCCTCGCCTTCATTCTATGTTTGTCTCCAATTTTCAGTGTGTTCCCTATAAACACCACTTTTTCAGGCCTTGGCTTTTGATCCTTTCTGCTATCTTTTTTCTTTCCATGGGGGAATTCATCCCATTACTCTCAATGTTATAGTTCCTAGTTGTGCATTTCCATCTACTCTATTCCTACTCATCATTTGTCCACCTCTTTCTTTTTTTCTGCTGCATGTCAATTTCAGATTGTCCTTAGATGTCCAATTTCCTTTGATCAATAGCTACCTATCCACACCCCTCCTTAAGAATTCTACTGTATTCTCTCCCCTTGCTCTCCTACATACAAAGTGACCTTTCAAAAGGTCACTCCCTTATCTTGTCCACCTTACCATTTTTTAAATGACTTTAAGTATTTTTCCATTGTTATGATTCCTCTTTACCCTCCTCCCTCTGAAAGCTAACAAGCAATTCCACTGGATTATATATAATCCCTCAATACATATTTCCATATTATTCCTTTTTATAATAAAGGAATCTTTTAAAAAGCAAAATTCCACATCCCAAACCCATATAAACAAGTGATAAACCAAATGTTTTCTTTCTGTGTTTCTAGCTCAACAGTTCTTTTTCTCAATGTGGATAGCATTCTTTCTCGTAAGCCCCTTGGGATTGTCCTATATCATTGCATTGCTATTAGCAACAAAGTCAATATTTCAGTTTCTGGGTACAATGTTCTGCTGGTTCTGCTCATTTCAGTTCATGGAGGTCTTTCCAGATTGAATAGAAATCAATCAGTTCATCATCCTTTATGGCACAATAATATTCCATCATCATCATATACCACAATTTGTTCAGCCATTCCCAAATCGAGGGACACCCTCTCATTTTCCAATTGCTTGCTATCACAGAGTGTAGCTATAAATATTTTTGTACAAGTATTTTTCCTTATTATCTCTTTGGGGTACAAACCTAGTAGTGGAATTACTGGATCAAAGGGCAGGCATTCTTTTAAAGCTGATTATCAACCTCCACCAGCAGTGTGTATTAGTGTATCAATTTTGACATACCCCCTCCAACATTTATTATTTTCCTTGACTTTCATATTGGCCAATCTGCCACATGTGAGGTGTTACCTCAGCATTGTTTTAATTTGCATTTCTCTAATTATGAGAGATTTCGAATGCTTTTTCATGTGCTTATTGCTAGTGTTTATTTATTTATTTGAAAACTGCCTATTCATGTCCCTTGACCATTTATCAATTGGGAAATTGCTTGATTTTTTGTATAATTGACCTAGCTTCTTATGAATTTCAGAAATTAGACCTTGGAGATTATTGTTACAAAATATTTTTCTGACTTTGTTGCTTCTAATTTTGGTTGCATTGGTTTTGTTTTTTAAAAGACTTTTAAATTTAATATAATCAAAAATATTTATTTTATATTTTATAAAATATTTATTTATTTGTTAAATATTTATATTTTATCTCTTGCTTGGTCTTAAATTCCTTCCTTTCCCATAGATCTGACAGGCATGCTATTCTATGGTCAGCCTAATTTCCTTATAGTTTCCCTCTTTATAATTAAGTTATTTACCCATTCTGATTTTAGTTTGGTATACAGGGTAAGATGTTGATCTAAACCTAATCTCTTCCATACTATTTTCTAATTTTCTCAGCAGTTTTTGTCAAATAGTGGTTTCTTATCCCCAAAGCTGGGATCCTTGGGTTTATTGAACACTATCTTGTTGAGGTCATTTACCCCAACTCTATTCCACTGATCCTCCTTTCTCTCTCTTAGGCCTGTGACTGCGAACCTATGGCACACGTGTCAGCACTGACACACATGGCCATTTTCAATGACATGTGGCTTCATGTGGGCTCAGTAAGCCTTGAGGCCCATCTGGGGAGCCATGTACCCACAGCCATGGCCTGGACCATGCCCTGGTCCGGCTGGGGGGGGGGGAAAGGCTGCTCCACTGGCCCGGGGGTAGGGGGCAGGCAGCGGGGGATGCCCACCAAAGGGCTGGGACACATGGGGCTCCTATGGGGTCAGAGAAGAGGAGCCTGCGTATACAGAGCACACAGGCAGGCAGGCTAGCAGGTAGGAGCCCCTGCTCTTGTGGAGCCCTGCCAGCCAGCTGAGGAGGGAAGAGGCAGGGTGGGACCAGGCCACTGGAAGACTAGGCAGGACTCCTGCCCATGTGCAACAGAGGAGTTCCTGGAACCCATTACTAGACATTATTATCACCCTGAAAAAATATAGCCTTGACCTTACTCACAATGTTTCCCTCTACATACTTTTATATATTCTCAGCATTAAATACTATCAAAACCAACAAAAGAAACAGAGTGTCAGATGAAGTTAGTAGCGCTTGCTTGGGCTTGAAGTGTACAAAATTCCAACCTTCAATTGAAGATTTAGCCAATGAAATTCAGCAACAACAAAGCCACTACTGGGCAGGTTAGTTAAAGAATCCCCTCTCCCCCTCACTTATCTTAGTTCATGGCACCCCACACAGGTTAAATAACATCAAGACCAACAAAAGAAACTGACTGACAGATGAACAAAGAAGTCACTAAGCAGGTAAGTTAAATAATCAGCTTTTGGTTTATTAAAAATAGTTATATATTACAATTATACATTTTTGTTATTGAAACTATAAATATCACAAAATTAGGGTTTTTTTCTCGAAGTGACACATTACTCAATTTATGCTCGGTTTTTTGGCAAATTTTAACACAGCAAACTCAAAATGTTGCCCATCACTGTTAGCCAATACCATATTGTTTTGAAGATCACCACATTATAGTACAGTTTAAGATCTGGTACTGCTAGGCCTCCATCCGTCAATTTTTTTTTCATTAGTTCCCTTGATATTCTTGATCTTTTATTCTTCCAAATGAACTTCATTATAATTTTTTCTAATTCTATTAAAAAAAAGTTTTTTGGTAGTTTGATAGGCATGGCACGGAATAAGTAAATTAGTTTAGGTAGGATTGTCATTTTTATTATATGTGTTCATCTTATGCATGAGGAATTGATGTTTTTCTGATTGTTTAGATCTAGTTTTATAGGTGTGAAAAGTATTTTGTAGTTATTTTCATATAATTCCCAAGTTTGTCTTGATAGATAGATTGCCAAATATTTTATATTGTCTAGAATGATTTTAAATGGAGTTTCTCATTCTAACTCTTGCTGCTGATTTTAATTGGAAATAAATAGAAATGATCATGATTTCTGTGGATTTATTGTATATCCTACAACTTTGCTCAAATTATTATTTCCACTGTTTTTAACTATTTTCTTGTGTTCTTTATATATTGTTTATATAAGCACTCAGAAATAAGTATACCATCATATCATCTGCAAAGAGTGCTAATTTAGTTTCCTCTTGGCCTACTTTAATCCTTTCAATATATATTTTTTCCTCTAATTTCTATCATTAGCATTTCTAGTATAATATTAAAAAGTAGTGGTGATAATGGGAATCCTTGCTTCACTCCTGATTTTATTGGAAAGGGTTCTAATTTATCACCCTTGTAGATGACACTTGGTAATGGTTTTAAATAAATACTGCTTATTATTTTGAGGAAAGGCCCTTCTCTGAGGATAGTTTTCCTAATGTTAAATCAGATTTTCATTCCTGGTATAAATCCCTCCTGGTTGGTCATACTGAATAATCCTTGTGATAACTTACTGTGTTTTCATTTCCAGTGTTTTATTGAAGATTTTTGCATCTATGTTCATTAAGGAGATTGGTTTATAGTTTTCTTTCTCTGTTTTTGATCTTCATGGTTTGGGAATCAGTACTATATTTGTGTCATAAAAACGAATTTGGTAAGATTCCTTCTTTGCTTATTTTGTCAAATAGTTTGTATAGTATTGCAATTAATTGTTCTTTAAATGTTTGCTAGAATTCATATGTCAATCTGTCAGGCCCTGGTGACTTTTTCTTAGGGAACACCTTGCTGGCTTGTTCAATTTCTTTTGTTGAAATGGGATTATTTGAGTATTTCATTTCCTCTTTTGTTAGTCCAGACATTTTAAATTTTTGTAAATATTCATCCATTTCAACTAGATTATCATATTTATTGCTATATAATTGAGCCAAGTAGTTCTAAATAATTGTCTTAATTTCCTGTTCATTAGAGGTGAGATCATCCTTTTTCATTTCTGATACTGTTAATTTGATTCTCTTCTTTCTTTTTTATTAGATTTACCAGTACTTTATCTATTTTGTTTGGTTTTTTGCAAATTAATAGCTTCTAGTCTTATTTATTAGTTCAATAGTTCTTTAACTTTTAATTTTATTAATTTCTCCTTTAATTTTTAGGGTTTCAAATTTAGTTTTTATCTGGGATTTTTAATTTGTTCTTTTTCTAACTTTTTAAGTTCCAAGCCCACATTGATCTTCTCCCTTTCTATTTTGTTTATATAGGCATTCAGAAATATAAATTTTCTCCTGAGTCCAGCTTTGGGTGTATCCCATAGATTTTGATATGCTGTCTCCTCATTGTCATTCTCTTTAACAAAGTCCATAATTGTTTACATTATTTGTTTAAATTATTTAGTTTCAAATTAATTTTAAATTTGCCCTTCCATGTACCCTTATTAATTATAATTTTATCACTTTATGATCTGAAAAAGTTACATTTATTATTTCTGCTATTCTGTATTTGTTTGCAGTGTTTCTGTGCTCTACTTTATGGTCTGTTTTTGTATATGTACAAAAGATTGCTGAGAAGAAGATATATAATAACTTTAATTTTCCTAACATTTCATTCACTTCCCTTACTTCTTTTTTATTTTTTTTTTGTTTGATATATCAATTTCTGAAAGGGGAAGATTGAGGCCCCCCACTATTATGGTTTTACTATCTATTTCCTCATTAAGATGTTTTAATTTTTCTTTAGAAATATAGATGCTATGCCATTTGGTCCATAAAGGTTTAATAATTCTATTCATTATTAACTTTTAGCAAAATGTAATTTCCTTCTGAATCTCTTTAGTTCTGTCTGGTATCATGATTGCTACTCCTGGCTTTTTTTTTCCCTTTAGATGATGCATAATAAATTCTGCTTCAACCTTTTTACTTGAATCTGTGTTTGTCACACTGCCTCAAATGTTATAATTTACCCTATACTATTTCTCCCTCCCCTTTTCTCTCAGTACAACCCTCTCTTTCACCCCTTAATTTTTTAAATATCATTCATATGCATACATATACTATCATACATACATATCCTTTCATATCATCACATTTACATATATAGCATATCATCATTAGTATCATATCATCACAATCAGCTTACTTTCCCAGCCTCTTTCTGGGTAAATTCCTTCTATCTTTACTACTGAGAGTTATTTTTAGAAATGCAGATATCCTTTTTCCATGGAGATATATAAACATTTTATCCTTAACGAGTCTCTTAAATTTTCTTTCTTATTTACCCTTTTAAACTTCTCTTGGGCCTCATGTTTGGGCTTCTAAATTTTTGTTTTGCTTATTTTCTTATTCTTTGGGAATTCTTGGAAATCTTCTATTTTATTGAATGACCATTTTCCCCCTGAAAGAATATACTCAGTTTTTCTGGATAGGTGACTCTGGGTTGTAAACCCAAATTTTGCCTTCCTGAATATCATATTATTGGTCTTCTGATTTTTTAATATAAAAGCTGCTAGGTCCAGTGTGTTCCTGATTGTTGCTCAATGGTATTTAAATTGTTTCTTTCTGACTACTTGCAGTATTTTCTCATTGGCTTGCAGTCTTTTGAATTTAGCTATTAAATTCCTGGAAGATGTCAATTCAGGATTTCTTTCTGGAGGTGGTCTGCAAATTCTTTCAATTTCAATTTTATTTTCTTATTCAAGGATCTCTGGGCAGTTTTCTTTAATATTTTCTTGAATATTATGTCCAAGGTTTTTTTCTTGATCAGGGCTTTCAGACAGTCCAGTAATTCTCAGTTTTTTCTCATAGATCTATTTCCTGAGTCAGGTATTTTTTCAATAAGATATTTCATATTTTCTTCTTTTTTTTCATTCCTTGATTCTACTTTATTGTTTCTTGATTTCTTTTGAAATCATTATTTTCTAGATGGAAAATTCTGATTTTTAAGGCTTGATTACCTTTTTTTTCAGTTTTTGGTTTTCATTTTCCAGTGGGCCCATTTCTTCTTGCAACACTTTCATTTCTCTTCCCCATTTTTCCTCAGCCTCTCTTGTTTTTATTTTTAATTTTTAATTTTTTATTGATTACATTAGAATATTTTTCCATGTTTACATGATTCATGATTTCTCCTTCTCCTCTTCCCTCCAACCTCCCACCTCCCAGGTCTGACAAGCAATTCTACTGGGTTATAAGTGTATCATTATTCAAATCCTATTTCCATGTTTCATATATGCAATAGAGTGATCTTTTAACATCATAACCTTAATCATATCCCCATTGAACCAAATGATTGATAATATTTTTTTCTTCTGTGTTTCTGATTCCACAGTTCTTTCTCCAGATGTGGAAAGTGTTCTTTCTCTTAAGTTTCTCTGGATTGAAATCAGTGATTCATTAATGCTAGTAAAAAAGTCTATTACATTTTATTGTGCCATATTGTAACAGTATCTGTGTACAACGTACTCCTGGTTCTGTTCCTTTTCACTCTGCATCAATTCCTGGAAGCCTTTTCAGTTCAGATGGAATTCTTCCAGTTCATCATTCCTTTCAACACAATAATAGTCCTTCACCATCAGATACCACAGCTTATTCAGCCATTCCCCAATCAATGGATACTCCCTCATTTTCCATGTTTTTGCCACTAAAAATAGTGAGGCTATGAATATTTTTGTACAACCTGGAACAGCAGATGTGGGGTGGGGATGTGTGGCTTCCTCTTTACTTCTTGCTTTAATCTTTTTGAATGTGTTCCCCTCTCATCCAGTGCCTCATATGTTCTCTGACGACCCTCACTTCAACCCCTCATCTCTTGATATGTACATCCCTCAAGGCATCCCTCCCTTCCTTGCCTTTTTTTATTTCCTCTGTCCTCCCATCCTTTAATCTACCCTTTCTTCTCTTATTTCCTCACTCTCCCAAAAAGACTACTCCCAATTCCTCCCTTATCCTATCTCCCTTCCCTCCTGTTTCTTTGTATATTAAGAAAATGTTTATGATTCTTATTGGGTATGTTGTTCTCTCTTTTTCCCTGGTCTTATGAGAGTTAGGTTTCAGTACTCCCAGCCCTGTACCACATCATCCCTTTCCTTGTGGCAGTTCCTTCACTCATTCCTACTCCATATAAGATAGCTATTCCACTCTCTCTCTACTTGTTCTAGTCCAATATCATTTCAGTTCATTCCATTATATTCCCTGAACCTTGTCTTCCATCTATATCTGTCCCTTCAAAATACCCAATCAATAATGCCATTCCCAGGGGCCATAGATGATATTTTCCCATAGTAGAAACAAACAATATGACCTTTTTTGGTTACTTATGATTGAAATTTCTTCACCTTTATATGTTTGTTGTAGATCAAATTTTATAATGAGGTATGGGTTTTCCTCCAGGAATACTTGCAATTTCTTTAATTCATTAAAAGTCCATTTCTTACCTTTGATAATAATATTCGTCTTTTGCTGGATTCTTGCTTGTAATCCCAGTTCTTTTGCTCTCCAAAATCCTTGTTACATGTCCAAAATACTTAATGTTGTGGCTACTAAGTCTTGTATTATTCTCCACAGTATTTTTTTCTTATTTCTTATAGTATTCATTCTTTTTTTTACACCATAATTTCATATTTTATTTCCTGACATCGATAACAATATTCAACATTTCAAAAAAATTTTGAGCCTTGGATTTTCTCCCTCAAACAAAGAGAGGTTAAGCAATCTTATATAGATTTTTTATGTTCAGTCCTATAAAATATTTTTCCATATTGATCCTCCTGTGGAATGGAATTCAAACAAACTTAAATAAAAAATTTTAAGTGAAAAATCTTTTTCTTAGGCCTGGATTCAGATTTCATCAGTTTTTTCCTCTGGAAACCAATGAAAATTTTATTATGAATCCTTTGGGATTGTTTTGAATCAGTGTATTGTTGAGAATAACTCAATTCACAGTTGTTCTGCATAAAATATTGCTATCACAATGTGCAGTGTTTTCCTGGTTGTGCTAAATTCAGGTCACTTCAGTTCTCAAGACTTTCCAGGTTTTTCTGAGCTACTTCTTCTACTTATTATTTGTAAAACAATAGCATTCCATTACAGTCATATGTCACAATTTACTCAGCCATCTCCCAACTGAATTTTCCTCTACTTCTTAGATCAACCCCCAAAAGAATAGCTTTAAGTATTTTGTTTAGTTTTTTAATACATAGAGGTCCCTTTCCTTTTTCCCCCCAGCATTTATTTTTCTTAATTTATTTTTTTTTATTTGAGCATTTGCAAACATTATTCACTATCCTTTTTTTTAAATGCCCTTTGGACATAGTTCTAAATTGCTCTCTCCAAAATGATTGAATCAGTCAACAATAACTGATAATTCATAAGTATCTCAATTTTCCCACATCTCATCCAACTTTTCACTTTCTGTTTCTGTCATAATAGTCAATCTAATAGATGTGAGGTGGTCCCTCAGATTTATTATAATTTGCATTTCTCTAAATAAGTCATTACTAGCCTCCTGAGGGAAACATACAACTTGAGAACATTCATTAGGTTTTTCTGCACTCTGAATCCTCCAATATGAAATAGGAGATAATCTCTGAATGAAAGCCTTCCTACAGGGAATCCATCTGGAACTTGTATGGTCAGAAGACATTTTCTCAATCCAAATAAACTTTGTCCTCTCCATTTCAATGACTTTCTTCATTCGTGACAGTAATAAGATCTTTTCCAAAAGGAATTCTCAGGTGGGAATAAGAGATGATTGATGCTTGAAGGTCATATCACATTCATCATACTCCTAAAATTTCTTTCTAGTGTTGATCCTCTTATGTCAAATAAGCTAAGAGTGCCAACTATAAGATTAGGCTCACTTATAAGGTTTCTTTCCATTGAAGATTTTCTGATATGAAGTAACTATGGAGCTTTATGTGAAAACCTATCTGAAATGATGACATTCATAAATCTTCTCTCCAATGTGGATGCTCTGATGCTTAGCAAAATCACTCCTCCATGTGAAAGCCTTTCCACATTGTGTACACTTATAAGGTTTCTCTCCAGTATGGATTCTCTGATGTGCAGCAAGAGAGCCCCTTTCTGTGAAAGTCTTTCCACAATGTTTACATTCATAAGGTTTCTCTCCAGTATGGATTCTTTGATGAGCACCAAGAGAGCATCTCTGAGTGAAAGCCTTTCCACATTGTTTACATTCATAAGGTTTCTCTCCGATGTGAATTCTCTGATGTGCAGCAAGAGAGTCCCTCCATGTGAAAGCTCTTCCGCATTCTTTACATTCATAAGGTTTCTCTCCAGTGTGGATTCTCTGTTGCACAGCAAGAGAGCTCCTCCCTCTGAAAAGCTTTTCACATTGTTTACACTCATAAGGTTTCTCTCTAGTGTGGATTCTCTGATGTGCAGCAAGTGAATCCTTCAGTCTGAAAGCCTTTTCACATTGTTTACATTCATAAAGTCTCTCTCCAGTGTGGATTCTCTGATGAGAAGTAAAAGATCCCCTCTGAGTGAAAGTCTTTCCACATTGTTTACATTCAGAAGGTTTTTCTCCAATGTGGATTCTCTGATGTTTAGCAAGAGAGCCACATTGAGTGAAAGCCTTTCCACACTGTTTACATTCATAAGGTTTCTCTCCAGTGTGGACTGTCTGATGTCTGGCAAGATGGCTCCTTTGAGTGAAAGCCTTTCCACACTGTTTACAATCATAAGGTTTCTCGCCTGTGTGGATTCTCTGATGTACAGCAACAGAGCTCCTCCTTGTGAAAGCCTTTCCACACTGTCTACATTCAAAAGTTTTTTTTTTCCCCCAGAGGGAATTATTTGATGTAAACCAAGCTCAGAGTTCTGACTAGAAGGTATTCCACCTTTATCATTCAGAGAAACCATTTCTACACATTTATTTTTTGAATGTCTAATGAGATTTAAACTCCAGCCAATGGTCATTTCCCCTTGGATACCTTGATACATGGGCATTTCCAGAGGTTTCTCAGGCAACTGAACAATTTGTATCTCTTCAGGAAAGCATTTGCTGTATTCACTATCCTGACAACAGTCATTTCCTGAGGTCAGCTTTGTATAATGATTTAGTGCTGAATATTGGTTGAATATCTTGGCAGTTTTACCAAATTCACAGTCACTCTTAGGATTTTTATTTATCTTGATATTAGAATCACAGATTTTTCTGAAGATCAAGTCAGAGGCACCCTCAGTCATGAATCTTTGGGAATCTCATCCTTCCACAAAAAGGCTTAGCTTTGTAGAAATTTCCACTTCAATATTAGTCTCAAATTCTGGATAAGAGCCCCTTAGCCCTTTTTGCTCTATCAGCCATAGTGCTTCTCCTTGTTGAAAACAGGAGACAAAAATTTCTCTAGGAACTGAAAGTCCCAAAGAGTACAGATTCCAGGCATTCTCCAGCATGACCTCCCTGTACAGCTCTTTCTGAGAAGGATCCAACAGGCACCACTCCTCCTGGGTGAAGTCCACAGTCACATCCTTGAGTGTTATTGACCCCATTCTGGTTTATCTGTGAGCAGCTCTCCGGAATTGGCTCCAGGCTGGGGGAGGAGCCACCTCCAGCTTTCACTAACACAATGACAAGTCTGGATCTTCGGCTCAGAATTCCTTAGTCTGGGAGGGGGGCCTCAGGGTCCCAGGGGCCATTCCTCTGGCTGCAAACTCTCTGCGGGTCCACCCTGGGGTGCTTCCGGGGGTGGCAGCCCCGAGGGGGGAGACATCTTTGGTGGGCACCCAAAATGGGTCCTCTGAGGTCTTCCCGCTCCCCAGGAGTTAGGGAAAGCCTCAGCTGTCAGAGCGGGGAGCCCCCCAATCCTCCCCCTCTCACGCCGCAAAGGCCCGAGAAGCACACCATAGTATTCATTCTTAACCTTGGTGGCCTATGGAACTTAGTTCCTTTTTAGTTAGTGATGAATGGATACTTTCAATTTCTATTTTACACTCTGTTTCTAGAATTTCTTGGCAGTTTCATTGATGATTTCTTATAGTATGGTATCTAAACTTTTTTATCATAACTTTTTTGATATCAAACTATTCTCATACTGTCTCTCTCTTATCTATTTTCTAGTTCAGTTATTTTTATGATTTTTCATATTATCTTTTATTACTTCATTCTTTTGAATTTGCTTTATTATTTCTTATTGTCTTGGGAAATTTCTATCCTCCCCCTTGTCTGATTCCAGTTGTTAATACATTATTTTCTTCTGTGAGTTTATGGATCTCTATTTCCATTTGGGAGATTTTTTGGTGACTTTCTTGCACTGTTCTTATTTTTTTTCTAATTGTTCCTCTGCTTCTCTGTTGGTTTTTGAGGTCTTTTAAAAATTCTTCCAAAAGTTTTTTTTTTTTAGTTTTTAAAATATTATTTTATTTGGTCATTTTCATACATTATTCATTGGAAACAGATCCTTTTCCCCTTCCCTAGCTGACACGCAATTCGTCTGGGTATCACATGTGTCCTTGCTCTGAACCCATTTCCTTGTTGTTGGTATTTGCATTAGGGTACTCATTTAGCATCTCTCCTCGACCATGTCCCCTCAACCTCTGCAGTCAAGCAGTTGCTTTTCCTTGGTGTTTTTACTCCCTCAGTTTGTCCTCTGCTTGAGGGTAGCTTTTTTTTCTCGTAGATCCATGCAGATTGTTCAGGAACATTGCATTGACACTAATGGAGAAGTCCATTAAGTTCTCTTGTACCACAGTGTGTCAGTCTCTGTGTACAATGTTCTCCTGGTTCTGCTCCTCTCGCTCTGCATCACTTCCTGGAGTTTGTTCCAGTCTCCATAGACTTCCTCCACTTTATTATTTCTTTGAGCACAATAGTATTCCATCACCAACATATACCACAATTTGTTCAGCCATTCCCCAATTGAAAGGCATCCCCTCATTTTCCAATTTTTGGCCACCACAAAGAGTGCAGCTATGAATATTCTTGTACAAATCTTTTTCCTCATTATCTCTTTGGGGTACAAACCCAGCAGTGCTATGGCTGGATCAAAGACCTGACAGTCTTTTATCATCCTTTGGGCATAGTTCCAGATTGCCCTCCAGAATGGTTGGATAAATTCACAACTCCACCAGCAATGCATTAGTGTCCCTACTTTGCCACATCCCCTCCAGCATTCATTACTTTCCTTTGCCTTCATGTTAGACAATCTGCTAGGTGTGAGGTGATACCTCAGAGTTGTTTTGATTTGCATCTCTCTGATTATAAGAGATTTAGAACACGTTTTCATGTGCTTATTAATGGTTTTGATTTCTTTAACTGAAAATTGCCTATTCATGTCCCTTGCCCATTTTTCAATTGGAGAATGGCTTGATTTTTTGTACAAAGGGTTTAGCTCTTTATAAATTTGAGTAATTAGACCTTTGTCACAGGTTTTTGTTATGAAGATTGTTTTCCAATTTGTTGCTTTCCTTCTAATTTAATTACATTGGTTTTGTTTGTACAAAAACTTTTTAATTTGATATAGTCAAAGTTATTTATTTTGCATTTTATGACTCTTTCTAAGTCTTGCTTGGTTTTAAAATTTTTCCCTTCCCAAAGGTCTGACATGTATACTATCCTGTGTTCACCTAATTTACTTATAGTTTCCTTCTTTATATTCAAGTCATTCACCCATTCTGAGTTTATCTTGGTGTAGGGTGTGAGGTGTTGATCCAAACCTAATCTCTCCCACACTGTCTCCTAATTTTCCTAGCAGTTTTTATCAAATAGTGGATTTTTGTCCCCAAAGCTGGGGTCTTTGGGTTTGTCATAGACTATCTTGCTGAGGTCATTTACCCCCAGTCTATTCCACTGATCCTCCTTTCTGTCTCTTAGCCAGTACCAAATTGTTTTGATGACCACTGCTTTGTAATATAGTTTTGATCTTGTGGCTATGTATTATATTTATTTGCTCTTTATGGAGCAACTGTTTTTATTTTACTATTCTCTGACTTGAACCCAACCCATAATAACTATAAAAAGTTGGATTCTTTCATTTTTGCTTACCTATTTTTAATTTTAGCATCTATGCTATTAAATTTAATTATTGGCTATTTTCTGCAGTCTCCGAGGTCTAATATATTGATGTACATTATTGTAGGTTTTAGGATTGTGTTGTTTAATTTTTGTTTTTTTATTGTAGTTATTGTAGTTTTTATAGTCCAAAGCCAGATGTACTCCTGATCCCCCACAAACATACTCAAGCCCTAGTCAATGATTGACCTCAAATGCTCCAACTAGAGCCTAATGTCAGTTCTGCTACTACAACTGCCAACAAACGGTCCATTTCCCCTTGTGGCAACAACCAAGGAATCCACTCTCTTGTTGAGGATAAAGGCTCCCCTGGTTCAACCAAGTGAGGTTACTAATCTCATCCTTTGGAATTACTTGTAAATTCCCTCTGCTGGTTCTGTTCATGCTCACAGGACCTAAGCCTATGAGACTAAAGTAAGAGTGAAACCTTTCTCTCTAACTGACCTTGATTTTTCAGCTTCATTCTGGTTTCTAAGTCTGTTTTTGTAGCATTTGATGTTGATTTTATGTAGTTGTTTTTGGTTGTTTGTGGGCAGGGTTTAGAAAAAAAAGAAAGCTTTAGACCCTACCCCACTATCTTTCCCATATGCATCTTGCTTCAGATTTTCTTACCCTGGGTTCCAGGACCTTTATTTATTTATTTAATTTTGCTATTTTGATAAAACTTTTATTCTGAGAAAGAATCTAAAGATGTCACTAGATTATCAAAAAGGTCATGCAACCCTCACACCAAAAAAATGAAAAACCCCTTTGAATTTGAATTAACTTATCTGTTGAGAGTGCCAGTTTATTGGCAGTGATAATAGGTAGAGGAAAAAGTATGCATATCAAATACAAAACTGATCCAATTTTGTCTAGAGCACCCAAGACTAGATTAAAAAATAATGTTCCCACCACATTATTCCCTACTGCTCCCCTCCCTTCTTATACTGGTTATTTGAAAATGTGGTCTATTAATAATTCCATAATCCTTATCAAGTTATTTTTATCTGCTTGTTGCCATTTCATGACCTTGTTTAGTGTCACTATTTTAAATGTCTGAATGGAAACCAAAACATTGCATTATTAAATCAGTAATTATTTCATAGAAGGCTATTAAATTTGTTTGAATAAAATACTTTTCATTACATCTGCATTGTTTTCAGATTATTTGATACTTTCTCCAGAAATATTCATGTTTCTTGTGAACTTCCTGGTTGCATAATTTAACATTGTCTCATCAACATAATTGCCTAATTCTTTCAGAGCTCTGTTGCTATCATAATGGTAAATGTTTATGAATAATTAACTTGTTAAGAATGTCATGCTTATGAGGCCAAATTTAAGTTGTGAATTGGGTAGAGTATAGTTATATACCTCAGGTTAGCAGTACTCAAGGTGAAACAAGGGGAAAGGCAAAAGGAGAATTAAACTTACCCAAGTTTAGGACTGTCAAAGAACAAGACAGTATCAAACACAAAGAACTCTTAAAACTCCTCTAAAGAAAGTGCTTCAAAAAACATGAAGCTCTATAGATGTCAGTTACTATTGTTGCCATTATCACTATTTGTTATGGAAACTGGTGTCACAGGTTAGATAGTATCCAAGTATAAGCCAGGACTCTGGAGAAATCAGGGAAGTATATACTACTACAGTTTTATTTCAGTAACTAAGGACCATCTAATTTTGCCTGTCTATAAATGAAATTGTAGCCAAAGCTAGATTCTATCCATCCTGGGGATAGAGACTACCATCTATCCAAGATTTCATTTCAAATTATTTTAGTATGCACTTACATAAGAGGTAGTATGAAGTAGCGGGTAGACTGTTTAGGAACCAAGAAGATGTGGATTAATGTCGCATCTTTGATACTTATAAAACTATGTAACCTGAGCAAATTACTTGATCACTCAGTTCTCTTATATAAAATGTCAACTGTGAGGTCCACAAGACTCTAGATTACATGTGGAACAAGATTAAAAAGTAATTGGAGGGGGTAGTTAGGTGACTCAGTTGGTTAAGGCCATGAATCTGAAGGTCGTAGGTTCAAAACTGGCTTCAGATACTCCCTAGTTGTGTGGCCCTGGGCAAGTAATTTAATCCCCATTGCCTAACACTTGCCCCTTTTTTGCCTTAGAAGCAATATTGATTCTATGATGGAAGGGTTTATTTGTTATGTTGTTTTTAATGCCATTGGGAAATATTTTACAGCAATATAACAAAATATAGATAATATTAATGTGTGGTTTCCTTAGTCAATATATGGTTTTCAAGGTTTAATGCCCCCCATTTCTACGTGAGTATAGCACTGTGAAGAGATCAGAACTGACAAATCCCAAGATGATAAAATATCATCAAACCTGATCCTGATGGCGGCAATGGTCAAGGGACAGTTAAAGCAGGATATAATTGGAAAGGCAATTTTCTTGTTATAGGGTCATTAAGTACTAAAACCTTCAATAAAAGAATTGACTTGGGGTTTAGAGGCCACATTCATTTAAAGACAAGAGACAAACTTAACTTAGCTCTCACAAAAAGGCACACACTCAGCTCTCAAAATCCACACTTCAAGCAATTCTGTTATCTGCACAATGCACAGCAGAAAAAAGGTCACTCTAGATAAGATAGAGTAATAGGAAGCTCAGTGAAGCTTATACGTCATACTTTCTAGGAAACACCTATGTCTATTGTGACATATTTTTAGGATCATCAGATTTAGGAATGAACATCCCATAGCAAAAGTTTTGGCTTATCTTTGTGGAAAGAGAACTTATAACTTTGAATGAATCATTGTAATGCTGATCTGATGTACTAATGAAATAATTGAGTTAAATTGTGAATAAAAGTAGAAGCTGGGAAGCCCCTAATTCAAAAGGCTTCAAGGCTCCAAGACTACTTCCAAGAACATGTCTGTGTTTGTATCTGTGCTTTTTCTTTCTCTCTCTCTCTCTTTTCCATATTTCATGTCCATTGGCTTCCCTCACATGTTAAGAACCCAAATACTTATATGTTGCACAGGCTGTAGAACTATAAAGAACTCACTGAGATGAAACCTTTCTGAAAAGGCATCAACTGCATTAATTAAAGGATTTTTATCATCAGAAAGTTGCTTATAACAATGAAATCACAGGCCCAGTATTTGTCCCCATCACTATTTGTAAAATGCTAAACATACCAAGACAAAAGCATAAGCATACCTAAATATCAAGAAGTTGATTATTTGTATTGAGTGTAAGGACAAGTTTTCTACAATTATTAGAAAGTTATCAGCATATCCCCCTTTTCCTTGAGGCTTCTGTGGAGATATAGATTGATTTGAGAAGGCATAATTTTATTTTCCTCTGAATTTTGTACTTTAGGTTTCCTATTTCACCTAAAATAGCATCTTAGGCACCTAACAAGTTATTCTTCAACTCTTGGATAGGAGAACTTAACTTCACTCTATTCTACTCCCTCGGCATACTGCAGTCATCAAATTTTATGTATATATCCTTGGTTATCAGGAGGTTGAAGCAAAAATTTAATAAGCACTAGTGTTAGAGAATTAGTACCATTTTTGCCTATGTCATAGCATCTTAGAGTCAAAAGGGAGCTCAGAAATAATTGCCTGACTGCTACAATACTGTCATCCATAGATGAAGAATCTAAATGCCATGGAGATTAAATGAACTTCTCAAGTTTACATAGACAGTTGCAAAACTAAAAAACGATTATCTGATAGATGAAAAGGGAGACCTAACCTCCAAAGAAGAGGAAATTAAGTCAATCATTAAAAACTATTTTGCCCAATTATATGGCAATAAATATGCCATAGGTGATATGGATGAATATAAATTGCCTAAATTAACAGAAGAAGAAATAGAATTCTTAAATAATCTCAAATCAGAAAAAGAAATTGAACAGGCCACCAAAGAACTCCCTAGGAAAAAATTCCCAGGGTCTGATGGATTCACAAGTGAATTCTATCAAACATTCATGGAACAACTAATCCCAATTATTATACAAACTATTTGACATAATAAACAAAGAGGGGGTTCTAACAAATTCCTTTAATGACACAAATATGGTACTGCTTCCAAAGCCAGGCAGGTCAAAAACAGAGAAAAAAAAAAACTATAGATCAATCTCCCTAATGAACATAGATGCAAAAATCTTAAATAGATACTAGCAAAAGACTCCAGCAAGTAATCACGAGGGTTATTCATTATGATCAGGTGGGATTTATACCAGGAATGAAAGGATCGTTCAATATTAGGAAAACCATACACAGAATTGACCATATCAACAAGCAAACTGACAAAAATTACATGATTATCTCAATAGATGCAGAAAAAGCCTTTGAGAAGATACAACATCCATTCCTATTGAAAACACTAGAAAGTATAGGAATAGAAGGGCTTTTCCTAAAAATAATAAACAGTATATATCTAAAACCATCAGCAAACATCATCTGTACTGGGGATAAATTAGAGGCCTTCCCAATAAGATCAGGAGTAAAACAAGGATGCCCATTATCACCTCTATTATTTAACATTGTACTAGAAACACTAGCAGTAGCAATTAGAGAAGAAAAAGAAATTGAAGCTATTAAAATTGGCTATGAGTAGACCAAACTATCACTCTTTGCAGGTGATATGATGATCTACTTAAAGAATCCTAGAGAATCAACTAAAAACCTAGTGTAAATAATCAACAACTTTAGCAAAGTTGCAGGATACAAAATAAACCCAAATAAGTCATCAGCAGTTCTATATAGCTCCAACACATCACAGCAGCAAGAATTAGAGAAATTCCACTAAATAATCACCCTAGACAATAGAAAATACTTGGGAATCGATCTGCCGAGACAAACACAGGAACTATATAAACACAACTACAAAACATTTTCCATAAAATTAAAATTAGATCTAAACAATTGTAAAAACATTAACTGCTCATGGGTAGGATAAGCTAACATAATAAAAATGACAATCCTACCCAAATTAATTTGCTTATTTAGTGGCATACCCACTGAACTACCAAAAAACTTTTTTACTGAATTAGAAAAAAAAATAACAAAGTTCATTTGGAAGAACAAAAGATCAAAGATATCCAGGGAATTAATGAAAAAAACATGCAAAGGAAGGTGGTCTAGCAGTATCAGATATCAAATTATACTATAAAGCAGTGGTCATCAAAATAATTTGGTACTGGCTAAGGGACAGAAAGGAGGATCAGTGGAATGGATTTGGGATAAGTGACTTCAGCAGGACAGTCAATTATAAGCCTAAATATACCAGCTTTTGGGACCAAAACCCATTATTTGATAAAAACTGCTGGGAAAATTAGAAGACAGTATGGAAGAGATTATGTTTAGATAAACATCTCACACCCTACATAAATAAGGAAACTATAAATAAATCAGGTGAACACAGATAGTATGTGAAAGGAAAGATTTTAAAACCAAGCAAGGGTTAGAAAAAATCACAAAATGTAAATTAAATAATTTTGATTATAGCAAATTAAAAAGGTTTTGTATAAACAAAACCAATGCAACCAAAGTTAGAAGGGAAGCAACAAATTGGGAAACAATCTTCATAACAAAAACCTCTGACAAAGGTCTAAATACTCAAATTTAAAAAGAGCTAAATGAATTGTACAAAAAAATCAGGCCATTCTCCAATTGATAAATGGACAAGGGATGTGAATAGGCAATTTTCAGTTAAAGAAATCAAAACTATTAATAAACACATGAAAAAGTATTCTAAACATCTTATAATCAGAGAGATGCAAATCAAAACACTCTGAGGTATCACCTCACACCTAGTAGATTGGCTAACATGACAGCAAAGGAAAGTAATGAATACTGGAGAGGATGTCATAAAGTTGAGACATTAATTCATTGCTGGTGGAGTTCTGAATTTCTCCAACCATTCTGGAGTGCAATTTGGAACTATGCCCAAAGGTTGCTAAAAGACTGTCTGCTCTTTGACCCAGCCATAGCACTGCTGGGTTTGTACCCCAAAGAGATCATAAGAAAAAAGACCGATATACTGTGGTACAATTGAATGTAATGGACTTCCCCATTAGTGGCAATGCAGTAATCCTGAACAGCCTGGAGGGATCTACGAGAAAGAACACTATCCACATTCAGAGGGAAAACTGTGTGAGTAAAAACACTGAGGAAAGGAAAAACTGTGGGAGTAGAAACACAGAAGAAAAATAATTGTTTGACAACCTGGGTCAAGGGGGATATGGTTGGGGATGTAGACTCTAAAGGATCATCCTCGTGCAAACACCAACAACATGGAAATGGGTTCTCATCAAGGACACATGTAATATCCAGTGGAATTGCATGTGGGCAATGGTAAGGGTGGGGTTAGGGGAGGGAGGGATGGAATATGATTTTTGTAACCAAGGAATAATGTTCTAAATTGACTAAATAAAATAAAAAAAAACTATCACCTGGACATCTAAAACTCTTATGCTTTGTTCCTCTCATATGCAATGCTATCAAATATAGTCCTGGATTTATAAGAAATTTTATGCAATCAGGTTTTTCATATCTAAAAATGATGGAATTTCTTCTAACAAAAGGAACCATTTTAGAATTCTCATGATTGATACAAATTAGTTAATGATATATGTCATCTGTGAAGATACTTGACAGTTAGGTGTTGATCATTTCATGTCTTAGATTGCAAATGGCAAAGAAGATAAGACATATAGGGTGTCTTACTAATAAGCATACAGTAGGCTCTTAATAAATGATTTTGATAAAATGAAATTTAAACTTAGACAAGTAGAATCACTTCTGAATTAAGCAGGCAATTACTTTAATATTATTTTTCATATGTGAGCTCTCATAGACATGATTTCACTGGTAGAGAAGAATCCCAATGTAGAAACTCTTTTGCCAATGTAAACTGGCAACTCTGTTGTATTGTTGTTGTATGTTGTCTTAAGCAGGAGAAATTCCTTGGAGTACCAAGAGATTAAATGTCATGCACATGGTTATACAGCAAGGATATGCCAGATGCAACACTTGAGTGCATCTGATTTACAATTTTTCTTCACAGCTGTCCCCCTTCCCTTTCCACTGGTTTTCTATTAGATTCTACACTCTAAATTACTTTGATAGGATCAAACATATAAGCAGGTAGTAAACATTATAAATGAGTATTCAACAGAAGTTTTGTGATTTTCAAATAAGAGAATAGATCTAGAGCACTTTGGAAATCTTAAACCACTATAAATTGCTGAATAACAGTAGCAGCAGCAGCAGTACCTGCAGTCAACAGGTTGCCAGTCTGGTTATCCTTTCATTCTCAGAGCTGTCTACTGTGTACTCCTGTTGAGTCTAAGCATTGTTTACAGAGAGATACAGGAGTACATTGATAATCTAACTGAACTCCCTAGGAGATAAATGTATATGTGTGTTTGTGTGTTTAAATTTAATCTTGATAATTAACACTTTCTTAAATCTAAAGCATGAATAAAATGATGAATCAAGCTCTGATTTGTATTAATTGTCATTTTGCATGGTAAACACATTTTCTTTTAATGTTATTTTTAAAACTTTTCTTCCTATAGATTGTTTTTTAATTCTGAGTTTTTGCATTTCCAAACTATTGTTTTCTCTTTTTTGTTTTTTTTTGTTTTGTTTTTTTTTTGGTGAAGACTTGCCATAACAAATTCAATGTTTCTATCAGTCCATTATTTTTGCTCTGCAGACCTTAAATTCTTCTCCCAAAATTCTAATTTCTCATTTGAGGCACTCAGAAACAGCATGTTGTGTTTCCATGTTCTCACTTTACACAAGGCCTTCTGTATCATTAAGTATTATATCATTATCCTCTGTTTTGAAATATTTATATGTGGCTGGTTTACTAGATCTGAAGACTATGTTTCCTTATGTTGTTAGTATGTTCTCTAATCATTTAACTACTTATGCTCAAAGTTTTTGAATTTTCTTCTTTCTGAGTTATTTGACAATACCAGACTTTTCTTGATTCTCTATTTGTCTCCCTTTGACAATCATGGCTTCTTTGGTGTGTAGGTCTTCAAACAGCTCAGGTTTCTTTGAGCTGGATAATTTGTATTTCTCCAGATGAGGTTTCTACTCCAAATGACTTTTTGGTGGACAGAAGTGAACCCAGCTATGCTTTTCCCCTTCAGATTTAGTGGAGTTCTCTCTGCATCCCCCACCTTTCTCATCCCACACACAAATGGTATCTTCTCCTAGTGTTCTGTCTCACTCCTTCTATTTCTCAGTTTTCTGATCTGGGCCTTGAAATTCAGAACTTTGCAGCATTGGCACTACCGGGTTGGATGACTGTCATAACCCAAGGCAACCCCCATAGTCTGGAGACAGTTTTCAAGGGCCCTGAAAAGATAAAGGAGGAGGGACCCGAATGTGGTGTTGAGTTTTGTTATAAGTCAGTGTGTCACTTTAGTGTGCTAGTACAGACTTGCTGCTGGTAGCCTGGGAAGTTGGAGAGGGGTGATATGTCAGCTCAGAATTAGTGACTCAATGGTTTCCTTATTTGAGTGCTTTAAACTTCTTTTAAACTCCGTGTGTCCTAGACCATGGAGATAGATGGAGTTGTTTTACCTTTGGTATTTTCTTTTTTGTAGAGTTGGAAAGTTAGTAGGGAACAAGAAAATGTCATTTTTTTTACTAAAATATGTGATTACCAATTTTGGAGTATAAATGCTTAGACTGAAAATTTAACAACAGTATCTCACAAGGTAGCTAGTACTCCTTTGGTTAGTAAGAAAGATGGGGGAAGAAGAATAAATAGCCTATAGCAATTATGTCAAAACTTAGAGACTATATGCCATGCCCCCCCCCACTGAATGCTGAGCTCACCCTGCCTCCATTTACCCCACAGAGGGGAGAGAGAAAGCATTCCCATTCAGCTGCTGGTAAGGGGAATTAAAAAATAAAAAATAAAGTCCTTAGTGCTGGTGAAGAGGTGGAGATGAGTGGCCCAAGTACTCTGCTCCCCTCCAACTCTGCTCCCTGTGAGCCATCCACCACCTCCTGTGCACTCCAATTGGGTTGCTGGACAGAGTGGTGGAAATGAGGAAGAGAGCAGCTCTACCTGAGGCCTTCTGCCTTTCTAGCAATGAATTCTGGTGGGGAAAATGGGGGGGATGCAAATGAAGGCCAATAGAGAGTACTCTATGCACTATCTTTGGCATACATGCCATAGGTTCACCATCACAGGCCTATAGCATATCACCAAAAATGAATTACATACAAGAAATACAATAATATTATCTCATCAAAAGATATTATCCAAATTGCAGGTATTGCAGGCTACAAATGGTACCTGTAAAATATTTAGACCTAAAGAAATGATCCCAAGGTGTATGACTTTTCCATCATAGAGGATGTATTTTTTAGTTAACTTTTTGGGAATTTTTTATTAGTTATTTTAGAATATTGTTCCATGGTTACAAGATTCGGGTTCTGTCCCACTCCTACCCCAGGCCCCTATCATAGCCAATGCAAAATTCCACTGGGTTTTACATGTGTCATTAATCAAGTCCTATTTCCATGTTACTGATATTTGCACTAGGGTGATCATTTAGAGTCTATATACCCAATCGTATCCCATCGACTCATGTGATCAAACAATTGTTTTTCTTCTGTGTTTCTATTCTCGCAGTTCTTCTGCTGAATGTGAATAGGATTTTTTCTCACAAGTCTCTACAAATTGTTCTGGATCATTGAATTGCTACTAGTAGAGAAGTCCATGACATTCAGTTGTACCACAGTGTATCAGTCTTTGTGTACAATGTCCTCCTGGTTCTGCTCCTTTCATTCTGCATCAATTCCTGGAGATTGTTCCAGTTCACATGGGATTCCTCCATTTCATTATTCCTTTGAGCACAATAGTATTCCATCACCAACATATACCACAATGTGTTCAGCCATTCCCCAGTCGAAGGGCATCCCCTCATTTTCCAATTTTTTGCCACCACAAAGAGCGCAGCTATGAATATTCTTGTACAAGTCTTTTTCCTTATTATCTCTTTTGGGTACAAGCCCAGCAGTGCTATGGCTGGATCAAAGGGCAGACAGTCTTTTATCGCCCTTTGGGCATAGTTCCAAATTGCCCTCCAGAATGGTTGGATCAATTCATAACTCCACCAGCAATATATTAATGTCCCAATTTTGCCACATCCTCTCTAACATTTATTACTTTCTTTTGCTGTCATGTTAGCCAATCTTCACAGTTGTTTTGATTTGCATTTCTCTAATTATAAGAGATTTAGAACACTTTTTCATGTGCTTATTAATAGTTTTGATTCCTTTACCTGAAAATTACCTATTCATGTCTGTTTCCCATTTATCAATTGGGGAATGGCTTGCTTTTTTGTACAATTGATTTAGCTCCTCACAAATTTGAGTAATTAGACCTTTGTCACAGGTTTTTGTTATAAATATTTTGTCCCCAATTTGTTGCTTCCCTTCTAATTTTGGTTGCATTAGTTTTATTTATACAAAACCTTTTTAATTTAATGTAATCAAAATTATTTATTTTACATTTTGTAATTTTTTCTAACTCTTGCTTGATCTTAAAATCTTTCCTTTTTCAAAGATCTTCCAAGTATACTATTCTGTGTTCATCTAATTTACTTATAGTTTCCTTGTTTATGTTCAAGTCATTCACCCATTCTGAGTTTATCTTGGTGTAGGGTGTGAGATGTTAATCTAAACCTAATCTCTCCCATACTGTCTTTTAATTTTCCCAGCAGCTTTTTTCAAATCATAGAAAATTTATAAGAGGCCAGGGGAAAATTTCAAAATGAATATGAAAGTAGGAGTGAGTTATGATCTGTGCTACTGAAAGTCTCACCAACATCAATGAGAGTAGATATCCATTGAAAGGTTAAGGAGATCATGACTATAAGACTGGCTAATATGACAAAAAGAGTATAATGATAAATGTTGGAGATGTGGAAATATTGGGAACTTGTTGATGGAGCTGTGAACCATTCTGGAGAGCAATTTGGAACCTTTCCCAAAGAACCATAAAACTGCAATATCCTTTGATGAAGCAATACCACCACTCAATCTGCATCCCAAAGAAATCAGTGATAGGGAGAAAAGGCTTACTTGCACACAAATATTTATAGCAGCTCTTTTTGTGGTGGCAAAGAACTGGAAATTGAAGAGATGTCCAGTAATTGGGGGATGACTAGAAAAGTTGTGGCATATGATTAGAATAGAATATAATTGTGCCATAAGAAATGACAAACAAGACTTCACAAAACAAAGAAAAAACTCTGGAAATACTTATCTGAAGAAATGCAAAATGAAGTGAGAAGAACCAGGACAGCATTGTAGATAGTAACAGCAATGAAGTATGGTGATCAACTGCGAATGACTTAGGACAACTCCAAAGGACTCAGGATAAAAAAGGTGATCCACTGTGATAGAATGAGTTGATGAAATCTGAATGTGTATTGAAGCATGACATACTTTTATTCCTCTATGCATATTTCTCTAGTGGAAGATATTTGTCTTTCACAATAGGATGAACATAGACATGTGTATTGTATAATAGCACATAATCAAACTTTCTTACAGTGCCTTTATAAGGAAGTAAGAAGGGTGAGAAGAAGGGAAAGAATTTAGATCACAAAGTGTTAGAAAATTATTATTGAAAATTGTATTGACATGAAGTTCAGAAAATAAAAAATAATTACAAAAAAGAAAGATTAAAGGAAGCTTCTGGTAATCTGAAAATATCTCAGATATAATAAAAAATGATTTCAAACAAATTTTATCTTCAAAATGATTGTTGATTTTATTATGTAATTTCTAATCAGGCATAGACAGAGTCTTATGCTCTTTCTGTAAAATCACAAAAAAAAATGTTATTTCATATAATTATAAATGTTAAGTATTTGAAAAGAAGCTGGAAGAGTAAAAGCCGGAATAGCTCAAAGCACTATGAGAATCCTCTCTAATAAATCTTAGAATAACACCTTAAAATGAACACTGGAGTGAAAGCAGCAACAAGGAGATAGAGTTTTTCATTCAGAGAACACCTTGAAAGGAAGGCAGAGAGGGGCTGATTAACTGGGATGAAAGGAGAGCACAGCCAGCAGGAGTACCAGCAAGATTTACCAGCACAAACCAACAGCAAGGTCCCCTACTCCACACCTACTGTTGCAGGTCCTGAACCTGGGCAGAATCCAGTTGAGACTCTGGCCTAAGCCAACAGCAGTGCAACCCAATTAACAACCACTACAATTCTAAACATTAGGCCAAGCCTATAGTGAAACTTCAAACATTACTGCAAAGCAATTCATGGAGTTCCTACCTGATGCAGTCCTAGAGGGAATTTCTGAGCCTTTGTGAGAACCCAAACTGAGGTCTCATGCCCAGTACAAGGCAGTCAGCAAGATGCTTAGCTGTTGCAAGCCTAAGGAGAGGTCTAGAAGACTTGCCCCAGGCTGCAGTGAGGTCCCAAATCATAGCACAAGAAAATCCAAACTGTATGCCTGATCTGAATAAGCCCAGAGTGAGGTCCAGAATAGCCGTGGAAGCCGGTAGTGAAGGCATGAACTCCAGGCAAAGGCAGTTCTCAGGACCTGGCCTGTAGAAACCCAGAAAAGGTCCAAATCCCCTACCCAAGCTCAAGGTGAAGTTACAGGAACCAGGGTAAGGCAGTCCACAGTATGCCTGGCCAGATAAAGCTTAGAGTAAGTGGAAAAGCTCCTGTAGAAGACTGAGGTTAGATCACGAGTCCTGCACAGGGTAGCTCACAATACCCTGAGCTTGGCAAGCCATCAGGAGTCCCAGTGCGTGATTGAATCAGCAGTTGGAGGTGGCTTTCGGAACTCCCAGTCTTTAATACATTGTTAAAGGGATTTCCCCAATCTCTCTCTGTGTCTCTTTAAGAGGCAAGAAAGCAGAAAGATTTCTAAGTAGAGGAGAACTAGCAGGTACCAGTTAGCCAGAGCAAAATAGTTCACTACCTATGAGACAAGGGAGTAAAAAGAAGGGACAGTTGGCAGTTTGAGGTCTTTTGCCTCTGAACTTTAAGGGAGCAGGAGTCTGTCTCTGAGGTAAGGGGCAACTGGCAGTTTTACTACTGACAGTTGGAGGATAGAGCCTTATTTAAGGAGGTTGTGGGTAGTGACTATTTGTTGAAAAGATAGGTAGTGAATAACTCATAGATAGAGTAGTGTGTAAGAGAGAATTTGCAAGGCATGCATGCAAGACAGAAAGCTGAGGACAGAAGAGCTGTCAATCAAAAGGAACATTTCATTTGGAATGTTCCCAGGAGAAGCAGTTGGAGCCAAGCCAGCAGCTGAACTGGGCTGAACTTCTTCTGACCTAGGCTGAGAGACCCTTCTTTGGCTTCTGACAGAGTGGTGGAGAAGAAGCTGGGGTTTCTGGCTTTTAGACTATGTTTTGGCTGTTTTATGGCTGATGGTGAAGACCCTGAAGCTTTTGCTGACTGACTGATATATAACTGGCTGGTTAGAAGAAAAAGAAGAAAGAAGGCAAACAGTTTCTCCTCCTATCTCTCAGACTGTCCCTGCTAGTGACTGATTGCCATTTCCACAATAACCCCCAAACCAAGGCTCCGTGTAGAGACTAGGGGACCCCATACCTCTTACCTTATCTTCTATCCCTGTCTTGTCTTCCCTAAATAAACCCCCTACTTGAGAAATCAGTAGAAAAGAGTATTTCCTCTGAAATATCATAGTGCACCCTGAGTGAAACTGGAGAAGGGGGAAGGGAAACTAAAGGCTTCAGAAGAGGGGAGGAAACTGGGAGGTGAAGGGTGGAGGGTAGGAAAAATCTTGATCCATTAGCCATCTAACATCTCTCAATAGACACCCTCTAGTATCTCTCTATTACAGTAGGCCTGGTGTGCCAGGCAGAAGCACCTGTCATTTGACAACAGTTAGAAGTAGAGTTTTAGAAAGTTTAGTTAGTATTAGGAATTTAGGTATAGTCATAGGGTATTAAAATATTAATATCTCTTTCCTCCTTTCTATTTTCTATCTAAACTTCTTCAAAAATTAAACTAAGTGTTTCATCAAACTGCTTTCCTCACTTTTGTCAAACTCCTACCATTTAACCCTTATATCCATCATACTACCTTGAAAGAAATGAAACTTGAAGCCAGAAATAGAGCTATAAGATTATCAGTAATGAAAAACTGAAGTTTCTCTACTTTGAGAACAGAACTCAACTTTAAAGTAAAAGTGAAATTCCCAAAATGGGCTGGGAAAATGAGCAAACATAAAAAAAATAACCTTAACCATAGAAAAAATGTAAGGAGACAAAGAAGAACAAGACACAAACACAGTGAAAGTGTGAGTGAAAGAGTGAAAGCAAAGCAGCTACATGCAAAACTTTAAAGAAAATTTTGAATTGGTCTCAGACCAATTCTGTAAAAGCTTAAATAGAATTTCAGAAATCAATTAAGAGAGAAAAAAGAAAAATAGGGAAGTTAAATGAAACCAATGCAAAAAGAAAATAAGAGGAGAATTGACCAAATAAAAAAGGAGTTTCAAAAGCTCACGGAAGAAAAGTTTTCTTTAAAAACTAGAATTGGGAAACTAGAAGCTAATGACTTCACAAAACATGAAGAAACAGTAAAACAAAATCAAAAGAATGGAGAAAAAAAAAACATTAAATATCCCATTGAAAAACAAGTGACATGGAAAATAGATCCAGGAGTGACAATTTAAGAATTATTGAATTAACTGCAAGCCATGATTTAAACAAAAGGCTGGACATCATATTAAAATTCAAGAAATTATTTAAAATCTCCCATGATATACTTTTATTTATTTGTTTGCTTGTTTGTTTGTTTATTTATTTAATTTAGACTATTTTTCCATGATTTGTATTCTTTCCCAATCCTCCTCCCTCCTGTAGAAATAATTTTAGTGTTGTGACTTAAAAATCTAAATTAATTGGTTGCCAGGGAAAAATCCCAAATAAAATACCCAAGTCAGTCTGGAAATTTATGGTAATTTTAATTAATATAGAGGGAAGGATTTAAAGAAAATGAGGGAAGAGGGTATAGCATTTCTCCCGCCTGGCCTGTGCCAGGGGGCGCTCAAGATCTCTGCTACTAGGTTTCTGAAGGAGATTAGAGGCTTCTAAGAGGATTAAGTTTGGAAAGTAAAGGAGAAAAACTCAGCCAGAATCTCACCACTGAACCAGACAATAGCTGTAGCCATGCCAAGATGCTGAAAGGCCCAGCACACTGCCACCATCCACCACTCTGCCATCAAAGGTACCAGAGAGAGGAAATGATGCAAAATATATAGACCTTTTATTCTTGTGTCCCCTCATCTAAATTTTCACGTCTAACAATGACATCAGAGGTTTTTCTCCAGGGCTGCCCATTCTTTAGTTCTCATCTTCTTTGATTAGATTATATCTTTTGAGTTACTTAACACTTCTTTGTTAAGTTCACCTTTTGTTAGTTACTTAACCTTTTTGTGATCAATTTGCCCTTTATAGTTAATACTTAATACCTTTTTGTATTAAGATCTTAAAATAGATTTATCTTAAAGTTCTAGCTTCACTATAAAGTAAGAACTAAGTACCTTCATTGTTCAATCAGGAGATTACAATTTCATCTTCTCCATAAAGTAAGATCTAAGTAGGGTGGAGTAATCTAAATTTCACACTCCCACTCTCCCCCCTGTAACCAACGAACAATTTAACTGAGTTTTACATGTATAATTGATCAAGACCTATTTCCATATTATTAATATTTGCAATAGAGTGATCATTTAGAGTCTACATCCCCAATCATATCCCCATCAAACCATGTGATCAAGGACATTTTTATTCATCTGTTTATACTCCTACAGTTTTTCTCTGGATATGGATAGTGTTCTTTTTCATAAATCTCTCAGAATTGTCCTGTATCATTTCATTGCTGCTAGTAAAGAAGTCTATTACATTTAATTGGACCACACTGTATCAGTCTCTGTGTACAATGTTCTCCTGATTCTGCTCCTTTTACTCTGCATCAATTCCTGGAGATCATTCCAGTTCACATGGAATTCCTCCAGTTCATTATTACTGCAGTTCATAATATTCCATCAGATACCACAATTTATTCATACATGCCCTAATCAAGGGATACCCTTTAATTTTCCAATCTTTTGCCACCATAAAGACCTTGGCTATACTATTTTTGTACGAGTCTTTTTTATTACCTTTTTTGGATACAAATTCAGCAGTGGCATGGCTGGATCAAAGGGCAAGTAGTCTTTTAAAGTCTTTTGGGCATAGTTACAAATTGCCCTCCAAAATAGTCGGATCAATTCACAACTCCATCAGAAGTATATTAGTGTCTCAATTTTGCCACATCCTTTCTATTTATTATTTTCTTTTACAGTCATATTGACCTTTCTCCTAGTTATGAGATGGTACCTCAGAGTTGTTTTGATTTTCATTTCTCTAATTATAAGAGATTTGGAACACTTTTTTATGTGCTTATTTATAGTTTTGATTTCTCTGAAAACTGCCTATTAATGTCCCTTGCCCATTTATCAACTGGGGAATGCTATGATATTCTTGAACAAGAGAGTATAATAGAAGTAGAAAAAATCCACATATTGCCTCCTGAAACAAATCCCTAAATGATAATTTTCTGGTATGTCATAGCTAAGTTCAAAAGCTCCCAAGCCAAGGAGAAAATACTGAAACAAGCCAGAAAGAAACAATTCAAAGAATATGGAGCTACACTCAGGGTTACCCAGGATTTAGCATCCTCTATATGAAAGGATCAGAAGGTGTGGAATATGATATTCTGGAAGGCAAAAATCTAGGTTTTCAACTCAGAATCACAAACACAGAAAAAAATATTCTTTCAACAGGGTAATGGTCATTTAAAAATAGATTTTCAAGCATTTCTGATGAGTAAACAAGATCTAAACAGAAAATTTGATGGACAAGACTCAAGAGAAGCATAGAAAGACAAAATCAGAAAAAAAAAAACTTACAGGCTTAAATAAGGTCAAATTGTATATATTCCTAAATGAAAAGATGACATTTGTAATTCTTAAAAAAATTATCAGTATTAGGGCAGATAGAAGGAATATACATAGATTAAGAACATGGGAGTAAGGTGATTCAGATAATATGAAATGTAAAAAAATCAATGAGTGAAAAAGAGGATTGCACTGAACAAAAGGGAAGGGAGAGGTTGAATGGGGCAAATTATCTCACCTAATGATACACACACACACACACACAAAAACTATGAGAGTGGAGGGGAGAATAAAGGTGATGACTGGAAATAATTAATACTTACTCTCATTGTAATTGACTCAGAGGGTTTAACAACCATACTCATTCAGGTATAGACTCCTACCTTAATGTATAGAGAAGTAGGAGGGGATTAAGACAAGAGAGTGATGATATAAGGGAGGGGGAAGTAGGAGCTGATGATTAAAATCAAAAAGATGTGAGGAGGGACAGAGTGAAAGGGTAAAGAGCAATATCAAGAGGGGGGAATGATAGAGGGGAATTTAGAATATGAATGGGATGAACTCACCTATAAAAAGGAAGCAGAAAGAAAAATGGAATAAAAAAAAAGTCTTCCTATATGTTGTTTACAAGAAATATGTTTGATGTAGGGAGACACAAAAATAAAAGCTAAGGGACTAAAATGGAACTCATGCATCATCTTAAATAAAAATAGTTGTAGTATCTATCATGATCTTGGGCAAGTCTAAAGCAAAAATGCATCTAATGAAAACAGATAAGAAAGGAAATCATATCTTGCTAAGAGGTACTTTAGACAAAAAGTAATATCAATTCTAAACATATATGCACCAAATGATATAGCCTCCACATTGTTCAAGGAGTAATTAAATGACCTTTAGGAGGGTCACTAGGACACTAGATAGAAAAAATATTATAATGGGAACCTCATATAGGAAGCAATTCAAGAGTCTATACTGTCATGGACTTGTGTAGTGCTTATTTTAGCATTCCAATAGCAAAGGAAAGCAAAAAAAAAAAGCTTTGTATTTACATGGAAAGGGTTACAGGTAGCTTGGTAAAGACTGTCACAAGGTTACTGCAGTAGCACAACAGCCTTTTGCCAAATCCTGAAACAAGGTCTAGAGACCATAGCATTCAAAGAAAGCAAAATCATGCACTATGTGGATGACATTTTGCTAGTATCATCAAGTGCAAAAGTTTGTTATCAAGACAGTAAAAACTCATCATAGAACTATATTAAAAAGGCCATAAAGTATCTAAACCAAAGCTATAATGGGTCATGCCTAAGTTTGAATACCTAGGAATTATCTTGGAAAAGGGGATGAGAAAGATTTCCAGAAAGAGATTATATGACATCCAAAAGCTTAGCATGCCAAAGACTAAGAAACAACTAAGAGCCTTTTAAGGAGTGACAGGTTTCTATATGTAATGGATCCCAGGCTGTAGCCAAATAACAAAATGCCTGATGGACTTGACTAGAAATACATACCTGTAATATCCTCTTATGCCATAAGAGTCTGTCAGAAATATAAAATTTGTATGCCTTCAATCAGGGAGTGTATAAGACAAAAGAGTTAGAGAGTTGTCCCTTAGCATACACTCCATTTGAATGTATACAAATCAACTTCCTAAACATGCCAAGATACAAAAAGTTTAAGTATTGTCTAGTAATCATAAACAGACTAACTAAGTGGTCAGAAGTTTTTCCCACCAAAAAGAATAATGTAGCATTTATGGTTAAAATCCTACTAAAAGAGATCATTCCTAGATTTATAATTCCCAGCAAATTGGACTCAGACCATAGAACTCATTTTACTCAATCAATACTAAATGAAATTTGCAGAAATCTAGGAATAGAAGCAAATAACCACACACCATATCATCCCCAAAGTTCAGGCCAAGTGGAGAGAATAAACAAAGACATTAAAACACTAATTGGGAAATTTTGTGCAGAAACACACCTGAAATGGACAGACATTCTACCATTAGTTCTCTTCTATCTTTGAACAAGACCAAGTAGAGATCTACCCATCTCTCCACTTGAAATGTAGTATGGACCTGCAATTTGGCAAGGAATGACTTGAAAATCAGCTTACATAGCTATAATAGGAGGAGACTCAATTAACTAAATACATTCAGGCATTACAAACTAGAATAACACAATTACATGAAATGGGCAATTGAGTCTTGACTCAATTTCCCCTTGTCCTGGAAGACAAAAAGATCCCTGACAGCTCTGTATTATTAATCAAAGAATCAAAGGGAACAACAACTGCTGCTGAGGGGAGCTCTACCCCTGAACCTCACAGGGGTCACCCCAAAGACCTGTCCAAAGAAGGACACTAGTGACCTGTTTAGAGTAGTCTAGTAAAGTTATTAGAGAGAAAGGATAAAAAGAAATGCTGAAGTCGGAGCCTTTTGGCTCTGCTTAAGAGATAAGTGACAAACTGCTTGGATAGTACTATAGGGTTTCCTAATCCCTCTGACTTAATCCCTCTCTTGTTTGCTAAACAAATAAACTACCTCTTTTCTGAGGAAAATTGTCATAGAAATTAAAGAGGAGAGTTAGAAGGAGAGGAAGAGGGTACTGGGGTAGGCTGGCTATTCAGCTTTTGCAAAGCAAAGTCAAAAAGCAAACAGGGACATTCAGTCTGTCTGACAGGACTGTGTGTCCAGAAAAGGCTTCTTGGGTCTCAGGCACCAGCCAAGTCCTGAGGACAAGTCTACACCATAATCCCTCAGAAGCCTACTTACTGGAACATGGCCCCTGGTCATCCCTGACATAACAGCTTCTCAGGGATACCCCTCTTATACGATCTAGGAGTGAGGGAGATGGAGAGACTTTCTACCATCTCCAGATCATCTATCTCTCTCTCTTCCTCACCAACTCTCCTTATCCCTTCACCTCCATCCCTGCTCCCCATCCACCTTATAATGATTACACTCAACTTTCACATTTCAGCTCTAGAAAAATCAAACCAAAACATAAACAAGAATTAAAGGGAAATAAATAAAATCTTAGAAAAGTTAGCGCTAATAGATCTCTGGAGAAAACTGAATGTGAATAGAAAGGAATATACCATCTTTTCAGCAGTACACATCACATACAAAAAATTAATCATGTATTAGGGAATTAAAATTTCACAACAAAATGCAGAAATAAAAAATACATTCTTTTTAGATCAACTCATTAAGAATTATAATCAATAAGAGTCCATGGAAAGACAAATTAAAATTAAATTGGAAGTAAAATAATCTCAGGCTAAAAAGAGAGAAGGGACAAAGAAAAAATAGAAAAATCAATAATTTCATTAAGGAGAATGACAATGAGGTGACAACATGACAAAATTAATGAGGTTCAGCCAAAGCAGTACTTAGAGGAAATTTTCTGTCTTTAAATGCTTACATCAGTAAAATGTGGGGTGGGGGGGAAGCAAATCAATGAAAACAGGATAAAACTAAAAAAAAAAAAACTAGAGAAGGAACAAACTAAAAATCCCCAATTAATAGATAACTTGGAATTAATAAATCTGAAGATAAGAGAACCATTGAATTAATAAATGAGACTAGGAGTTGGTTCTATAAAAAATAAAATAAAATATTGGTTCATTTGATTTTAAAAAGGAAAGAAGAAAATCAAAGAATCAATATCAAAAAAGAAAAATATGAACTTATCACTCAGGAAGCAGAAATTAAAGCTATCATTAGGAGCCATTTTGCCCAATTTTATGCCAATAAATCTGTCAATTTTAGTGAAATCAATGAATATTTGCAAATATATAAATTTCCCAGACCAACAGAAATGGAAGTAAAGCCACATTAGGGTCCCCTAGGAACAATCAGTAAGTCCAGCCAGCAACAAAACAGGGAAGGAAAGAGCATGGCAAAATCATTTCTTGACTCAGTTTATCAAGCTTCTCCACCCACTAACTCTCATACATCATATCTTGGGATCCAACTGTGGCTTTCTATATTGTCTGGGCCAAGCGGGGAGGGGGGTGTCCCAGAGACAGTGCAGGGCACTTCCCCTTTCCCCTGTTTCATGATCTCTTGACTCTACTGCTGCCTTATTTTGGTTGCCATTCTATCCTCATGACACAATTCCAGGTCAAGTAGTTGACAGGAGATGAGGTCACCTGCTTGGCCCCAGAAAAAGAGAGAAAGGGTAAATTTCCTTCTCACACTCCCTAAGAAAAAACGCAGGGTTATATGGCTTCACAAATGAATTCTATCAAAAATTTTAAGGAAAAATCAATCCAAATATTATATAAAGTATTTCGGAAACTCAGCAGAGAAGGAATCCTGCCAAATTCTTTTTATGACGCAATTATGGTATTGTCATCTAAGTCATGAAGAGGAAAAACAGAGAAAGAAGATCATAGACCAATTTCATTAATGAATATAGATACAAAAGTTTAAATTAAAATACTATCAAGATTGTGGAAATATATAACAAGGATCATTCACTATGACCAGTTGGGATTTAAACAAGAAATGTAGGGTTGGTTTAATATTAGGGAAACAATTGGTGTAATTAACCATATAAATAACCAAACTAAAATAAATTATATTATTATCTCAATAGATGCTGAAAAAGCCTTTAGCAAAATACAATACCTAGTCCTATTAAAAACACCAGAAAGCATACAGATAAATGGGACATTCCTTGAAATATCTAAGTATTTTATAATAATACCTACCTAAAACTTTAAGCAAGTATCTTCTGTAATGTTGATAAGTTAAAGTATTCAAGGATGCCCATTATTGCCACCATTAGTTAATAATGTACTACAAATGCTAGTTTTAGCAATAATCAAGGGAATAGAAACTGAAAATTTAAAGTGGGCAATGTGGAAAATAAACTATTACTCTTTGCAGATGATATGATGGTATGCTTTGAGAATCCTAGAGAATTAACTAAAAAAACTAGTTGAAATAATTAATAACTTTAGCCTAGTTTCAGTATACAAAATAAACCCACATAAGTCATCAGCATTTCAATGTTACCAACAAAATCCAGTGATAAGAGACAGAAAGAGAAATTGCACTAAAATAATTCTAAATAGTATAAAATAATTGGGAATCTATTTGTCAAGAAAAACACAGGAGGTATATGAACACAATTACAAAACACTTTTCACACAAATTAAGTCATATCCAAACAATTGGAAAAATACTAATTCCTCATGTGTTGGCCAAGCTAATAAAAATGATAATTTTATCTAAATTAATTAAATTATTTTCAGATGATGAAATCAAAGCCATCAATATTCATATCAAAATATTTTAAATGCCTGATTAGAGAAAGGTGACTACAAACAACACTGAGGTTCCACCTTACATCTATCAGATTGGCCAATAAGACAGTAAAGGAAAGTGATAAATCTTAGTAATGAAGTGACAAGATTGGGACACTAATTCATTTTTAGTGGAGTTAACTATTACAATAATTCTGGAGGGTAATTTGGAACTATACACAAATGGCCATAAAATTGAGCATACCCTTTGATTCTACCATGTCTGTATCCCAAAAAATATTTTTTAAAGGACTGGAAGGACCTTCTTGTACAAACATATTTTAGCAGCTCTTTTTGTGGTATCAAAGAATCAGAATCCATCAATTGAGGAATGACTGAATAAATTGTGAAATATATTAATGATGGAATACTATTTTGCTTTATTGTGCTGCTATATAAGCAGGATGATTCTAGAAAAAGTGGGAAAGATCTGTATGAACTGATGCAGAGAGAAATAAGCAGAACTGGAAGAACATTGTACACAGTAAAAATATTGTACAATGATCAAGTTTGAAAACTTGGCTACTCTCTACATTTCAATGATCTGGAAGAATTCTAAAGGACTTATGATGGGGAATGCTGTCCACCTCAAGAGAAAGAACTGTTTGGAGTTGAATGGATTCAGATCAAAGCATATAAAACAGTTTATTTATGGTTTTATTTGGGGATTTTGGTTTTGTATGAGAGTGCTCTTACAACAATGACCAATAAGGAATTCTGTTTTGCATGATGATAAAAAAAAATAAAACAGAGTTTGGAAGGACTTATAAGATCATTTAATTCAATTTCATATCCAATTTCTAGACCCTGCCCATCCAGCCTCTTCCAGGAATACTATAATTTCATGAGGTAACCTTTCTATCAATGGAGAGATCTATCAATAGCAGGAAGAAAGTTCATCCTCACTTCATGTTGAATCAAAATCTATATCACTTCTAACTTTCCCTATAGAGGTCTTGATTCTGTCTTTTGGAACAACCTAGAAAAAGTCTATATTCTTTATATGAAACAATTTTAAATATTTTCAAGGACAACTACACTACAAACTTTAGTTATTTCTACTATCCTTCATTATGATATGATATCTAGATCCATTATGATATGATTACTTGATAATCAAAATGATAATTTTTTTTCTGGCAGCATAGAGGAAAGAGACTAAGAGAACTCATGAGAGGGCTTTTACACTCCTCAATAAGAGTCAATCTTACTCATCTGTAAATTCCCCATGGAACTTAGTACATAGTAGGCTCTGAATAAATATTTATTAATTTTAAAGTAATGGATAACAAATGGACAACCAACATATTCCATTGTTATTCAGACAACATCAAATCATCTAGAGGAAGGAAATTTTAATGAGGTTCTATAGTGGAATTATGGGAGATCATGGATAGGAGTCATATGGAATGAGTATGGATACATTGTTCACTATCTACACTATTAAAGGGAATAGACACATGAAGATAGTCAACAAATTAATCAATTATCCATTATTAAATTTACTATATATGTTATTCATTGAAGTATTAATAAGAAAAATGCTCATTGCTGAGGTTAGACTTCAAACACATTTATTTATGTATACTAAATTAGTGAAAATTATTTATTGATGCATTTGTGTTAGGAGTAATATAGGGAAGGTTTTCTATGATTCCATTTTTATATGAGAGACAAGCTAATTAACATTGCTAAAGCAAAAAGAAAATCATTGTAGGATCTTTTCCTGGGAACATCATGATATGAAAGCTGTGTTTTGACAGCACTCCATGATGACAGTATGAGAATGACAGAAAAGGGAGCAGAGGCTGCTAAGATACATGCAGTTTTGAGACAGTTTAAAAGCATTAATTCAACTGTTGGTCCTCCAGACAGGAGATATTTGTCTAATGATCAACAAATTGATTAAGTACTGTAGATTAAGGACATTCAAAATCTCATTTTCACTAATATGAAAAACTGAGAAATAAAGTTGCAGCTAAATGGAAGAATAATTGAAAGATCCACCTCAGATTTATAAACTGCGGTATTGATGAAGTTGTTTTTTCTGTGTTTCAAAGAGAGTGAAAAAAAATGTATCAAGGGACTGTTGGTAAATTTTGCCTCATTGTGCTCATAATAATCAGAGACTACCATGAAAATTCACTTGCTAACTTTGGAAGTCCAGTAACCTGCAGAATGAAGTTAGGTGAGTTTCAGTCTTAGAGATATCTTAATGTTACTCTATTTGACTCATTTAACAAGCACTCAAATTTTCTTCTAAGAACCTCAGAACTGCAATTTTCCCTACATTTTTGAACTCAATCGTCTTATAAGCTTTATGGATTCTTTTCTAAACTCAACTTTCTCTCTGATTTCTCTGAAAAGGGCCACCTCTATGATGCACTTATTTTTAGGAACCTGAACAGACAGTTTTTCCCCCTTGACAACCCAAACTAACCAAGTCATCCTGAATTACTGAGACTTAATTATCCATCAGGAATGAATGGCTCAATAAGTTGTCTAGGTCAGTATGTATCATTATCCTTTCAACTAGGTAACAATGGGTAAATTAGCATTTTCCGATCTTTTATAGGAACATGCATCTTATGGAAGTTATCAGAGAACTTGTGACAAATCTTCTATACTGAGAAAGTAGCTCATCCAACATGTGTCAGAGGTTGAAAAAGTAGAGAATGAAGAATTTTACAAGATGTTCCAAGCAAATTTGGGATATATCTTGATATTCAGTGACTTCATTAGAAAGTTGAGAACAGAATAAAATGATTAAAAAGTATATTATAAAATATAGTTTAAAAACGAAGATATGAAAGATGTCAAAGACTTGTAAACTTCTTGCCTTCATATCACAATTATTTTAAGACAAGGAGTCGAAAAGGAGTGAAAATGTCAAGAACCAAACAATAATATAAAAAAATGCTATTAACTGTTTTTTAACAGACAGGAAATTACTAATAACCATTGTGAGAGTCATATCACGGAGCTCTCTGTGTGTAGCCAGTTCATTGACTAATTAGAGCAAAGATCAACATCAATGTCAAATTAAAAGAAAAGATAAAGATGTGAAGATACCGCATATAATTACAATAGCTCCAACCTGACTTCTAATGTATCTTCCAGCTCTAAATCTTTGATCTTAGGAGCCTGTTTAAATTAACTATTGACAATGAAAAATGGAAAAGGGATTCATTTAATGAAAACATCTATTCTAGTTATGACCATTTATTAAAGGTCTAACATAATCACCACAATGAAGGCATCAAAGAGTTCAGAAACTATCTCATCCAGCAAATATTTGATCTCCTTGCCTCACAGAAAAACATAACATTCTAGGAAAACATTAGCTTAAAGTACAAACATTTAAAAAAATATTACAGAGGAGTAGCATGGCTTCCTGACTTCTTTCAAGTCTGGGCTAATAGTCCATCCTCCAAAAGCAAATTTTCTTATTCCCCTTCATTCTAGTACCTTTCCTCTCTTGGTTATCTCCAATTTATCTTTTATATTTTTTGTTTATAAATAATTGTTTGCATGTTATCTTCCATGTTATACTGTGTGTTCCTCATAGAGTAGGGACTTTTGAATTCCCAGCACATATTAGGTGCTTATTAATTGTTTATTAATTGACTGATTATGACTTCACAAAACTATGAAATAAGCTGAAAAGTGAACTGTCAGAAAATTGGCGTTGGATCCAGATCAGCCAGCTCATTCATATATTGTAAGACCATAGAGGTAGCATCAAAAGGTAACCTGAAGGACATTTACTCCAAGCTCCTCATTTTAGAGATGGCCAAGAGTGATTAAATGGTTTGCCCAAAGTCACACGTATAGTATATTATGAAGCCAAGTCCTTTGACTTGTAATATCAAAGAAGATATTACACAAATGAAACCATATCCTCTATGTTTAAAGTACTTTTCTTCATATCGACATAATAGATCCCATCCACTATTGTCCCAACCCCTCCCTACAAAATTTTTCAAATTACTGCATTTAGAATTATCCACATTACATTTCACAATACTTTCCATCTTTGGTTGACTAGTAAATTCCTCTCCTATCTATAAATCTGATAGGTAATATGTTCCCTGTTCTGATTTATTTATTTATTTATATTATGATATCTCCATTTAAATCTAGACTATGTGGGACAGCTGGGGGCCATTGGTTCCTGTCCTTAGGGGAACTTGGAGAGGTAACTTCCTGTGGCTTGGTGTATCTGAGCCAAGTGGGAGCTTTGCCTTCCTGTCCCCTGGGGAGCCAAAGGTTCCTGCGATCCTGCGATCCTGGTATCCAGTGTGAGATCCTATCAAAGGTTCATGATACATACCTACACATATAAGCAACATATATGTGTGCATGCACATAATACCTATATGTACTTAGGTGAATATATACATGTATATATTCATCCATACATTCATAGGCTTGTATATGTATATTGTGCATAGGTATGTATTGTGTACATTTGCTGCTAGTGTTAAACTTGTCTGAAGAAAATTTAATTATCTGAGAACTGTAGGAAATTGATAGCATAAATTGTTCCTATCCCAAAGTTGCTAAACTAAATCTTTGGGGGAAAAAATTCTACATTTGTCCAAGATATCTGGGAGCTCTATCCTATTTGTTTCTTTGATTTAATTGAATAAGTTGGCAGCCTTCAAAAAGACATGAGAAGTCAAGACCAGCTACCTATTTTTTTTAAACAATTATAAAGTTAATTCCTAACCAAACAACAGACATCTGACTACTATGTACAAAGGATCGTGAAAATTAGAGACCTGGAAGACTCTTTCTAATATAGCTTCTTGTATCTGCCTGTCATAGGAATCTAGTGTCAAGGAAGAAAGTAAATAATGTTTTTTGATACAAAACGAAAGGAATTGACAGCTTCATTCTGTGATTTATTATCCTGAAAATTAGTCCAAAATTAGGTGATTATTATATATCCTATCAGACCAATGTCAGACAATAAGCATTAGCACCTCTTTCAATCTGCATGGTTCTTCTCTGCTTGAAAATAAAGGTGTGTTTGAATTTGGAGATTTTAGAGATGAGCTTCTGGTAATTTTCATCTCTTTTAGCTTATAAGCGGAGTATCATTAGTGGCTGATTTATGATATGTTCATGTGAAATAGATATCATCTACATGTGCTCATTATATTGGAATATTTAGGGATAGTATTTACCCAAATAATTTATATTCTCTTAGTTCATGGGGGTATGATCATTTTAATGTTCATAAAATAGGTATATTTACTAATAATTTGGGAGGAAAAAGTGAAATGTTCTCATATTTCATTTGTTTTTAAATAAATTCCATCTTAGTGAGGCTAAAAACTAGAATGAAAATATCAAAGGATTCTGGAGTTGGAAGAGACATTAGAGATTATGTGATGGAATCCTACTCTTTTTTAAAAATAGGAAACTTTATCTTAAAGTGTCAAATTCTCTGTAGAGAATTTGTATTTCCTCTGTATTTGTTTCTAAAGTTTTGAATTCAGGACTTCCTCATTTCAGTTCTAACACTACATCCACTGAGCCATATTATGATACTGAATTCATAGAAGAGCAATTTATTTACTACTCAAAGGGGAAAAGAAGAATAAATGTCAAAACAAGAATAATGGTACCAATTTTTTTTAAAAGCAATGGTATTTTTTAAATGAGGCCAGAATGGGGTCTAATTGAGATTCATACTTGATGATAAATATTCTGTAATGATCAATTTGCTTCAATAAACTCTAGTGGAATCAATGTTGATAATCATCTAGAAGCATTCCCTAGATATGTCCCTAAGATTATCTTATAAGGAATTATTTATCTACATTTAATTCTATATTGAAATAGCATGCTTTTTTTTAAAAAAGCTGTTTGTTTAAGCCTTCTTTACAGAAGAATGAAAAATATAATAAGTATTGGGCAATGGATATAGATCTTTTTTAACAACAAGAAGGCCCATTATTTGTCTTATATTAAAACGTACTAGGAATATATATTTTTGATTGATTGCAGCAAAAGTATGTTTTAAATATTTTGATTATACTTTTATAGAGATTAAATTCTGTCTATGAAGATGTAATTATAAAAGTAATAATATGATTACATTATATACCATAGACATCATGATCAATGTCATGATGTCTTATTTCTCATATTACCAATCTTAAAATAAAAGTGACTAGAATTTATGTAGTGCTTTAATATTTGCTAAACACTTTACAAATATCTTATTTTATCCTCACAACAACCCTAGGAGCTACTGTGATAGCCATTTTAAATATGAGGAAACAGGTTGTCAATGATTAAGTGATTAATTATCTCAAGGTCCTACAGAAGCAAATGGCTGAGATCATATCTGAACTAAAGACTTCATTTCATTTATAACATACTATCCACTGGACCACCTAGGGCCCATATCAATATAAATCTCTTCTCCACTGACTCCACTGACTCTCAACTAATCAGGAATATAGAAGGGCCACCTCAGACCTCCTTACATAACAAAATTGTTAAATTTTTAGTGAGAAAATTTACATTTTGGAAATTCAGGCATAAAACCCTTCTATATCAATCCTTCCAAATCAGGTATTGATTTATTGTTTTGTCTGATGTCTAAATTTAATAACAGGATGAAGAAAATGTTATTGCTGCAGACTCACCTAAAAAGTTACTAAAAAGAATACTTACTAAAATATAAACTACACCAATTAACAAAAGAGAAAATATAATACTTAAACAACAGTGTCACAAATATTTTAGCAGGGATTTTTGTGGCAAAGAATTGGTTACAGAGGAGTTATTTGTCATTTGGAAAATGGATGAACAAATTGTGGTATATGGTTTTGATGGAATGCTATTGTGTCATAAGAAATTATAGGATGAATTCAGAAAAACCTGGAAAGACTTATATGACCTAATTCAAACTGAAGTGAACAGAACCAGAAGAACAATGCATACAGTAACAGAAATATCACACAATGCTCAACTGTGAAGACTAAACCATTATCAGCAAAGCTAGTTCCCAAGATATCCATGACATGGGCACTGTACCCCCAAAACCCAGGTGAACTATAATCAAGGAAACTCCCTTGCTTTGCATCCTTGTGACTCTTAACCTAGAAACACCCAATGACCCCACCTAGGCTCCTGAGATGTTTATCCTCCTTGATAGTCCTCTAGACTTAAGATGGACAAAGAGATGAATCTGTATGCCTCCAAGCAGAACCCCAGTCAGATGACCACCTCACCCCACCAAATGCCTGAGGGACTAACACTCTATAGGTCATGTCCCCACCAGGACATAGCATCTGTTGTAAAAAGTTTAATATCCCCTGAACTGATGTCCTCTGGGGGACAGCCTCCATGCTGTCCCTGTGGAGGAACAGCCTTTCCATTCATGCTGTCCTCCCAAGGAATTGCTCCCCATCTTGCTGTTCCACCTTGCTATCCTTCTGGCCATTCTCAACATTACTTTCTAAATTAATAAATCTCTTTTTTTAAGCTAACTCTTGGAGTCTTACCTTCTTGCAAAAGGTATCCTTCCCAAACCCCAGGGGTACCCATCTGAACCCCATAACAATATGTTGCCTTAAAAGTCTTTTCTACCTTTTTGCCTTTGTTAATTGTCACATAGATAATGATGGATGGACTTCATCAAAAATAGTTACAATCGTGTACAAACTTTGGAGAATTTAGAGCTAAGAATTTAAAATAATGTTAATGGGTCTTCAGAAATAATTTTAGATATCTAGTGGTTACTGAATAGAAGGTTTTTTATACACACATACACACACAGAGAGCTGTTAATATTCCTTCCTCCCTTCTCTTCCTCCCTTCCTCTGCCCTTCAGCCTCCCTTCTTCCCTCCCCCTTCCTGTTGATCTTCTATTAGTCTTAAATCAATTCAGGGTGAGTTTATGATGTCTTAAATAAAACACTCTTTCTCTTCTTTAAATTAAGTAAGGGATGTTAACTTGGAAACAACACAGAACTATCAAATAGTCAGAAAAACCAAGTCTTTAATCAGGATAGGGATAAGCCCAGTATTTCATTCTTTACTCAGAGTCGGCACCACAACTTTTTCAGGGTATAAACCCTGGACTCAGGGGATGTTATCCCTGGGAGTGCCACAGCACTAGATGACAACTCCAAGGAACAAAAGAATTTGGGGAACCTCTATGCCATTTGGGGAGTCCAGGGCCAGGGAAAGATGATTGACTACTATAGCTACAAAGAAAATGGGAGTGTTCAAACAACATTGACAGAATATAATCAAGCTTGGGAAAGGAATCATAGCTCTCTAGCTATGGTGTAAGAGAAGGGGCTACTTACAATGGATACTAAAGGATGGTTCCTGCCCAGGTGTGGTTCTTGGAAAGGGTCTGATATAATAGGGGAGAATACCTAAAACAAAGAGGGTCCTTAGCATATGCTTAATCTCACCCAACTAGAATTGTCATTCCCCTGAGGGTCTCCCACTTAGTCTGAAACTGCTAGCCTGAGATTCCCTTCAAGGTAGATTCCCATGAGAAAAGGGAACAAGTACAAACTTTGGGGTCTCCAACTTATAAACTAGTCCAAAAACTTGGGGTTCACCAGATCCCACTTTTATGAGGTCCAGATGGGTACCCCTGGGGTTCAGGAAGGATACCTCTTGCAAGAATGCAAGACTCCAAAACTTAGCTTAAAAACAAAAAGAGAAATTTATTAATTTAGGGAGTAATGTTGAGAATGGCCAGGAGGATAGCAAGGTGGAACAGCAAGATGGGGAGCGGTTCCTGGGAGGACAGCATGGATGGAGAGGCTGTCCCCCATATTGTTAGGGTCTGAGTTGCAGACCACCCAAGGAGCACATGAAGACAATGCAATTCAAGCAAGGGAAAGCCTTTATTACTAGCACACTATCACTAGCATGCTAGGGGAAAGCTCAGCCAAGCAGTTCTGTCCTCCCAGAGTTGGGACCCTACATATATACCTCACAATATTATTTAACCTGGATGATTTTTTAAACCCCGGACCACTTTATGGCTAGTTATTTCTCTGAAATGTTGCAATAGTCCTGAAACACCCTATGGTCAGCTATCTGCTGAAGTGTTTGACTGGGCAGCATAGCTGGAGGATGTGTTTATCAGATGGGTTGGAGGTCCTGTGCCCTTTTTCCTTTACTTCAAGATGACATCAGTTCTGGGGCTTTTATCCTCTTTACAACAGATGCTATGTCCTGGTGGGGACATGACCTATAGAGTGCTAGTCCCTCAGGCATTTGGTGGGGTGAGGTGGTCATCTGACTGGGGCCTGCCTGGAGACATAAAGATTCATCTCTTTGTCCATCTTAAATCTAGAGGACAATCAAGGAGGATAAACATCTCAGGATCCTAGGGGGGTCATTGGGTGTCTCTAGGTTTAGTCACAAGGATACAAGGGAGCAAGGGAGTTTCCTGATAATAGTTAGCCTGGGTTTCTGGGGGTACAGTGCCCATGTCACCACTAGGCCACAAATTTGAGGTTCCTAGATTCCATGTTGATAGGGGTTTATTGGGAAAGAAGGTGTCTTTTCCACAGAAGAAAAAAAGGAATGCAAGGGGAAGGGAAGGAGGGAGAAAGAGCATTTTAAAGAAACCAAAAGGGCTTTAGAAAAAGATAAAAACAAATTTTAATTTAATCTTTACAATGATGAATTTATTTTTAATTATATGCAACAAAATTTTAGATTTATCTATAATCCATTTTTTAATCTTTGTGCTGAAATTATTTGTTAATTTATTAAAAGCATAATGAATTTTTAATCAATTCAAAAATTATACATTGGATGATTTTCATCATTGCATTCTGTGAGATTTAAAATGGTTGAGGTCTTAAACTGTAGTGGTTAAAATAGTGGAAGATATAAATTGTGATAGATATAAGAGAGGGTGAGTAAATTTGACTGCAGAAATATGTTTCACTACAGTGTCTTGGGTTTAAAATCAAATATAAGGTGGTCACCAGGGAAACATTCCCAATTATTCAAATACCCAAGTCAATTGGGTTTTGTAGAGATTTTAATTAACAATACAATGTGTAATCAAAGAAAGAGAGAGAGAGTAAGAAAGGAATAAGTATGAAGGGCCTCAAAGCCAATATGGCCTAGACCTGAGTCTTAAAAGAGAAATCAGTCAGTTTTTTATAACTCACCATAAGATCTGTCTAAGTAAGGATTTCTAATGACACCAGGCCAGCAGCATCTCAGCTGCTTTCACCAGCTCCCTCCTCCATCTGAATGTTTCAGAATCAGTCTCCTCAGAATGAGTCTCTCCAATTTGAATGTTTCAGAATGACTTTCCAGCTCTTCCCTGAGCTCTTATTTTTAAGGGCAAAATCTCCTCTGTCACCTCCCCTAAGTCGTTACATCTACCAATCACTGTAGATGTTTCTAAAGGACCGCCCATTTTGAATTCACAGCTGAGTAGTTTTAATCTCTTTAGTAAGTCAGAAAAAAATGCTGCTGTGTCCACAAATTTCATTAAGAAAAAACCTCTGAATAAGTTATCACCCATTTTGGTTTAAGTAGTTTACAAGTTGCCCCACCTTTATAGGTACTTAGTATCCCATTGTATCAATTCTAAAACAGTCATGACTCAAAGGACTTCCTGTCCCTTCCATAAGCATGGATCAAAGTACTTTTCATTGTTCTCAAGGAGCTCTCTGTCCTAAAGCAGTCCTAAGTAGGGTGGAGTAGGGATATTCCCAAGGCAGGGAGCCCCCACACTCAAGTAGAGTTCTCACCATCTGCTAGGGAATTTTTTTTAAGTAGAAGATTCCCCAATGGGGGAAACCCCTAACATTCATAAGTCTGAGAAATTTTGAGGTTTACAATTCCAATTCTGTTGCAGATGACTTGCTCAAAATTCTTTTGTTTTGTGAGCATCCCCAAATAACCAAATAGTATTCCTTCTGTTCAAATCAATATTCTAGATTGGCTCCTTGCCTCATAAATTGCTAGGTTTTTCTTTTAGCATTTTCATATAATCACCTAATTGTCCGGAAAACAATTTTTTTTAGCTTAAAAATATGTAAATATATGTTGGAAAGTGAAAGTACAAGATGCCAGAGCTAGAAGGAATGCTAAAGATCATTTTGCCAAGTCCTTTATTTTTCAGAGAATGAAACTAATATCCATAATTAAATTACTAAAGGTGCTACTACTATCTGCTTCCAGTTTAATAATGAGAATTAGATCTCAGTATCAGGGCTATTTCACTAAATCAAGTTACTCTTAAAAAGCTTATTTCCCCTCCAACTGGTTTCAAAAAAATAAAGATGGAATGTGAAACAAACATGGGGGCGGGGAAGAAAAAAGCAAGGATAGCAAGGTAAGAGAAGATGATGAATTTTAATGTAAGCTAATTGGAATAAGAGGTTCAGTCAGGGCTGTCCAAGAGGTAAATAATTCATTTACAAAATGTATATATTCCTTAAAATGTATTTGTTTACTTTGGATGATATAAATATACATACATATATTTATATATATATACTCACATATATTTGTATATGTATATAATATGCACAATATATGTGCATGTAGTGCTGTGGTAGGTGTTGCACTATATAGAAGAATCATTTCATAAAATCATTTGGTGTTTATAGCAAAAATAAATTTATCATTTTTGGAAATCTAGTTATTCACATATTGGAAGCATTATGAATATAATACACATGTGCTGAAGGGTAAAAAATGCTACACAGAGAATATTGCAAGCCTTAGTAACCAAATGGAATTTCATTTTAAGACTACCATAGGACTGCTAATTAAGGGGAAGGGGAGATATTTTTTCCCACCTGAGGCTAGAACTGTTACTAAAATTGCCTGTTCTAGGAGGGAGAAGAAACAAAATAATTGAGGAGTCATTTTTTTTAAACCCTTACCTTCCATCTTGGAGTCAATATTATGTATTGCTTCCAAGGCAGAAGAGTGGTAAAAGGATTAGGCAATGGGGGTTAAGTGACATGTCTAGGGTCACACAGCTGGGAATTATCTGAGGTCCCATTTGAACCTAGGACCTCCTGACTCTAGGTCTGGTTCTCAATTCACTCAGGTACCCGGCTACCCAGCTACCCCCAATGGAGGAGTCATTTTGAGTTTGGAGTTAGCAGCAACTGTATTTCAGCTTTCTTTCTCCTTGTCATTTATTTACCAATCACAATCTGAAGATTTATTGGGGAGCTTCTATGTCAATCAATAAAGTTAAGATTAAAGAAAAATAAGTTGCATTATGGTTTATTTCATGTGCTTTGGAATGAACCTACTTAAAATTCTTTGTGACAATAGCCTTATGGCAGAAGATGTTATACTAGTTTTTTAATAAATGAATCTTTTAGGATAAATATAATTTGACCCATGCCATATCCAAGTTCTTGGGATTATCTATTTCTTCAAAAGTTTTGCAGTATCTCAACACTAATTTTGATTTATAGGGTTTATTTTTAATGCCTAATTTATGACAATGTTTTAACTATGGAGAACAAAAACTTACAGAATAGCTAGAGAAGGAACTTAGAATCTGTTTGTGAATCAAAGTATGTCATGTTCCACTTTATTTCATTGTATGTTAATTGTCAACTAGAGACTTAAAAGTTTTACAAAGGTGTCCCCATCTCCAACCTCTTTGATATTAATTAGAGTTGGTATATAGAAGTGCAGCAGATTCAATAACACCTTCTCACAGCATGAATGACAGCATGGAAGAAATTGTCCTTCTTCTACAAAGCTGGCACCAATACAGATATGGCATCCCTCTTCCCCACAATGATTATAGTCTGCAACCTTTACAATGAAAGAATAAAGATGCAAAATTATAATTAATTAAATTTTATTTTTTAATTCAATTAATGTAATTTTGTTTTATTTTAAAATTGTTGTTTTATAATGGTTTATCTGATTACTTTATGATGCACCATTTTTATTTATATTTATTTTTTTTTAACTTTTAAACATTATTTTATTTGGTCATTTTCAGACATTACTCATTGGAAACAAAGATCATTTTATTTTCCTCCCCCCCTCCCCCACCACCCCTCCCATAGCCGAAGCGTGATTCCACTGGGTATCACATGTGTCCTTGATTTGAACCCATTTCCATGTTGTTGGTATTTGCATTAGGGTGTTCATTTAGAGCAGTGGTTCTCAACCTTTCTAATGTTGTGACCCCGCAATACAGTTCCTCATGTTGCAGTGACCCCATACCAAAAAATTATTTTGGTGGCTACTTCAAAACTGTAATTTTGCTACAGTTATGATTTGGAATGTAAATACCTGATATGCATTACGTATTCTCATTGCTACAAATTGAGAGGCTGAGAACCACTGATTTAGCGTCTCTCCTCAGTCATGTCCCCTCAACCCCTGTAGTCAAGCAGTTGCTTTTCTTCGGTGTTTTTACTCCCACAGGTTGTCCTCTGCTTGTGGATAGTGTTTTTTAGATCCCTGCAGGTTGTTCAGGGTCACTGCATTGACACTAATGGAGAAGTCCATATCATAATTGCGACTCCTTCCTTCTTTTTATCCGTTGATGCCCAATAGATTTGGCCCCACCCTTTTACTTTCACCCTATGTGTATCTACCTTCCTCATGTGTGTTTTTTGTAGACAGCATATGGTAGGGTTTTGGATTCTAATCCACACTGTTATTCGCTTCCTTTTTATGGGTGAGTTCATTCCGTTCACATTCAGAGTTATGATTACTAGTTGTGTATTTTGCAGCATTTTGATTTCTACTCCTGGTTCTGCCTTTTCTTCTTTCACTATTTCCTTCTACACCAATGTTTGTTTTAATCAGTCTCCCTAGTTCCCACCCTTATTTTACTTCCCTTTCTACCCCTCACTTCTTATTCCCCCTACATTATTTTTCCTGTAGTCTTTCTAAAATAACCCTCACCCCCTCCCTCCTTTGTACTACTTTCCTCCCCACCAGTCCGTTTATTACCCTTCTACTCCCCTATATGGCACAAATCTATTCTCTGCCCCAATGGATTGGATTGTTCTTCCCTCTTTGGGTCAATTTCAAAGCACGTAAGAGTTGAGTATTTCTTGACTTTATATAAAGACTTAAGTTCTTTTCCCAATTGTCTTTAGCCTCTGTTAATTGTGTTTTGAATTGCATTTTGAGTTCTTCCAAAGCCTGTATCCAATTCACTGGGATTTCAGATTTTTCCTTTGCTGATCTCTCCCACTCTGTTTTGTTTGCTCTTTGCTCATTACCTGTACAGAAGCTGTCTATTGTAGTTTCTTTCTTCTTTTTTCTTTTTTTTTGCTCATATTTACCCCTTTTTTGCTCCCTTTATTTGTCTGTGCTCTTGCTCCTCTCATTTTTTTTTTGTTTTGGGGCTTTCTGTCAGTCTCCCCTCTTGAGGCTTTGTCAGATCTCTCATTACAGTCACTGGGGGAGGAATGTTGACTTCCCTGTCCTCTGGAGGCTTTTGATCAAATTAAGTTCAACTGGGTTGGGCTGTATGTGCTCTGAGGCTGAAAACTCCTGGATGGCTGGAGCCAAATGAAAGGTCTCAGCCACTCAGCCTCTCTCCAGTTCTCTCCAGCTGCTTCTCCACCACCTGTGTTCCATGCTCTGAGTCTGGCACAGCCCTGTCTGCAAGGTACACCCTCTAGACCAGTGCCTTTTCCTGCCCAGAGGTTCTTGTCCTTGTGGGAGGCCCTGCACTCTAGGGGGGGAGGGGTCCTGACCTCCCTGAGCCATGAGGACTCCTGATGGGATTAGGTTCAACTGTGTTGGTCTGGATGTTCCCCAAGGCAAAAACTTCCAGTGAGACTCGAGCCAAATGGAAGGACCCAGCCACCAGGGCTGCCCGCTCTTTGATCTCTCTCTGGCTGCTTCTCTGCTACCTGAGTTGGATGATCTGATCCTGGTGCCACCCTGCTCACAAGGAACACCCTCCAGACCAGCACCTTTGCACGCCCAAAGGTTCCCACTGCCACTGGAGGCTCAGCACCCTGGGTTGGGGAGGAGGGGTCCTGGGACCTTCCTTCTGCATTCCCCTTAGACCCGAATGATTCTGGCTTTTGGGGGGTGTAAATTTTTAATTGAGTCCAGAAGGAGGGTACCTCGGCTCTGTCCTGTTGTTAAGTTTGAATTTCAGTCCCCTAGGAGCATTCAGTTTGTGATAGGTAAGGAACGGTTTTCAGAGGTCTGAACTTTTGTTGCTTGTAAACATTTCTTGCCACCATCCTGACTCTGTCCCCTGATGCATCATTTTTAAATAAAATTCTCAGGTTCATTACTTCTTACAGAACAATATTATTCCACTAATTTCAAAGGCATACTTGGAACAACGTATATAAGTTGCAGAGAGATAAAGATTGGTAGAATGTAAGAAAAAAAGTTCTAAAAATTAGGATCACCAAAAAGTAGCCAGAATAGCCTCAAAACATTAGTGTCTTCTGTCTATTAAAGGCATTCAAGCAAAGTCTGCCTGTTTAAGCTCATTGGTGGTGCTTTAGATAGGATTCTTGGACTAGGGTCATCTAAATATTCAAGGATAGTCCTTGCTTGTATTTCCCTCCATATTTTATCCCTACCGCAAGGCTTTTGAGTGATTGCTGAGAGGCGACTTATGAGAAATGAAGCATTATATCACCTTCTAAAAAACAGGTTAGTAATGGAGGGACTAAGGTGTACAAATGTTGTTTTTCACCTAGGAAATGTACTAAATACCCAGCTTTGGTCTGTGGGTATTTTGGCTCTCTGCTAGTGAAAGGAAAGTATTGTTCTGCTTTCCGTCACTTTCCATCACAGGAAGAACCCTGATGATGAGGTTACACATATCATATGAAAATGTATATTTTATTATAAATTATAGTTAGGAGGTGAGGATTAGGAAAAGGGTTTGCCTAACTCTAATTTCTATTCATTCACACTCCCTATCTAATATCATCACAAGATGAATGCTTCGGGTCTTCCAATTCCCTATCAGCTCCCTTATCTGACAAGATGTCACTCTCAAATCTGCCTAGGACTACCTAGCTATAATCCTCAATTATTCTCCCAAAATTGTATTCCAGGGTTTTGATAAGAATGGCTCAGGATGACTGAGTTCACTCAGTGGGGTTCTGACCCTGGGTTAGACCCAAAGGCCCTAACTGACTTAAGATAAATTCCCCAGGCAAGTTAGCACATACTCACAGAGAGTAGAGACTATCAGATCATCTCCAAAGTTACTTTCCAGTTGACCAGGAACCTCAGGGAATGGTTGAAGGGTTTCCTTTCATTCTCCAAAAGCTTGAGGTAAGAAAAAGCTCTCAGAAATAGTTCTTTCTCCCTTAGATTTGACAGGACCAAGTGATAGTTGTCCTTCAATATCCTTCTTTCTCTACCTCTTGGCTTCTAGAATACCTTCTTCTGAGTTCCTGGCATGTGCCCATGCCAGTTTCTTAAAGCCAACTATCTTATTCTTATCAACCTACATATCTATAATTTCCCTAATAAAAACTTCCTAGCATTTCTTATTTGCCATGGTATTAATGCTCTCTCTTTCTATCTTGCCTCAGAATTAAGGAGATTAAGAAATGTTATTTCATCCCATTAGCATTGTGTGTAAGTGTGTGCATATTTCTTGTGTACATGTGTATTTAGTAGATGGAGGAAAAATAGAGAATATATGGGTTCCAATATACATGTGTTTCCTTTTTTAATATATATGTGCATGTGTTTGTTGGTTTCATCTCTTTATATATCACTATTTTCCCAGTCTTTTCCCCCTTCCAACAGGAATTTAATTTCTAGGCATTTAATTTATTAATTTATTATGTATTTTTACTTTACAGCCATATAGTCAGAACTGGATTAAAAAATAAATTTAAATATCACTATCTTATACAGATTACTTTCTATTAATGGGACTTAAAATCAGGAAAATTTAAGTCTATGCCATGCTGTGTCCTTAAAATACTTAAGACACATTTAGACAGCTTATATCATTTTAAATAAAGATATGAAGAAATTTTCCCCGCCTCCTCCTCTTATTTTTTCTGTCAACATTTTTATCAAATAATTTAAAATTTTCTCTTCAGTAGGTTTTTGCATGCCTTGAAGCAAAATTATTTGACAATAAACAAGTTAGAAAAAAAAAGTGATTGGAAGAATTTTACATTTTAAAAGATTCAAATGAGACACAGTAGACATATATGTAGTGCCCTAGAAGTCTCATTAGTGTTTGTGAGCTTATGACAGAAGCACTCTTAGGAGGCATAACAAAACTGTTTCTGAGAGTAATGCACTCAAGAGGAGCCTTTTTGTAAAGTTGTGTTTAAGTGTGTTAAGGCAGAATAAAAAATCTCAACTAAAAATAAGAGAACAGAACATATAAAACCAGACTCACCTCACAGAAAGTGCTAATGCCTTTTTGATAACTTCATCTGTCATTGAAAAAAAAGAAGAAAAAAAACTTCACCCATTGAATAAATCATTATTGGTCCCCTCTTTCCCTAGAAATCTCTAAGACTGAGGAGAGAAAAAAAAGTTATTTGCTATCATCCTTTTCTATCAGAATAAAAAAGCATACCTACTCTTCTATACATGTCAGATACTTCAATGCACATCAAAAAAAAAGAAAGAAGAGCAGGAGGAGGAGGAGGAAGGGAGGAAGAAGAAGAAGAAGGAGAAGAAGGAGAAGAAGAAGAAGAAGAAGAAGAAGGAGAAGAAGGAGAAGAAGAAGAAGAAGAAGAAGAAGAAGAAGAAGAAGAAGAAGAAGAAGAAGAAGAAGAAGAAGAAGAAGAAGAAGAAGAAGAAGAAGAAGAAGAAGAAGAAGAAGAAGAAGAAGAAGAAGAAGAAGAAGAAGAAGAAGAAGAAGAAGAAGAAGAAGAAGAAGGAGAAGAAGAAGAAGAAGAAGAAGAAGAAGAAGAAGAAGAAGAAGAAGAAGAAGAAGAAGAAGAAGAAGAAGAAGAAGAAGAAGAAGAAGAAGAAGAAGAAGAAGAAGAAGAAGAAGAAGAAGAAGAAGAAGAAGAAGAAGAAGAAGAAGAAGAAGAAGAAGAAGAAGAAGAAGAAGAAGGAGAAGAAGGAGAAGAAGGAGAAGAAGGAGAAGAAGAAGAAGAAGAAGAAGAAGAAGAAGAAGAAGAAGAAGAAGAAGAAGAAGAAGAAGAAGAAGAAGAAGAAGAAGAAGAAGAAGAAGAAGAAAACACAATATAATTTGAGATATAATAGAATACTTAAAATATGTAGATCAGGAAAAATTTTCTATAGGAAGTCATGTCTGAGTTGAGTCTTAAAGAAAGCTAATATTTCTATTAGTCAATATTAATAAGGGAATAGATTCCAGAAATAAGAGTGGCCTATGCAAAGACAAGAAAACATTTGATAGAATGCTAAAATTAAAGTCAGTAAGTGATTTTATTAGCTTTTATTCAAATGTTCTTAGGTAATAAGTTTCCAATAAGTTGTACTGATTAACATAAGATTCACTCCAACCTAAATAAATGCTGACAGTAAATGAAGAGTCATGACCTATTATTCCTTATTTACTTCATAGTAAAGTATAAAGAAAAATAAAATTTTAAATAGAAACTTTCGGGCTAATTAAAAAAGAGGAGGAGAACAACAAATTTGAAAATCATTTAGTTCATTGCTTCATTTTACAGATGAACATTTTGGTCCAGATACATAAAATTACTTGAAAAGGATCAAAAACCTTGTCATTAACAGACCTGTAACTAATGCCCAAATATTCTGGTTCATCTATTGCCTTGAACCACCTTTATATTCATAATATAATCAAACCTCATTTAAAATGGTTTCCTTAGCATAGACAGAAACAAAAACCTTATAGTAGGGGAAAAAATAATCAGATTTAGAACTTTAAAAATACTTATAGTTCATATAGTATAACACTCTCCTTCATTTTTAAAAGATAAAGGAGATAAAGGAAATGACTTGATCAAAGTTATATAGCTAATATTGTGGCAGAGCCAAGATACAAATATAGGTGCTCTGACACCAAATCCAGTACCATTTCCCATGCAATATACTGAATCCTTATATTACCTTCAAAAGCAGTTGCTGATCCTTTAAAATGGGACATTTATGAGAAACCTTACTAAATTGAATCAACCTTTTTTCAAGATCCTTTTAAAAAATATAAAAAGGGATTTTCCTTATACTCAACAAATATCTCCCAACAAACACCCAAATAACCTAACCCACGAAGTACATTCAGTACAAAGTATAAAGTACTTTCAGTTCTCAACAGGATGTATATTTTAAATCATCCAGCAAGATACTAACATATAAAATTATACTTTACTAAAGTGATATTGTCTTTCAATGTTGAATATATTTAAAATATTGTGGTTATTTTTATTTTGACTAAATATTTATTTTGTATCATTTCATATGTCCTCACAGTGTGGTGGGCTGGAGACAGATTGTGAAGGGCTTTAAGAGCCAAACAGTTCACTTTCAGGTAAAGATGGCAGTAGTGTAGACCCAGGACTTTTCCTCTCCCCATAAGTTACCAATATAGACCAACTCAAAAGGCTAAAAAAAAACCCCAACAAATTCATATGAACAAAGGGACTCCACATTAGGGTGTAAAATTGAAGGTACTTGGGATTTGGGCATTTCTACATTATAAGGGGGTGAAATAGCTTTCACCAAAACATGAGCTGAATAAGCCAACACCACCCTCCACCACCTCCACCCCCCCCACACACACACAGAGTCAGTGATTTAGAGGAAAAGTCAGTGTGCTAGAATCAGTGAGCAAGTGAGTGGCACCTTTAGAGCTAGGAAGGGGCACCTCTAGGTCATTGGCAGCTGACTAAGACCAACAAGGACCTACCTCTGAGAGCAGGTAGACTGAGACCCCAGCAGGCTGAAAAGCAAAGACTATGGGCGCATGCATAGATAGAGCAGAGAAGGGAAGCAAACAGTAGAAGCTGCAGAGACTCAATAGGTGGCCTCAGTCAAAAACCATGCCCCTTAGCTCTATACACAGAGAGCCTGCCCTCCGCACTCAGACTTCTGACTAGAAAAGGAAGGAAAAACCGGCATAGAGATGACAAACAATGCCCAGAAAAAAACAACTTCCCAACACCAAGAAGAACAAGAAGAAGGCATTGACCCTGGATAATTTTTATGGAGGAAAAATCCAGACTACAAATGAAATAGCAGAAGAGGACATACAAATAAATGCATCCAAACCTTCCAAAAATTGGAAATTGGCCACAAACTTGAATAATTTAAATTGGAGCTCATGAAAAAAAAATGGAAGAATTTTGGAAAGAAACGTAGGCAATAGTTAAAAAAGAAAATAACAGTTTAAAGAACAGGAACTCTCAATTGGCAACCAAAATTAAACAACGGGAAACCATGAAAAGCAGGGTAGACCAAACAAAAAAGGAAAATCAAAAGATTATAGAAGAAAACCAGTCTTTAGAGACCAGAATTAGGCAATTTGAAGCCAAATGATCTCACAAAACAGCAAGAATTTAAAAAGTAAAGTCAAAAGACTGACTAAATAGAAGAAATCATAAAATATCTCACTTGCAGGATGATAGACTATGAAAACCAGTCTCGAAGAGACAAGTTGAGAATAGTTGGTCAATCAGAAAACCCATAAAGAAACAGAAATCTTGACATCATCCTACAGAAAATTATCCAAGAAAACTGCCCTAATGTTCTTGAACAAGAGGACAAAATAGACACTAAATCCTCAAAAGACAACCCCCAAGAATGTAATTGCCAAATTCAAGAGCTTCCAAGTTAAGTAGAAAATTTTACAAGAAGCTAAAAAGAGATGATTCAGGTATCAAGGAGCACCAATGAGGATTATACAAGATCTGGCAGCTTCCTCACTAAAGGACCACAAGACTTGGAATATGATATTCAGAAAGTCAAAAGAATTGGGTCTTCAACTAAGGATCACCTACCCATCAAAACTGATGATATACTTTCAAGGGAAAGTATGGGCATTCAACAAAATAGAAGATTTCCAAGTATTTGTAAAGAAAAGACCAGAACTAAACACAAAAATCAAGAGAAACATGAAAAGGTAAATAAGAAAGATGGGGGAAAGAGAAAAAAATTATTTAAATTCTCTTCATTAAGGGCTTCTATAGGATCAAATTGTTTATATTCATATAAGGAAATATTAATTTTAACTCTCAAAAATTATATTCACTATTATAGTAATTAGAATAATCATTCACAGGAAGAGATTGGGGTAATAAGTGGTCTAAGATGATATACAAAAAAAAGAAAAAAGGGATAGGCGAATAAAAGATGGCACCAAGAGAAACTTGAAGAAATAAGATAAATAGGATAATCTATATCACACAAAGGGGCATATGGGAAGGGGAGGGGAAGAATGCTTTTATAAGAAGAAGAGGAAGAAAATGCTAATAGATAATACCTAAACCTTACTCTCAGTGAAAGCAATTCTGAGAGGGAAGAGCATCTAGATCCATTGGGGTATCAATTTCTATCTTACCCCAGAGGGAAAATTAGAAAAGATAAACCAAGGGGGGTGAATGGGGAAGAGAATACAAAAAGGAAGGGAAAGAGAGGGGAGAGGGAACTTAACAGTCCCTAAAAAAGAAATAATGAGAAGGGAACAAAAAGGGAGGGAGTGGAAAGGGAAGTATAAAAAGGGTAGGGATGTACTGATTAAAAAGAAAAACCACTGGTTTAAAAGGATATAGCAAAAGAAGAAAGGGCAGAGCTAGGAGAGGATATCAAAATGTTGGGGAATACACAAGTGACAATCATAACTTTGAGCATGAATGGGATGAAATCATCCATAAAACGAAAGCAAATAGCAGCGTGGATTTGAAACCAAAATTCTACCATATGTTGTCTACAAAAAACACACATGAGGCCAGTAGACACTCAAATGAGCAAAAGAAGACAGGAGTTGAAATCATGATATCTGACAAAGCCAAAGTAAAAACAGACCTAATTAAAAGAGATAAGATAATTACATCCTGATAAAAGGCAGTACAGACAATGAGAAAATATCAGTAATTAACATATATACACCAAATGGTATAGCATTCCTAAAGGAGAAACTAGTGGAATTGAAGGAGGAAATAGAAAGTAAAACTATACTAGAGGGACACATGAATTTTCTCTATAAAATCTAGATAAATCAAACCAAAAAATAAATAAGAAAGAAGTAAGAGATGTGAATGAAATCTTAGAAAAATTAGAGTTAGCAGATATGTGGAGAAAAATAAATAGGGACAAAAAGGAATACACCTACTTTTCAGCAGCACGTGGTATATTCACAAAGATTGACTATGTACTAGAACATAAAGACATGAAAAACAAGTGCAAAAAAGTAGAAATAATGAATGCAACCTTTACAGGTCATAATGCAATAAAAATAATAATTAGCAAGTTTATATGGAGAGTCAAATAAAAAATTAATTGGAAATTAAGTAATATGCTTCTCCAAAATTGTTTAAAGAACAAATCATATAAACAATTAATAACTCATTAAAGAAAATGACAATGATGAGACTTCATTTCAAAATCTATGGGATTCAGTCAAAGAACTACTCGGGGGATATTTATATCCTTGAGTTCATATAAAAACAAATTATGGAGGGCAGAGGTCAACAAATTATACATGCAAATAAAAAAATTTGAAAGTGAACAAATTAAAAATCCCCAGATGAAAACTAAATTAGAGATCCTAAAAATTAAAAGATAAATTAATAAAATTGAAACTGAAAGAATTATTGAATTAATAAATGAGACTAGAAGCTGATATTTTGGAGAAAAAAACAAATAAAAGTTGATAAAGTGCTGGTTAATCTAGTAAAAAGAAGGAAAAAAAACAAATTAACATTATCAAAGATGAAAAGGGAAACCTCACCTCTAATGGAGAGGAAATTAAGGCAATCATTATAACTATTTTGCCCAATTATATAGAAATAAATATAGCAATCTAGATGATATGAATGTTTACAAAAATGTAAATTGCCTAGATTAACAGAAGAAGAAATAGAATACTTAAATATTCCTGTATCCGAATAAGAAATTAAACAAGCCATCAAAGAACTCCCTAAAAAAAATCCCTAAGGCATGATGGATTTACAAGTGAATTCCATCAAACATTCAAAGAACAACTAATTCCAATACTATACCAATTAGTTGACAGAATAAGCAAAGAAGGAGTTATGCCAAATTCCTTTAATGAGACAAATAATGGTATTGATTCCAAATTCAGGCAGGTAAAAAGAAAAAGAGAAAGAAAACTATAGACCAATCTCCTTAATGAACAAAGATGCAAAAATCTTAAATAGAATACTAGCAAAAAAAGGCTCCAGCAAGAGATCCTGAGGGTGATTCTTTATGGTAATGTGGAATTATACCAGGAATGCAAGGATGGCTCAATATCAGAAAAACCATCCATGTAATTGACCATATCAACAAACAAACCAACAATAATAACATGATTATCTCAATTGATGCAGAGAAAGCCTTTGACAAAATACACCACACATTCCTATTGAAAACACTAGAAAGTATAGGAAAAGAAGGGCCTTTCCTAAAAATAATAAACAGTATATATTTAAAACCATCAGCAAATATCATTTGCAATGGGGTCAAACTAGACAGCTTCCCAATAAGATCAGGAGTGAAACAAGGATTCCCATTATGACCTCTATTATTTAACATTGTACTAGAAACACTAGCAGTAGTACTTAGAGAAGAAAAAGAAATTGAAGGTATTAAAATAGGCAATGAGGAGACCAAGTTATCACTCTTTGCAGATTATATGATGGTCTACTTAAAGAATCCTAGAGAATCAGCTAAAAAGCTAGTAAAATAATCACCAATTTTAGCAATTGCAGGATACAAAATAAACCCATATAAGTCACGAGCATTTCTATATATTTCCAACACATCTCAGTAGCAAGAATTAGAAAGAGCAATTCCATTTATCACCCTAAAAAATATAAAATACTTAGGAATATATTTGCCAAGACAAACACAGGAACTATATGGGCACGACTACAAAACACTTTCCACACAATAAAAACTAGATCTAAATAATTGGAAAAACATTGATTGATCATGAGTAGGATGAGTTAACATAATAAAAATGACAATCCTACCCAAATTAATTTACTTATTTAGTGCCATGCCCATTGAACCACCAAAAAATAAAAAGGAAGCAAGAAATTGGAAAAAGTCTTCATAACAAAAACCTGCGGCAAAGGTCTAATAAATCAATTTTATAAGGAGTTAAATCAATTGTACAAAAAATCAAGCCATTTCCCAATTGATAAATAGGCAAGGGACATGAATAGACAATTTTGAGTTAAAGAAATCAAAACTATTCATTAATAAACACATGAAAAAATGTTCTAAATCTCTTATAATTAGAGAAATATAAATCAAAACAACTCTGAGGTACCACCTCATATGCAGCAGATTGGCTAACATAACAGCAAAGGAAAGTAATATTCATTACTTTTGTTGGAGGGGATGTGTTAAAATTGGGACATTTAATGCATTGCTGGTAGAATTGTGAATTGATCCAACCATTCTGGAGGGGAATTTGGTTTGAATAATTTTATTTAATCAATTTAGGACATTATTCCTTGGTTAAATAATCACATTATTTCCCTTCCTCACCTCCACCCACTCTTCCAGCAGCCAATGCACAATTTCATTGGGTATTACTTTTGTCCTTGATCAGAACCTGTTTCCATGTTGTTGTTTACACTAGGATTGGAGGGCAAATTGGAACTATGCCCAAAGGGCACTAAAAGACTCTCTGCTCTTTGATCCAGCTATAGCACTACTGGGTTTGCACCCCAAGGAGATAATAAGGAAAAAGACCTATACAAGAATATTCATACATGAGCTCTTTGTGGTGGCAAACAAATTGGAAAATGAGGGGATACCCTTCAATTGGAGAATGGCTGAACAAATTGTGGTATATGCTGGTGATGGAATACTACTGTGCCCAAAGGAATAATGAACTGGAGGAATTCCATGTGAAATGGAACAACCTCTAGGAACTGATGCAGAATAAAGGAGCAGAACCAGGAGAGTACACAGAGACTGATACACTGTGGTACAATTGAATATAATGGAATTAGTAGCAAAGCAATGATCCAGAACAATTTAGAGGGATTTATGAGAAAGAACCCTATCCACATTCAGAGGAAAATCTGTGGGAGTAGAAATACAGAAGATAAACAACTACTTGATCACATGGGTCGATGGGGATATGGTTGCGGATATTGTCTCTAAATGATCACCCTAGTGCCAACCTCAATAATATCAAAATAGGTTTTGATCAAGTACACATATAAAACCCAGTGGAATTGGTTGTTGCCTATGGGAAGGGGTGGGGTGTGAGGGGAGAGAAAGAACATGATTCTTGTAACTAAGGAAAAGTATTCTAAATTGACTAATGAAATTAAATTTTCAAAAAATAGAAAGATTAAAAAAAGAGCCAAACACTTGTAGGGTGAAAAGGGGTAATTTTTAAATGGTTGGACTAGATTATTTAAGAGTCTGGTTGCCAGGAATTTAATTTATTTCAAAGAGATTTATTTATAATTTATTTATAAAATGTAGAAAGAGTTAAGAAAATCAGAGAGAGGATAGGTTAAGGTATCTAGCCTAAGCACTAAATAATATACTCCCAGTCCTGGGTAGGGAGAGTTAGTCCTTAGGCCTTGACAAAGCTGAGGACCTGGGGACGTCCCTTCAGGAAAATCCAGCAGTTGAGTTAGCTTTTTCACTCACCTTGTGTAAGTTCAAAGGAAGAGATTTTAGATCAGCCTCATAAGGGTCTCTGATTCAATCAGCACATTCTTCACCAGACTCCACTTCAAATAATGAAGAATGGTCAGTAGAAATCCACTGAGGAAGTTGTCACTCCCTTATAAAGACACTTTCTCTTGCATTACTTCCTGAGCCTTCCTCTAATTTTACACCTACCAATCACAGTTGAACCTTTGCTTTAAAACTGCCCAAGCCAGTTAGTTTAATTCTGATTCATCAACCACTATTGTAGATGTAAGTCACAGACCTCCCACTTAATGATTAAGTGGGATGTTTTTTGGTGACTAGATCTAAAAATGGGCATATCTCCATAATCAACTTTTAAGTAGGATGTTTACACTTTTGGTGATAAAATCTAAAAATAAGCAAGGGTCACAATTTAATCTTCATAATCAGGAGGGAGTTAATTATTTTCATTTTCACAATCAAGGAGAGTTAAATTTAATCTTCACACAGTTAAGTTTATTTTTCCTCTACAGACAAAAGTGAACCACTGGAGCTTCCTGTGCATTGGTCAGACCTGTACTTTAAGAACTTCAAGTTGTCAGCATTGAGAAGATGAATCAAAGTGGGTAGAGCTTGTAGAAAGATACAACATTTAGAAAGGTATTAAGAATCAACCAAGAGGAAAGTGTGTAAAAATTTGAACTAGAGTGACTGTGTGCATGGAAGAAGTGAATAGATTCCAGCCATATTATGGAAGGATAATCAATAGTACTTCACAACTAGTTGGTTGTGATGTGAGTGAGAATGGAAAATTGAGGATGAATCCAAGATTAAATACAGATAAAGGGAATGAGAGTTGTGCCTTCAATAAGAAGAAAGCAGTGCTTGGATGAAAAGATAATGAATTCTGTTTTGGATTTTCTGAATTTGAGATATATATTTGCCATAAAGTTAGAAATGTCCAGTTGGTAGTTTATATGCTACAGGATATAAAGATCTGGGAGTCATCTAGACAGAGATGATAGTTGAATTCTTGGGAACTGATGTAACCATGAGAGTACAAAAAGAAAGAGGAAAAAAAGAGAAAAATATTCTATATATGTAACCCAAACGTCAACCTTCTATTACCAAATTTGATATGTCCAGTCAGAAATTATGACTATTGGACAAGCATAATAATACAGCTAAGTAAGGTAAAAAGTGAATAACGTATGTATAAGCTTTACAACAATCAAGAGTAAAGAATGTTTAGGAACAGGGAGTACTCAACATTATCAATTTTTAGAGAAAAGTTAAGAAGGCTAAATATAAAAAGTCATAAAACCTTGTCAGGGTTTTTATTTTTATTTTATTTATTTATTTTATTTATTTTTTATTAATTAATTTAATTAATAATATTAATTATTTATTATTTATTAATAGATCAATGAGGAGAGGTTCAGTGAAAAGATGAGGTCAAAAGCACAGACAAGTGAGGTAAGTGTGAAATGTGAAGGGCAAAACAATCTTTTCTTGGACTGTGAAATGATGCAGAGATAGTAATGGTAGCATGACAGTGGAGTTGTTTATTTTTTCAAAGGATAGGAGAGAATTAAAGGTAGTTCTATCCTATATAATGTAAGCAATAGGTAATGTCTCTAAATAAAGAAGGTTTGAAAATTAGGGAATGAGAGGGATGGAGAAAAGCTCACAGAAGAGACAGAAAGGGATGAAATTAATGTTTGCAAAAAAAAAGGCCACTTCATTGAGAGCAGTATAAACGAGGAGAGATGGGAAATGATATTCAGGTGATTTTGTGCATTAGTTTGAGAAGAAAAGGAAGGTCAAAACAGACGGCTTCGGTTTTTTTTCAGTCAAGTATTTGATTAGGTGCTCTGTGTAGGTGGCTTAAGAATAAAAGAAAAAATTACAATGGATGGTGAGGATTAAATGGAGATTTAATCAAAAGCACATTAAAGAATTGATACTTAGGAAAGAGAGCTTAATAATATGAATATATAGTAGAACTAGTCAGAAAGATAAATCTACCAAATTACCCTCCAAAAAATCTGATATAATATCTCAAAATGAATTCTGGAGTGACAGAGCCAAGTCAGCAAGAGAGATCTATCACACCCTGGTGGGAACAAACCCCAGCTTGCATATTGGAGCAGACTACAGGAGTTTCCAGTCATGGCTGATAAGAGGGGTTCAAATAACTGGTTAGAAGGAGATCATAGGAGTCCTTTTGCTGGCTCTAGGTGTAAGACTCTGTTACACTGTCCATATTCAGATTCAAACTATAGTCCCTGGGTGAGGAAGAACAAGCACACATTATCACTTGAGGCTACAGTAGTGTAGAGAAAATTGTTCATAGTTCTAGGGCAGAAAAGAATGTCTGTGGTTGTTCACAGACCAGAACACAAACTGCAACCATATTAAACAATAAGAGATTTCATGTTTTCCTCTGTTTTTTTTTCATTCCTTTGATTCTGCTTTATTATTTTTTTTTTTTAACCCTTACCTTCTATCTTAGAATCAATACTGGGTATTGGTTTTAAGTCAGAAGAGTGGTAAAGACTAGGCAATGGGGGTTAAGTGACTTGCCCAGGGTCACACAGCTAGGAAGTGTATGATGCCAGATTTGAAACCAGGACCTCCTATCTCTTGGCCTGACTTTCAATCCACTGAGCTACCTAAATTCTTCCTGCTTTATTGTTTCTTGATTTCTCATGAAATCATTAGTTTCTAATTGGTCAATTCTAATTTTTGAGACCTAGTTTTCCTCTGTCAGTTTTTGGTTCTCCTTTTTTAATTGGACCATTTCTTTTTGCATTATTTTAATTTCTCTTTCCCACTTTTCCTCTGCCTTTCTTAATTTATTTTTGAAGTCTGTTTTTGAGCTCTTTCAGAATCTGTGTCCAATCCATATTTTTCTTTTGAATTTTGTGTGTTTGTTTTGCTGTCCCCTTCTGTGTCTGTAACTTACTTGTTATCTCCATAAAAAGTCTTAATTAGATGCTTTTTTTTTCTTGCTTGCTCATTTTTCCTATCTAATTACAGATTGGCTCTTTTCTGTGAAGTTAAGCTTCAGTCCTTCCTTGATGCTGCCCTTAGTTTATTTGGGGGGGGGGGGTTCTCCCAGTTTTAGTTCTTCCAAGGTTGTATAATGGCCTGAGAGCTGGGAGCCCTGAGGGCCTCCTCCCACTGATTCAGTTAACCCTTGAGATGCTGATAGCTTAAGGATATGCTGGAGACTTGATCCCCAGATGAAAATTAAATTAGAAATTCTAAAAATTAAAGGATAAATTAATAAAATTGAAAGTGAAAGAACTATTGAATTAGTAAATAAGACTAGAAGCTCGTACTTTGAAAAAACAAATAAAATAGATAAAGTATGGGTTAATCTAATAAAAAAAGAAAGAAGAAAATCAAATTAACAGTATCAAAGATAAAAGGGAGACTTTATCTCTAATAAAGAGGAAATTAAGGCAATCATTAAAAACTATTTTACCCAATTATATGGCAATCTAGGTGATATGGATGAATATTTGCAAAAATATAAATTGTCTAGCTTAACAGAAGAAGAAATATAATGCTTAAATAATCCCATATCAGAAAAAGAAACTGTACAAGTCATCAAAGAAATCCCTAAGAAAAAATCCCCAAGGCCTGATAGATTCGCAAATGAGTTCTATGAAACATTCAAAACACTACTAATCCCAATATTATACAAACTATTTGACATAATAAGAAGGGGTTCTACCAAATTCCTTTTATTACACAAATATGGTACTGATTCCAAAATATATCTTATCAATTAAAAAAAATAAATTTCAAAGCTCTCGAATTCAGCTATTACATTCCTGGAAGTATTCAGTTGAGGATTTCTTTCTGGAGACAATCTGTGAACTCTTTCAATTTCAATTTTGTTTTCTTATTCAAGGATCTCTGGGCAGTTTTCTGTGACAATTTCTTGTAATATGATATCCAAGGTTTTCCATCATCATTGCTTTCAGGTAGTCTAATTATTCTCAGATTGTCTCTCCTACATCTATTTTCTAGGTCAATTGTTTTTTCAATAATATGTTTCATGTTTTACTCTGTTTTTTCATACTTTTGATTCTGCTTTATTGTTTCTTGATTTCTCATAAAATCATTAGCTTCTAGATGGTGAATTCTGATTTTTAAGGCCTGGTTTTCTTTTTACATCACTTTCATTTCTTCTTGCATTATTTTCCTTTCTTCTTGTATTATTTTCATTTCTCTTCCCCACTTTTCCTCTGTCTCTCTTAATTGGTTTTTGAAGTCTTTTTTGAGAGCTCCCAGACTCTGTGTCCAATCCATATTTTTCTTTGTAGTTTGTGTATGTTTCCTTTGATTTTTCTGTTCCCTTCTGTGTCTGTACCTTGCTCTTTGTCTCCATAAAAATTCTTTAGTTATTTTTTTGGTGGTTTGCTCATTTTTCCTATTTAACTATAGGTAAGCCCTATTTTCTGGGAAGTTGGTGTACTCTCTTAAACTTCAGTCCTTCCTTGATGCAATTTTTGGCTTATTTTCTGGTTATTATTAGTTTATCAGATGGTCTGAGGATTGAGATCTCTGATAGTTGCCTCCCAGTGCTGATTCAATCAACCCTTGAGATATTGCTAGTTTGAAGACTTTCCTCAGGCTTAGGTGTAAGTTTTCGTTCTCAGTCTAAACTTGATCAGGTCATATGCTGATCAAATTCCAGCCCCAGGCTTAAGTTCAAGGTTTTTTGTTTGTTTGTTGTTTCAAGGTGTTCTTGATTTAATCAGGGACACCATTGATTGCCCTGTCCTGGATCTCCACCCTTAATTTTGAGCAAAAAATCCCTGGGAGACTCCCCCTGAAAACTATATCCTCACCCAAAACATTGAATTATGTCCTCATCCCAAGCCCAGACTGGGATTCCTGGCTTTGCTCTTGGCCTGTGTAGATTGGCCCATTCAACTCAGATTGCCCTGGGCTAGGATTCCAGTCTACTCCACAGGTTTGAAACTTCAAGGTATTTGAAATGACTTGGACCGCTACTTTCCTTGGCAGGATCTCAGGGTCTGTTGGCTAGGGTAGGGCTTAAGCTTGGAAACTGTGTGGGGGTGGGGTGATCATGGTTTGATATTGGCTTGTTCTTCACTCACTGCTATGCCTCCTGCTACCTTTGCTCCCCTCTCACCTCAGTTCCCCAGATGGTCTTTGCCTTATGTTGGGGTTTTTCTTTTTTTGAGGTTTGTTTCACTCTGTTTCCTTGTTTGTTCTTTCACTCCTTTATTCTTTTTGTGGTGGTATTTTACTCTTGATCAGAGAGTATTTTCATGGTGAAGCTGCTCTGCTCTTCTAGTTAGTCCCCCATCTTGACTCCTCCCATTGAAGTCTCTATTGTTCAATAATTTAGTTGCATCCAATTCTTTGTGACTACATAGACCATGTCATGCCAGTATTTTCCAGAGATCTTTTCTGGCAAAGATATGGAAAAGTAGTTTCCCACTTCCTTCTCTTCCTTCCCTTAACAGATGCCCAAGATCACACAGTTGATAAGTTTCTGAGTCCAGATATGAATTCAAGTCTTCCTGAGTCCAAGTTTCTAACAGTCTTCCAGGCAAATGAAGTTATGTCTTGCTCAAAGTCACAGAGCTAGTGTCTGAAAATGGATTTGAACTCCAGTTTTCATGACCACAGGGCCTGCCCTCTATCTATACCCTGAGCCACCTAGCTGCCCCATACATCCCCATATAAATGAGCAATAGCTCAGTAATGAAATAAAGATGACTAGAAACTGATGAAAAGAGGAAAGAAAGAAAATAAAGTTAGAACAGGACACATTCTATTCAAAAGACCAAAATTTCTCATTTAATTAAGTAGTTTAATCAATAGTTGGTATTCAATCCAACATCATAATAACCAAGACACATAGTGGAACAAAAAAGAAATCAGAATTGGCAATGCAAGTCATCTTGTCCACAGGAAGCAAAACAAAGAATCAATCATTCATATTGCATCCCTTAGACTTTGATCAATAAAGGCATCTGTGATTATGGGATACAACCTAAGTAGCTGATATCATATTGCAAGTAGATACTATGCCTAAAATCAATGTAAATGTTGGGTTTTCTAACCCAATAAGATATTGAGTTCTCTTTCCTAAAATTCAATGATTCACTGGTTACCCCAATTGTTTATTATCTCTAATGTGGGCTTAAGGTTTTCTGGGGTAATTCTGTTCAGAGAGTTAATAAGGCCTACAATTTTTTCCCTATATAATTAATGTGTTCTTATTGAGTTGAAAAAATATAGTATACCTCACTTGAGTGGGTTAGGTCATGATTCCAGATTATTATGTATTTCTCAAGTTTTAAAGTGTTAGATTTAGTCATTTAAAATTATTGAATAGAAAGAAAAAAAGCCTTTCTTCTGCATAATTTAAGACAAAGTAAGGAGATTTCTTTTAAAATGTGTGCAGATTTCAGGTATAAATAGCAGAATTCAATTTAAGTCAATAATTCTTCAATAAATTTAATTTAATTAAAATTTTAAAAATAGGCCCAATGTGTAAGAGTTAGTTACCATATCAATTGCTAAGGAGACCCAAAATAAAGACAAAGATTCTGTCTTTATGGAATTTACATTCAAAAAATAAAAATAACCCAGCATTTATGTAGCACATACTATATAGCAGGAACTTTACGAATATTATTTCCTTTGATCCTCACAACAACCCTGAGAGGTAGATGCTATTATTATCCTCATTTTACAAATGATGAAACTGGAGAGATACTATGTATGTGTATGTGTATATATACACACACACATATATATATTTGCAGACATACACATATGTGTATATAAATTTAAAGTATATTTAATGTTGTGTGGTAAATCAGGAAAGGCCTCATGTAGGAGGTGGCACCTAAACTGACCTTATAATATGATTAAATTTACTACAAAAGATGTCTTTCTTTTGACCTGGAGCTATAGTTTTAATAAGTGTGCGGAATATCCTGGTAATGCTACTTCTTCCTCTGTTAAATACCTACAATTTTCTCATTTCTAGAAGCAGACAATTGCCTGGTATTTTAAAAGTTAAATGGCTTACCTTTAGACACAACTAAATTAGCTTTAGAGACTGGCCTGGAAACTAAGCTTTCCTGAGGATAGTCAGACAATCTTTTTATCCACAACAGTAGAGGTTCTTTAGCTGGAATCTACTAATTTTTTTAAAAATTACTTTGATAAATGGATTTAAATATAAGTTTCTTCCTTGATAAATGGCTTTTCCCCCCTATGCAATTAAAAATATTATTCTGGGAATGGGTTCCAAAAGGACTGTGGCTCAAAAGATTAAGAGGCCTCGTACTATGCCATGGGTCTTTTCAATAGATAGGGGACATAATGAAGGAAAGAGAAATAAAGAATTTCCTGGATTTTGGCATGTGCACATGTAGGGGTGAGTTTGGCAGAGTGCCAATAACCAGAAATGGATAATTTATTCCTACAGATAGTGACAGCCAGAATTTAAAACAAAAAATCTGAGAGTCATTCAGAGGGCGTATGTAGTCACTGTAACCTATTTTATTATACTTTCAATTCTGAAGACCATTACCAAAGCAGCACTAAAAAGTCAGTTAATTCATGCAAATGTCCAGCCCTCTTAAGATTTGTATCCCCTGGAATGAAGTTAACAGACTAGATCTCACACGAAGGTGGTAGCAAGTCTTTTTTTGTCCCCTTCATTTTTTCCTAGCATAAATGCATTCCCATCAAACTCTATGTAAACAGGGCAGAATTTTTTATTCACAGACTGTGAAAAAAATTTTATATAAGCCTGAAGTCATAAAGTCCTATATTTGTCCCACTAATTAGCTGGCAATCAGTATTTCTAGTGTAATAAATAGTGTAGCATTTATCTAAGGAACAAACAAGAGATATTCCAAAGGATAACACAATCCTCTGGCACATATTTTTAGGATCTGTAACAGAGATATTACTCCAGGTTTAATGTGATATTAATAACAGATCAATTAACAAGTGACTACCTGCTTTACATAATTCTTATTGGCTCATTAATTTTCTGAAAAATGGGAAATGTAATCTCTTTTTCCCTTTGTTACTGTTGTAAAATGTTCATGTAACATTTAAATTAGTTATTAGAACTAATTTGGAGTTGTCATCCAAGGGTTTTATTAGAGTTGCTCAATTTCTTTTTGTTAATATGGTAGCTGGGGTATATGTTGTAAAAAGAATGGCATGAAAGAAAACAGCACTGGCTCTTCTGTCAGAAGACTTGAATTCCATTTCACCTCAACAGGCTATTTTGAGCAAGCATGACATTGAGCAAATCACTTTCAATGTCCTTCAGTGTCCTTATTGGTCAAATGAGATTTATTCAGATGTTCAAAGGCCCTTTGTGGCTAAAATTCTATGATTTAAAGGTATCCTATTTGGCCCAAACAATAGAATCAAACATGATAATCAATGAGTTAAGTATGTTTTTATCTTAATAAACCAAAAAAGGGTACAACTAACTGATATTTTACATTCCATATAATTTGGTTCTCCTAAAAATCATGAACTTCCATAGGCTTAAGAAAGGAAGTGTGTGTGTGTGTGTGTGGGGTCAATTATTTCCAGAAATCTTATAAAATGTCCCAACAGCAAGAATTTTAAAATTAATTGTGAAATTTAAGAATTAAATTTATTGTTTTTAGTCTGAAGGTGATATATCATACAAAACTGGCAAGAAACAAAATAAATTAGTACTCATCTAACTTCCTCTAAACTCTCAGAAACTCAGAATTTTTGTGTCATTTTAAAATGCTCATGACCCTTCATTCTTCACCCAATTTTTTATGTATATTGTCTACCAAGAAATAATTTAAATGAGAATGTGGTTCCTTGTGACTAGCAAATATACCAAGTTAAAAAAAATTGTTGTAGATTCTTTGAATAATTATGCCCTATGAAGAGTTATTATAACATGTAAATCTTAAAAAAAAAAAACACTTACCTTCCATCTTAGAATCAATATTGGGTATTGGTTCCAAGGCAGAAGAGTGTAATGGATAGGCAATGGGGGTCAAGTGACTTGCCCAGGGTCACACAGCTAGGAAAAGCCTGTGGTCAGATTTGAATCTACACCTTCCATATCTTGGCCTGACTCTCAATCCACTGAGTCACCCACCTGCCCCTATAACATGTAAATCTTAACCAAATGTTGTATTTGAGTAAGTCACAGATGCCAAACCTCTTCCAATTCATTTCCTTGTAGAGGACTATGCCTTCTGGTAATTTTAATGGAAAATTACACTTCCAATTGCCTGTAAGATACTTCCATTTTTTTTTGTATTGTGCTATATAAAAGCAATAGCATTTGATACAAAGCTAATTGATCATATATACTACATGGGATAATTTTCAAAATAGGCTTATAAAATCATAGATTGAGAGTTGGGTAAACCTTACCAATTTTTTTGGCCTCAAAACTGGGGAGCAATAAGTCAGTTTGGGCATGTTTTTTTTTTTTTTCAGGCTGATGGTATTGTAAAGAAGCATTCTTGTTAGATTGAAAATTGGAACATGGATATCAAAATCTAAGTTCCAGAATTATCCCTTTAAAATTTATTTTGTAGATTATACGATCTTCAGTAGAGAATTTTTTTTTCAGGAATAGCAGTAAAGATGGACTATAAATATATTCATTAATTAAATGGGTTTAATACCCCCTTTGATAAATTAATAATTACATATTTAAGAGATAAGCACATGTAAATATTGGGAATTTTTTATTGAAATGAAATTCAAAGATTAGAAAGTCATTTTACCTTTCTTTAGGAGAAATTATTTCCTTATTATCTCTTTTGTTACAAAGTAGGTCACCTTGAACAATTATAATTCATAAATTATATCTTACTCAAGAGAAATATTTAAATGACCAAGAAATGATTGTTAAAAAGTGTGGTAATAATGGATTCTGATAAATGTAAAGAAGGACCAATAAATATCTTAAGTTCCAAGTGCTAACTCCAAGAAAAGGATGGACTTGTAATAGAAGAGCATCATGGATTCCTTCAATCAGAAAATATCCTGTTCTCATAAAAATAAAGTGTAGAAAAATTCTATATATCATATGCACATCTTTTCCTTTTCTATTTTCAAAGTAGGCTTAGAAAGAACAAAGGACTTCGAACTATTCAATGACATTATGCTGGAGGAAGTTCTGTTCTTGGGGTTCCATTTTGCCATCTCAAAGGGATTTTTTTTCAGTTGTCAGAATGCTTTTTAGCCTGTAGATAGTGTATGAGCAGGGAGAATTCTGTTTGTTCTTTTAAAAAATAGTCCAAAATATTTCTGTCTTTGTGAAAATTTCTTGAAGCTTAAATAGAAAATAAATTCAAAGTCAAATTCCCTATTAAGCCATCCGTGTTGCTTGTTTCTTATTCCACTGAGAACAGTGGATCACAGTTCTATGGAGGCTAAAATAGCACAATATCAAGATGGGAATAAACTGTTGAGAAGTCTTTGATTATACCTGAAAGTCAAACAGATCTTAAACTTATGCAAGGTCACTTATAGGTTTTTTTCTTAATATCATTTTTTATTCTAATGCAATTGCATATTTCAATGGCACTAAATATATAAAAAAAATAATCTCCAGAAAAACTGAAATGGTATTTAAATCAAACTTTCGCTTTTGGAAGTTTTCTGTTATTTATTATCTTTTTAAAGAGGAATGGCTGATAACTCTTTAGATAAGATATATCAATAAAAGAGCATTTTCATAAACAGAAAAAATCATTTCTAGTTTATTTGACTTAATTAAATCATTGGTTATCTACTCAATGGATAGCACAAATTCATTTTTCAAGTCTTTTATTTATTAAGTATTTAATAGCTCTTTTCAAATTTTAGAGTCAGAAAAGGCCATTCCTCAAAAGACAAATAGCCAAAGGATATGAATAAAGAGATCTCAAAAGAATTGCAAGTTATTACCAACGATATAAAAGACTTCTCCAGACACTAAAGGTAAGAAAAATGCAAATTAAAACAATCATACCCAGGAAATGGGCAGATGAATGGGAATAATCAATGTCAGAATTGTAGAAAGATGGATACACTGATGCATTCTTGTAGAGATGTGAATTAATACAAATATTTTAGAAAGAAATTTGGAATTATGTGAAGAAAATGACTTAAATGTCCACATCCTTTGACTAAGAGATTCTACTGCTGTACACTGGATTTGAGGAAGTCAATGACAAAAGAAAGAGCTCAGGCACTAAAACATCCGTAGCAATATTTTTTATGGCAATAAAGAATTGAACACAAAATACTTGCTCATAGATTGGGAAGCATCTAAACAAAGTATAGTAATAAGCATAATGTAATAGTACTTCTAAGGAACAACAAATTTGATTATATTTTTGGAAAAATACACATATATAAATTAATGTAAAGTTTGGTAAGCAGAGGTAATATACAAATGCAACACAGTAGAGAGAAAGAACTCAAATAACTTCATATAAACTAGAAGCCAATACTATGTGATTATAATGATCAAGTATAACCTCAGTCCCCAAGTCCTCTTTCTCCTCACTGGTGGAGATCAAAGTCCTGAATCTTTATGAAGAGCCAAGCAGAAATTTATGTGATGAGGAGAATGGAAAGCATCACTCCCTTGACAGTTTTCAGTCTCTTCAAAGTTCTTCAGTCTTTGGATTCTAAGTGACTTTGGATACTTCTGACTTCTAGCTTTGAAAAAAAAAAAGATGGCAACTCCACTTCAGATTGCTGAAGGAAGACTCTGGGAAGAAGTCAAAATGAGAGGAGTTAGTAGTATCTATCCCTAGACTCAGCTATCTATACTACAGACTTTAGATGACTTAGGCAACTTCCTCAAGAGTGAATTCAAGAGCTTTTATCTTGAGCTGTCATCTCATTCTCAAAGGGAGATTTCTTTCACTCTTTATTGTCTGTTATGTATTCTCCCTATGTCCACTTTATCTAATTTTCATTTTGCTAAATGCCTACTATGTGCCAGGCATTGTACTAATCTGTAGGGAAACAAAAAGAGGCAAAAGACAGTCCTTGCTCTTAAGGAGCTTACAATGTAATGGATGAGACAACAGGAAAATATGTATAAAGCAAGCTATATACAGGATAAGTAGGAGATGCTTAATAGAGGGAAGATACCAGAATTAAGAAGGGTTAATGAAGACTTTCTGTAGAAAGTAGGATTTGGTTGAGATTTAAACAAAACCATGGAGGTCAGTAGTCAGAGTAGAAGAGAGTGAGTTCCAGGCATGGCAGATACTTGGGGAGAACACCAAAATCAAGAAATGGAATGTTTTGTTTCATGTAATAGTTAAGAAGCTAATGTCAATGAATCAAAGAGGATTTACAGGTCCTAGAAACAGACTTGGATATGAGGTCTGGCAGACAGTGAGGAATCCAGCATGGCTCCCAGACTGCAAACCTGAGGGACTGGAAAGATAATGTTTCTTTCTACAGTAATAGTGAAGGTGGTGGTGGAAGGAGTGGGAGTTTATGGGAAAAAAATAAGTTCTTTTTTGTACATATTGAATTCATCAAGGCTATTCATTTTGAGGTGTCTGAAAGGTAATTGAAGATGCTAGACTAAAGGTGAACAGAGGTATTGGGGCTGGCTGGATGTAGAGATTTGGTAATATCAGCAAATAGATGGTATTTGTCTATGGAAGCTGAGAAGATCATCACCCTGGTCATGAGAATTCAGCAAAGGAGAAAGATGAATGGTTTATGTAGGCAGAAGGAGAAAACTTGGAAAGAGTGAAAAACCTAGAACAAAGCAAATATCAAGAGTGATCATCAGTGTCAAAATCCACAAGAAGTCAAGGAGAAAGAAGACTGAAAAAAGGACACTGAATTTATCAACTGTAAAGATTAAATTAACTCTCCCCTGATTGTGAACATTAAATTAACTCCCCTGCCCATTTTTAGATTTAATCACCAAAAGTCTACACATCCCACATAGTCTTTAAGTGGGGGACATCTGTGACCCATGTGTACAATGGTGGGTGACGAATCAGAATCAACTGGGCAGTCCTAAGCAAAACTATAGACTATAATTTGTCCATGTAAAAAGTAGAGGAAAGCACAGGAAGTGATGCAAAAGGTGTCTTTAAAAGGAGTAACAACTTCCTATGAAGAGGCTTCTCTCTTCTTCTGCATTTCTGAGTTCGAGTTGGAGGCTAGTGAAGAATCTGCTTACTGGACCTGAAACCTTGGACTTGGTAAGACTGTTCTTAAATCTCTCCCTTTGGACTGACACATGGTGAGTGAAAAGAGCTGGTTCCTTTCCTGGATTTTCTGAAGGGACTAGCCTCAGGAGAGATGTACTCTCTTGAGAGAGGCTTCCTGTATCCCCAGGTTCTCGGAGAAAAATACTTAGTGTGTAGGCTAGATATCTTACCCTATCCTCTCTCTGATTTCTACTTCACTCTTTCTATATTTTACAAAATTGTTAAATAAATCTCTTTGGAATTAATTAAATTCCTGGTGACCCTACTCTTGAATAATTCAGTTAAACCTTTTATAAAACCCCTCACATTTTCCACCCATTACACAAGAAAGAGATGATTGGTACTGATAGTTGATATGTATGTTCATTGTGGAACTAATATTTGGTGGCAAAGGAGTTAAGCATTGGAAATAAAGCTTGAGGTCTTCCTGCTTCTCACATTAAGGAAATGGCCATCAAAAGTTTATCTTAAACCTGAAAATTCTATGCCCTAGATTAACTGTATTTAAGAAAGCACATAAATCTCCTAGTCAGGAACCCCCTGGAGTAAAGAAACTTCACCCTCAACCCTGTCTCCCTTCCTAGCAGAAAAGTAAGTCTCACTTAGAAAAGAGTGGGAGGAAAAGAGGCTAGAGACGTGTTATTTCTTTCCCTTAAATCACATTATGATAGCCTATGCCCATGATGGTTAACCTTCGATACATGTGCCAAAGATGGTACACAGAGACCTCTCTGAGGGCATACATGTGGTCTCTAAAAGATTCACTATGACTGGCTTATACTATATAAGGTGAGACAAGAAGACATATGAGAAAATACCTCTTGCTGCTATTAAATAGGAGACATAAATAGTTTTAAAGGAACTCTTTTATGAAGGCAAAGAATTGGAAATGGGGAGGATTCCACCAATTGAAGAATGGATAAATAAGTTGTGAAATACAAATGTAATGAAATACTATCATTTTGGAAGAGGGAGATGTTTCAGAAAAATCTGGGAAGACTTACATGAGTTAATGCAAAAGGAAGTGAGCAAAACTTGAAGAATATTGTACACAGAAATAGTAATATTGTACTCTGATCAAAAAAAAAAAATTCCACAATTCCAAAGAACTCATGATGAAAAAATACTGTTCTTTTCCGAGAGAGAACTGATAAACTCTACAAATGGAACCCTATGTTTTCACTTCATTTTTCTTGCTTTTTTTCCCACAACATGACTAATATAGCAATATGTTTTGATTGTTATACATATATGATAGATACTATAATTCTGATTTTCTCAATTGATCAGGGAATGATGGAGAGTGAATAAAAATATAGAAAGTGAGTTTTTATTCTTTATGGTAAGGAATGGCTCACTGGAATGGATCTGGGGAGAGGATTCAATGAGAAATGTAGATGATTTAAAATAAAATATACCAATTATTTCTAAAATCTGTAGTGATACCAGTGTAGTGATAGCCACTGATACCAGTGGCTTTTTCTATGACACTGTGGATTTTTTTTAACACTTGTAGTGACCTACATAATTTTTTAGAATGAAATCTATTTGCATTATCAAAAATACATCACTCTGGTCACACCACATCTTGACACATGCTATTTATCTTCCCTTAGGACTGTAAAGATAATTTTAGGATTGTGACTTAAATCCAAATTAATTGGTCACCAGGGGAAATCCACCCTATTTAGACCTTGCTTTATGGGAAGATAAAGCAAGGTCTAAGTAGGATGGAGTAATTTAAAGTTCACAGTTCCTTACAATAGTATGTAAAAACAGAGAGTAATGAATTTATAAGGGTCTAGAGCAGTGGTTCTCAACCATTCTAATGCCATGACCCCACAATACAGTTCCTCATGTTGTGGTGACCCCAAACCAAAAAATGATTTTGGTGGCTACTTCAAAACTGTAATTTTGCTCCAGTTATGACTCAGAATGTAAATACCTGACATGCATTATGTATTCTCATTGCTACAAATTGAGAGGTTGAGAACTGCTGCTCTAGAATAAGCAATAGTATTTAACCAGAAGAGAAAATTGAAAGTATATAGTGTTGTGAAAATAAAGGGGGAAAAGGAAAAAAAAAGATTTAAAAGTTTATCTCACATTTTGTGCTTCAACTAGAAGCAGGTAAAGAACTATTTATAAACTTTGACTTTATAATCTGATTCTCTTGGAAAAGTAATATTAAAATATTTCCACAGTTAGGGACTTTCTCACTTTTTTGTCTCTTGCTATTTGTGCTTCCTATCCTTATTTTCAATCAAATTATCAGCATAATGGATTACATAAAATAAATTCTTTATAAGTATAGATTCTTCCCTGTTTACAGCTTATACCAGACTGATTCAATGCCTTTTCTTGCCCTAATATTTTGGATACCATATCCAATTCCCTCTGGTTTCTAGCTGTATGTCTCAAACTCAGAGGAAAGAATCAACATTGTATGCCCCTACCTTCTTAAATCTGTTTGATAATTGGCTTCTATTCATACTCTTCCTACCTCCATTTATTTCAATGGACAGTTAAATAAGTGCAAAGTATAAATATTTGTCTTAGTAAAGGAGAGAAGTATAAACATAGATTGCAAAGAGAGAAGAGTCTGAACTCATGGGCTTCTCATTATCTGCTTTGCATTATTGTGTTAACTATTAATGTGACAATTTCACTACTAGAAATGTGAAGTCATTAAATATACCCTAAAGTCAAAAATAAAGCAGAACTTCTAATAAAATCAATCTCTAAGAGATTGGATGACATTAGCAATTTTCCCCAACCTTGAGGAACTTATAGTTTAATTATGTAACTATCAATTAATGAACCTGTTTTTTAAACAAATATGCCAGTTGTTTTTTTTTAAATTTCTTAATGACTTTACCACCAAATAACTAAATGAGTAGTGGTCCTTAAAGTAGTCACCTTGGGAGGCTGTGCAATTTGGAACTTATCTTAGGGAACTGTCTTCAGAACCTGTTTTTAAATCATTTAGAAAAAAACTCTTTCTCCTTATACTATAACCATATCCACTATTATGTGCATGCCACTATTTTTGGTATGGTAGTTATTTTACTGGATCTTTTTATCTTCTATTTTTATATCACAGTAATTTCTAGATAACTCTCACTAAACAATTGAGTTCTCTTATAACAATAAAAAAAAACAATTAAGCAATCCTCCTCCTTTCTATTGAAATAAGGGTAATGACTTTCATGTTTTTTTCTCTAGGACCAAGGGTAGTTATTATAATTATTCAGAAATCAGCTTAATTTTAGTATTGTTTTCATTTACATTAGTGCGTTTGATAAAAGTCTATTTTGGAGCTCTTACAACTCTTCCCAAGTTTCTCTGAATTTCTCATATGTATAATTTCCTACAGAACAGAAATATTTTATTACATGCATATACCACAGGTGATTCAGCCATGCTCTAATCCACGAACATCTGTTGATTCATTTTAACTTTGCCTCTTTGTATCTCCCCCCACATAGTCCAATACGGTAGGATAGTTTAGTGACAAGAAAATTAGCCTAAAGTCATGAGTTTAATAGCTGGAAAGGAATTTAAAGATCATGTAAGTCAAAATTCTCAATGTACAGATGAGAAAACAGAGCTACCCAGGGAATGTGAGTGACAAGCCCAAGTCACAAAGGTAACAAATAGCAGAATCATGTCCCCAGAGTAAAGACTTAATGCTTTTTTGTAGTATGTCTCCAGTTTCCTCATCTATAAAACGGAGATAATATGTGTATTATACCTATCTCATTGCACTTTTGGAAAAATACTTTACATACTTTTTAAAAGTATATAATTATTAGTTATTTACATATAGTAACAAAATATGTTGAATAAATATCAAAAAAGGAATGAATTATATGCCATTTAACTCCTGACATGACTTCTGCCTGATCTTTGCAGATCTTTGTTTCACTTACAAGTTGTACTACTATATCGTCCCAGTTTTGCCAAAATATTACAACTTTTCACGAAAAAAATTATTTCTTTTGCTTACATTTTATTTTATATATTTTATTTTATTTTTGCTATATTTATCATTAACATAATAGTGTCCCATTATTGTCATTTGTTGAAAAGTTTTCAGTGCTCTGGTGAATGAAGATAACAACAGTATAGCTCCTATTTTCAAATGAATTTCAATAATATGCAATATAACATTTGGAAAGAAAGAAAATCTCTCTCTGTCTCTGTCTCTGTCTCTGTCTCTGTCTCTGTCTCTGTCTCTCTCTCTCTCTCTCTCTCTCTCTGCCTCTGTCTCTGTCTCTGTCTCTGTCTCTGTCTCTGTCTCTGTCTCTGTCTCTCTCTCTCTCTCTCCCTCCCTCCCTCCCTCCCCCTCCCCATACATATGTTTATGTATTTAAGTCTCTTATATCCTTCTTTTATGTCTCACTTATCTCTTTTGTAGTCTCACTACAATCAGGGCTTGGAGTAAATAGCTAAGGATTTGTTGCCTTATAAATGTAAACAGATGCTAAGAATATCCTTTAGGGCAAAAAGAATTTTTCTTTATTTGAAAGAAAGATATCATATATTAGCATGTAATTTATATGGAAAAACAAAAGTTGGGGAAATTGAATACATGGTGAAACACATTCATACTTAGGTTCCTTTACTTAACAAGAAGTCAATTTAATTTTGTAATGCCAGAAATTCATCTAGGCTGCAATAAAACAACTGAGGCAGAGTTCAGAGCCAATAATATTTGTTAAAGATATTTGGCACCTTGCAATACATAGGATCCCGGACCTTCCCCCTTCTGAGACCCCTGCCTTCTCCAGTGTATAGATTGTGTGGCCTTCAGTGCCCAGTCCCATCCTTAGATGCCTGATCCATCCAGGCATCAGTGACTGTAAACTCTCGTGACGCTCTTTGGTCCCATTGCTACCAAACCAGAAGATGGACATGCAGCAACCGCTCCATCTACAATGCATCCTCCTGACAGCCAGCCCATCTGCACACTATCTTCGAGGCACCCAGTCTTAGCAATCTGCCCTGAGAGCATCCTAGTGATGGACCCTGTACTGATGTGATTCAGGTCTAGATCAAGCATCTTGTCCAGGAGGAAGGAACACGAGTGGAGGGGCTCTCAATGTCTCACGGATGCCTGTGATGTCTGGGTGGAGGAGGCCCCTCAGACTATGCTGACAGGCTAAACTTTCTGAGAGGACGGATACTTTGGAACTTGTTCCACTATGACCTGTAACTCGTTGCTTGTGATTGTTCGTTAATAATCAGTAACTCATTACCATCCCTGTGGAATAAAATGATTCAATATGGCAGAGGCCAACTAAAACAGGGTAGGGTTCAAATGGTTTCTCCCAATCTGTTCCCTTTTATTACTGCTTTTTCACTGGATCAAAGTATGCAATAAAATGAAGAGAGCGTTGAAATGGAACTATGGATCCCTGAACTATAATTCTTGACTTTGCTACTAACTGTGATGTCACTGAGCTTCTCATGGCTCTAAGAATATCAACAAATAGCTAATACTTATATAGCACTCACTTTGTGTCAGGGACTATGCTAAGAGTTTTAAAATTGATATCTCAGTTGATCCTCACAATTATTTTTATAACTAAGGAAACTGAGGCAAATGAAGGTTAAGTGACTTGTTCAGGGTCACAATGCTGGTGTGTAAGGTCACATTTGAATTCGGGTCTTTTGGACTTCTCTATAAGTTCCTTATACCAGTGAAATCAAAGGTCCAATTTCCTACTGTTATGATGAAAATGATCTCATTTCAGTTAAGACTAACAGGTTTATTGGTTAGGCGAGCATCATAACTAATACAGTGATATATATCTCCATGGTTCTCTCAAAAGTAGGGACTACTGAGCTATCTCTGGCAGCATAATAAATAAAATTGTAGGAGATCATTATTGAGCCCCTTCCTTGAACATCTCAAGACATCTTTTATTGGCAAGAGCTAGTTTAGAATCGGTCCATCAATCTATTCCCCTTCCCCATCCCCACAGATGGACAGGTCACAGATGCTGGAATAGAACCCTCATTGGCTTCGTTCCTTAGCCAAATTCTGTTAAAAAGGAAGGCATTTTGGGGGCTGCTCAAGAGCAAAGAAAATGGAAAAACTAGCAGACTTAATGGTATCTCGGACCTAAATCTCAGACACAACAATACATATTAGTTCTCCCTATTGCATAGGAATTAATATAGTATATGAAAAATGAATTCTTACCATTCTTAGTGAAGGAAAGTCAAAGTAAATTCATTGGGCAGGGGGTGAAGGACCACTGTAACCGTGGATATATTTAGTTCACAGAAAAGTAAGGAGTTTAGTGAGAGCTGAGGAACACTCCCAAGTTCTAGATTTGTTGTAGAAATGATGCTTTCTGGCTACTGTAGCTGCTTTTTAAACACATCGCTGCAGCTTTTCTGCACTTCTTTCCCCAATAAAGAAAGCAGGTCTCTCTACCTCCTCCCCCCAAAGGCTTCTGTGCTTTGGAGCCGAGTCACATTTTTATTTGCATGATACTTTTCAATCTCTCCTTCAACCTGTGAAGTAAAAATGGAGGATGAGAAAGTTCAATTTTAAATTCAATCAGTCCACAAGGCATTTGAAGCCATGGATCCCATTTCAGTTTCTGCCTCTGTCTACCTCACCCACATGAAGAAACTAAGCTTCCCCCAGAGAGACGAACATGTACATTAGGTGGCAAAAATTCCATTTAAGTCTGGCCAGGTATAGGATTATTGCAGGCATTCCAGGCCTGGTGATTGAGTTTTAACCCCCTCACAGCCTCTGGACTGTCCAAGAAAGCCCCCAGAGGTTAGTTTAACTTCCTAAACTCTGCCTTCATGCCACGTACTTTTCAGAAAATGACTGAACAATCACACGCATGAAAACCGCAGCATGCATGGCTCTTGAAAGAGAAGGCACACACTGGCTTTCAGACTGCAGTGTATCCCTGCAGAGATGGGAGGGGAACACAGGACTCCTGTCACACGGGAATGCCCATCAAACTCAGCCACAATTTCCTGTGGGCCAGGGAGGCTTTGTCGCTTTGGAAATCCGCTAGAAAAGTCTTGATTTTCCTCTCGATCTGGCTATGCTTATCACCCTAACCCAAAGCTAGCCTAGACTGGTAACCATCAAAGTTGCATCCTGAATTATTCTCAGGTAGGGAGACCTTTTGTTTGTCCTTCAGTTGAATTCCTGCCAACCTTTATATTTATCACACCAGAAGTCTTGCTTTTCTACATGGGCTAGGAACTTTTTTCAAATGCAGAAAATGGGAAAGCGGAGAAAAACCAATACAATTTTCCATTGTAAATGTGGAAGATTTTAATTACTTCTGAATCCCAATTAGTGCAATAATTAATGCCTTGAAATGGATGCATATATTTGAATGAATATTATTCAAAGTTATTATGTAAAACATAACAATTGGCTCCAGTCCAATGGAAATATTCCATGTGAATTCAAATAATTTCAAAGATATTCTTTATTTACACTAATAAGAACCTAGATGAAAGTCTCATTTCCCATTTCTTATATATCAGATTTGGGGAGACTTTAGCCTGATTCTCTTCTGGCCATCCGAGCCATCCCTCTAGTTATTTTGCAGTCTGTCTGTATATCCTTCTTGAATCAAAACAGAATTGCTGCAGAAGAGTATAGGCACAGGAAATAGCTGCTCTCTCTCTCTCCTAGTTGTGTCACCATCTAAGTTTAAAGGAAGGCTAGATCAAATACTGACCATGACATTCCACTCTCTGTTTTTTGGATTTTCTAATTCATAGCTTCTATCCAGAATTTCATCTACAATTGGAATATAATATAAATATAAATAAAGTGCAAGGATTCCATAAAAGGGAATAAGGAAGGGTTGTAACAGGGAATGGAGGAGGTGAAGGAAAGAAGGAATAAGGAGGGCTGATGAAGTAAAAGGAGAGAGAACCACTGGGACTGAGACATGATCTTGGTAATTCTCCCTTTCCCACACAGCTTCAGCCCATGAGAGAGGTACCCTGAGCTGATGTTAAGCTAAGGATTTTGTTTTCCCTTCTGGACTTTGTTCTATGCTTACAAAAAGGCTACTGCTTCTTCACCTCTGGGTTATTGATCCAACAGAAAGAAGGAAGGGAAGATAACAGTCTCATCCACGTTTTTAACAGCTATACTCAATCTTGTTTTCAAGTTGTTACCTTGCTTCAAGAAAATATGCCTCAGTTGTGCCCTTGTTCAGGTTTCTGGGGAATAATAGAGTTTACTGCTCTCAAGGCTTAGCTGGTATTTGAAACCCAAGAAATCCCACTTGTCTGGCAGGCTGACTGTCCCTGTTAGCTCTTTGTTGTTTAGTCAAGGCTAAATAGCCAGCCTAGCCAATACACTCTCTTTCTTTGTTCTTTCATGATGGAGTCTGAGTGCGAGTTTCTTCAAACAAGGTTGTTTAATAGTTCAAGTAACAAAAAGGGGGTGGGAATAGGAGACCCTACAGGTTGTCTTCTTCCTACTTCAGCTGAGCCAAATGGCTCAGGCTTCAGCTTCTCTTCTCCTTCTTCTCTAATTTCTGTTACTCTCCTATTCTAATCAGATGTCAAGTTTCCTTCTTGGGAAGGTCAAGGGATGGGAAGGGTCTTCTGGGCGACCCTGTGAAGTTCAAGGGATCAGCACCCTTCAGCAGCAGTTGTTGTTCTTTTCTTTCTTTAGTTGATGTTCTAAAGATATTAGGAATCTTCTTTCTTCAGGGCTCAGTCTCAGTTTTCCTTTCCACAAAGGGTAGTATATAAATAAATATATATATATATATGTACATATATATATATATAAAAGCTACATTTAATGAAATAATTTACGTCCCCATACAAACATCATTTTATAAGATGATTATTATTAATTAATATTACTATTAAAAAGTTTTGTTGTTTAGCATTTTGTGAACTAGGAAATCAACTTATTAGATATTATATCACATAATTATAAAATAAAGTTTTATAATTAAATATAATACATTATATTAATAGTCCTTAATTTAATTAGTTTAAAGTAGCCCCCAAACAGCTGGAGTATAGCACAAATGGAGCAACCTAATAAAAATTGGAACAGGAATCAAAGCTAAACCAAAAAAAAAAAATGCAACAGAACTTTGGGGCAATCTAAAAGACTATTACTAATAGTCTTCTTTGGCTTCCTTTTCCTTTATTCCTTTTTGAAAACGGTAGTGATATGGCCCATTGAGGAAGAAGGGCTTGGGTTTGTGCCTGCTTTAAAACAGCACAGAAAAAAATCTAGGGAGAGACCAAATAAGTGAAACACTTAGAATTCAGGTCCAAGGACATTGCTATCAGCAACATGCAAACTAATCAGTATGCATTTATTGAACATCTACTATGTACTATTTCATAATCTTTATAAACTTCAGTCCCTCAGTAGTCTCTTCAAAACTCTAAAAAGCCCCCTTTTCTCTAACTCTCTTTTATAGCTCTTTTTGTCTAATCTTTTAAGTAATTTTTGCCACTCTTCTATAAGCCATTTTAAAATTCTTATCTCAGTGGATAAAGAGCCAAGCCTGGGGTCAGTAAGAGCTGGGTTCAAATTTGACTTCAGATACTTCCTATCTATGTGGCTGAGTCACCTAACTTGGGGTTAATTGCTAAGCCTCTACCACTCTTTTACCTTAGAAGCGATACTTAGTGTGGATTCCAAGACAGAAGTCAAGGACTTTTTTAATGGACAATTGAGTGAAATTCATCAATCAATTTTGTTGCACCTTTCAGTAAATTTCATTGTACAATAAATTTGACAATGACAATGTTTAAAAAATTGTTCCTTGAAATCCAGTCAGAATAGAAGTTAAAGTTTTTGCTCAGTATAAACTTTAAATGGAAGAAGCCTGTGTCTATTATAATTTGTAAGCTTGCTAGTAAGCCCTTTTTTCATGGTCCATTCATAAGTGATCACAAGTCATCCAAATCCTTTTTGCAATGGCACACTGCACTGAAAAGTTTGACACTGGGCATTGATGCAGAGGTGACCCTAATGCTTCAGAATCCTGGCTGCATTTCCCACATAGGAGCTTTGCATGGCCCGTAATTGTTGGAAAGGAGGTTTTGCTTTTTTAAAGTGGCATTGGCAAGGCCAGGTTGGAGTTGATTAAAAATGGGCCCTAATTGAGTGCATTTGCTAAGGTTTTCTATTTAAAATAATTGAGATCTGGCCCTATAAGCAGTGGGCCATATCAACTGTGTCATATTATAAATGGAATGCAGCTCATGTCACGGTTGCCTTTGGATAATTTGTGCAATTGTCTGTGAAGTGCTGCTAGACAATTTCTCTGAGTGACTGTTTTTGTCTTTTCATTTAAATAAGCTTCATAATAGGCGATTAAAGCTTGTTTTCCAGAGACATACATCAATAATTTATAGTGTATTGCAAAGTCAAAGTTGGCTCTCCTTTTTTTTCACGTTCATTTTTAAGCAGAGGAGCTTCCTCAAGGAAGCAACATGGTAATAAGAGATAAATGCCTGGCCTTGGAATTGATACGAGCTGATTTGAAGTCCTGTCCCTAGAATAATAATTATTATTATACCTACCCTTTTATGAAGCCATGCGTACAAAAATATTTAGAGTAACTTTTTGTAGTAGCAAATAATTGGAAACCGAAAGGATGCCCCAATTTATATTGGATAATGGCTGAACAAGTCATGTTACTCTATTATAAATGAAGGGGTAGTTTCAGAAAAATTTGAGGTGTCGTTTATGAACTGATGAAAAGGAAAGTGAACAAAATCAGGGAAACAATCTGTACAGTAACAGCTGGATTTTGAGGAAATCAGTTGTGAAAAAATTAATAAATCATATCACTATAATGATCAACCACAACTCCCAAAGACTCATGAGATAAAATGCTATCCATGTCCAGATAGAGATTAGATTGGCTCCAAAATATAGATTGAAGCCTTTTCCCTTTTTTGTTTTTTGTTTAATGTGGCTAATGAAGAAATAAATTTTGCAAGAATATCTAGAATGGGCATTATATTTCTTGCCTTCTCAATGAATGCACAAAGGAATAGATGGATTTTGAGAATATAGAAATAAAAATACAATTTAAATTTAAAACCCTACCTTTTAAATAGTGTTTAATATTTGTAAGGCACTTCGTATTTATTTGATTTGACCCTTACAACAACACTGTGAGGTAGATATGATTAGGATCCTGATTTTGTAAATGAGGATGTAAACTGAGGATGAATGGATTTGCCCTGGATCGCACAGTTAGTGATTATTGAACATAGGATTTGAACTCAGAACTGTCTTGATTCTAAGTCTAACACTCTATCCACTATGCTACCTATCTGCCCTTCTTTATATGATCAGAGTAAATCAGGCAATTCTGTATCATTCTAAATTATAGACACATTATATTGAATGTGTATCTTTATAAGTTTTCATATCATGAAATTAACCACACTGATGAAATTGCATGTTTAGATGGGAAAGAGGGAAGTTGATTGATAGATAGATAGAGATGCATATATGTGCAAATGTACATTATACATATATATATATTACATATATATACACGTGGCTGTGTATTCCCCATAAGTCTTATCAAGTAAATGTATAGAGTCGCATGATAGGAATAAAAGCTAGTGAAAGGTACCTTCCTCCTTACTTCCAGAGCACATTGTTGAATAGGATGGGAGAGGATAGTGGCTCATGGGAAAGGACTTTTAAAACTGGCATATTATTAACAATAGAGTGAAAGGCAGTGTATTCCATGAAGGGGAAAATGGTCCCTTTCGACAAGAGTTGCTCACCTTTTATATAATTGGGTTTGCCATGGGATAAATGTCTTCTGTCGTTAAAACCTCTTCGGAGCTGCTTTTCTATAATCTCACCTTTCCCTTTAAACTCTGATTCCCACCACTGACATGTTTTCACTCTGAGGTAATTTTAAGTGGGGGCTATAAAACCTCTTAAAATCGCTTTTATTATTTATGGTTCCCAGATCTTGATCTGTGCCATTGTACATTGTGGCACATTGACAACTCACACGAGGATGGCTCAGATTACCCTGAGATTATCAATGCCTTCAGGAACGACAACCTCAAATCATTCTAGAAGCATCAGCAATAAATAGTGCACTATTGAGCTGGCTGTGATTAAAGAGGTTGCTAGTATTGAGCTGAAGAGTCAGCTTCCTTAAAGTTTGAATTCTCCCCCAGCCAAATAATGAGTTGTTCTTGTTCTCGTGTGCCCAGAGCCATCTTTTGGAAAAGTCATCAGGTCTTCAGTGAATAAAGCTAACTTTGTGAGACAGGCTATGTATGGGCAGATTGTCTTCTTGGTCATTATAGCAGTTTCTGTATTGCTGAAACACACATTTTGGACAGTTAATTGATAGTCTCTGCAAGCTCAGGCAGGATTTTCTGGTGAGCTGTACCTCCCAAGATGTTACATCAGACAGATTGGTAGAATTACCTACAGAGAGGCAGAAGTTCCTGAATAGAGTTGTTATAGTGAAAATAGAGGAAAAACAATACTGCCGAGATAGTCATAGAAAGTGTCTTTCATCTTACTTAAACTTTAGTGTGTTACATTTTTTAAATTATGTGAAACTGTGCTTTTAGGTTATGGAGGTTTCAGATAATTTTGTCGGTGGGGTGGTAGTAAATAGTTCATGAATATTTAAATAACTCTATTCCCTTTTGCTCTAGATTCTCACTTTGAATTAGAGATTCAAATACACATGTAGGCTGCAAAGTGAAATTGAGCAAAAACATTCATGTTCCATTTATTTGGGGACCTTGATGCGGAATTTAAATATGGACTAGACTTAGGAGTGAACAACTGATGAGTTTCCAGCTCATGGAAAATCCAACTTCTGTGAGCAAAAATAAACTTGAAGTCACAATCATAATTTTGGTATTGTTTTGCTTTGTGAAATTTTATGCTGTAACAAATAAAATAAACTTAATTTAGGTAATCCTTCAGTGAAAGAGTTGAAAATTCCACTAATATTTTTTACTAAATATTCAGAACTTATATTTTTGATAGCTGTATCCTCTACTTTCTTTATCAGCCTAAATGTATGCATGCCCAAAGGCACAGTTCTTAGACTATTTTATTTCTGATATTCTCTCTGTAAGCTTTCTTTCTTGTAATTTCACACATTGCCATTTATTTAATAACTATTTCTATGAGGATGCCTCCCTAGTTTATCTCTCTAGCTTTAACTTCAGAACTGTGTTTCCAATTGTCTCCTGTAAGTGGCATGTGCTTTTACCTACCTGTCTTCATGCTCCTCAAAGTTAGTATGTTTAAAACAATCTTGATCCAAATGCCCACTCTTACCTTCCTTTTCCATATTTCATCCAATCACCCAAAGGTCAAAATGTTTGGGTCATCTCTGACACCATTCTTCTCTGCCCCAATCATCATCTCTTGTCAATTCTACCTCTACCATTCCTCATAACTCTCTTCTCCTTTCTCTTTCCCCCGTCACCAACTTTGTTCAGAATTTCAATTTCTCCCTGCATCCAATCTCTCCCTTACCTGAGCCCCCTTAACAATGCTGCCAGATTATTTTTCCTGATGCATAGTTCTTAGCATATTACTTCTCTCTTCAAAAGCTTTTATCTTGTATTTTTCTTTTCATTTATTCCATGCACTACATTTTTATACATGCACTATAATCCAGTCAATATTCACTATCTACAGATGGATATGATGTAATGCCTTTGCTTAGATCCTCCCCTATCCCAGGAATTCATTCACTACTGTTAAAATTCTGTCCCTTGTTTCTAAGAAGTCTTCCTGACCTCCAGAGCCAAAAGCCATCTTGTCCTCTTCTGAAATTTCTAGCACTTTGTACAGTCCTCTTCTGTACTTGACTATAGTGACATCAAGCTCAAATACAAACCCAGGTCACTAAAGGAGCTTCCTGGGACACATATTGACTTGCAAAAATACATGTTCATATTATCTGTTCTATTGTGTTTTTACTTATTTTGTTAAATATTTCCCAATTGTATTTTAACTTGATTACAATGCATTTAAGGAGTCACGTGGACAGCAATTGTGGTCCCTGGGAAGTTTCTTTGCCACCTCTATTCTATCAGTTGGAGGAATACGTCATCTTCCCTGGAAAATGTAAGTTCCAGAAAGCAGGCATTGCATATCATTCTTCATTGGAGAATGAGAGTGCTTTTTAGGGAAGGTACTTCTTGTCATTTAACAGCATATTATATATAGATGCAAAAATCTTAAATAGGATACTAGCAAAAAGACTTCATCAAGTGATCAGAAGGGTCATCCACCATGATCAAGTAGGATTCATACCAGGGATGCAGGGCTGGTTCAATATTAGGAAAACTATCCACATAATTGACCACATTAACAAGCAAACCAACAAGAACCACATGATTATCTCAATAGATGCAGAAAAAGCCTTTGATAAAATACAACACCCATTCCTACTAAAAACACTAGAAAGCATAGGAATAGAAGGGTCATTCCTAAAAATAATAAACAGTATATATCTAAAACCAACAGCTAATATCATCTGCAATGGGGATAAACTAGATGCATTCCCAATAAGATCAGGAGTGAAACAAGGATGCCCACTATCACCTCTACTATTTGACATTGTACTAGAAACACTAGCAGTAGCAATTAGAGAAGAAAAAGAAATTGAAGGCATCAAAATAGGCAAGGAGGAGACCAAGTTATCACTTTTTGCAGATGACATGATGGTCTACTTAAAGAATCCTAGAGATTCAACCAAAAAGCTAATTGAAATAATCAACAACTTTAGCAAAGTTGCAGGATACAAAATAAACCCACATAAGTCATCAGCTTTTCTATATATCTCCAACACAGCTCAGCAGCAAGAACTAGAAAGAGAAATCCCATTCAAAATCACCTTAGACAAAATAAAATACCTAGGAATCTATCTCCCAAGACAAACACAGGAACTATATGAACACAACTACAAAACATTCTCCACACAACTAAAACTAGACTTGAGCAATTGGAAAAGCATTAACTGCTCATGGGTAGGACGAGCCAACATAATAAAAATGACTATCCTGCCCAAACTTATTTATCTATTTAGTGCCATACCCATGGAACTCCCAAAAAATTTCTTTACTGATTTGGAAAAAAGCATAACAAAGTTCATTTGGAATAACAAAAGATCAAGGATATCCAGGGAAATAATGAAAAAAAACACTAATGAGGGGGGCCTAGCAGTCCCAGACCTCAAACTATATTACAAAGCAGCAGTCATCAAAACAATTTGGTACTGGCTAAGAGACAGAAAGGAGGATCAGTGGAATAGACTGGGGGAAAGCGACCTCAGCCAGATAGTATACGATAAACCCAAAGATCCCAGGTCTTGGGACAAAAATTCACTATTTGATAAGAACTGCTGGGAAAATTGGAAGACAGTGTGGGAGAGACTAGGAATAGATCAACACCTCACACCCTACACCAAGATAAATTCAAAATGGGTGAAAGACTTAAACATAAAGAAGGAAACCATAAGTAAATTGGGTAAACACAGAATAGTATACATGTCAGACCTTTGGGAAGGGAAAGACTTTAAAACCAAGCAAGACATAGAGAGAATCACAACATGTAAAATAAATAATTTCGACTACATCAAATTAAAAGGCTTTTGTACAAACAAAACCAATGTAACTAAAATCAGAAGGAAAACAACAAGTTGGGAAAAAATCTTCATAAAAACCTCTGACAAAGGTTTAATTACTCAAATTTATAAAGAGCTAAATCAGTTGTACAAAAAATCAAGCCATTCCCCAATTGATAAATGGGCAAGGGACATGGATAGACAGTTTTCAGATAAAGAAATCAAAACTATTAATAAGCACATGAAGAAGTGTTCTACATCTCTTATAATCAGAGAGATGCAAATCAAAACAACTCTGAGGTATCACCTCACACCTAGCAGATTGGCTAACATGACAGTTATGGAAAGCAATGAATGCTGGAGGGGATGTGGCAAAGTAGGGACATTAATTCATTGCTGGTGGAGTTGTGAACTGATCCAACCATTTTGGAGGGCAATTTGGAACTATGCCCAAAGGGCGATAAAAGACTGTCTGCCCTTTGATCCAGTCATACCACTGCTGGGTTTGTACCCCAAAGAGATAATGGACAAAAAGACTTGTACAAAAATATTCATAGCTGCGCTCTTTGTGGTGGCCAAAAATTGGAAAATGAGGGGATGCCCTTCCATCGGGGAATGGCTGAGCAAATTGTGGTATCTGTTGGTGATGGAATACTATTGTGCTCAAAGGAATAATAAAGTGGAGGATTTCCATGTGAACTGGAACAACCTCCAGGAAGTAATGCAGAGCGAGAGGAGCAGAATCAGGAGAACATTGTACACAGAGACAAACACACTGTGGTATCATCGAACGTAATGGACTTCTCCATTAGTGGTGGTGTAATGTCCCTGCACAATCTGCAGGGATCAAGGAGAAAAAAACACTATCCATAAGCAGAGGACAAACTGAGGGAGTAGAAACACCAAGGAAAAGCAACTGCCTGACTACAATGGCTGAGGGGACATGACAGAGGAAAGACTCGGAGCGAACACTCTGATGCAAATACTAACAACATGGCAATGGGTTCAAGTCAAGAACACATATGATACCAGTGGAATCACACGTCGGCCACGGGGGGTGGGAGGGAGGAAAAGAAAATGATCTTTGTCTTTAATGAAAAATGCATGGAAATGAACAAATAAAATACTATAAAATTAAAAAAAATAAAAAAAAATAAAAATAATAAAAAAAACAGCATATTACACATGCTTAATAAATGTCTGCTGAATTAATGGATGTTACCTTACTTAAAGCCATTTTTGAAAAGTCTAGCGTACCACATTCTGTTGAGTCTAACTTGATTCAAGTTTCAGTACTAAAGTGTCCTTCAGTTTTCACGTATTTCTTATTTTTTCTTTCAACCTAGTATTTTACTGGATGATGGCCATTTTCCTAATTTCATTCAGTCTCATTTTTGTCTATAATGAAGATGTTTAAAGTAGATATAGATTGCCTCAAAAAGACTGCTTATATGTGCATTTGAAGAAATGATACCAGAAAATAGTTCATGTTTCTAATCTGCCAGAAGGATACTGATCAATGTTGGCCTGGAAATAGCCATACTCTCGAAGGAATTAATTACCATCTCGATTAGACTTCCAGTGTCCACTGAGATGAACACAATTTTGATCAGACAGTTGATGGAAGCTTATTCATTATGAGTGAACTCCAGCGAAACATTGGTCAAATTATTTTTAAGTGATTAAGTTATGCAATGAATCTCCTGGAGTCTCTTTATGCAGATAATTCCCCGTTTGTGGCCCTAAAACAACTTGTCCCTTCTTCTGAAAAGGAAGCTGTCCAAAAATAGGTGACCAGTTCACTTGTCTTCTCTCCCAAAAGATGTGGGCTGCCTAAAATTTCTAGGGCATGATTTTTAGGGACTTTTCTCTATCTTAATTTCAGCTGTCCAGAGAAAGACAGGGCTTCCAAGTTCTCCTTTGCTCTCTCTCTTTTTTTCATTCCCACAGAAACTGCTGTCATTGTGTTACTTTCTGCTGGCAATGCAGGTCTAAGCCATCCCCTGAAGTAGACATTAAGGCAGCTGCATGGGTCAGCAGGCAGATGGAAATAAAGGGCTGAGGAGAGCTCAACAGTTGCAGGCTTAAAAAAAAGACACCATACTATAGGGTCAGAAATGTGCTGTGGGGTGATTTGACAGTGCAAATACTTTATCGTTGTTGGGTTAGGCTTGAAAACTAGATCTTTTTTGGACAGTTATTTTGCCTTCTGTAGTGCTCATATTGTTTCATGGGGTGATCTGAGGTACCATTTAATCCTCTTGAAATAGAACTTCCTAAAAAATGCCAGCCAAGATGCTAGGTCATTTTTATCCAAGCCAATCTGCTCCATTTTAGAGAAGCAATTAATCTGTCTCGTAAGTTCTGTGCTGAATTTTTTTAGTGAAAATGACTACAGAAATAGGAGAGAAGCACAGCGAATAGGAAGTATAGTAGAATCTTGTGAGCAGCTTTAAAAATGTGACTCCAAGCAAATAAAGGAAGGCTAATTTTTTGTAAAGGAAAAAATGGAACATATCTTCCCAGAGAACGTTAAAGGGTAGAGTGAGTGGCTAGTATATTCACTAACCTCTAAGTAGCCAGTTTAAAAAAAAAAACACAACATTTATTAAGTTCCTTCTATGTGCTAAACTCTAGAGATACAAAGAAAAGTAAAAGGCAGTCCCTTCTCTCAAGGATTTTACAGTCTAATGGGGGAGAGGACAAACACATATAAACAAGCTATATGCATGATTGATTTTTTTAAAGGGAAGGAATTAGAATGAGGGGCAATCAGGAAAGGCTTCAGCTGGCATTCTTTTATTAGACCTGATACCGTGGAAAAGGTGCTAAAGCAAAGAGAATGGGACTGGTGACTTTTGAAGAGGGAAATGTAGGTAGCAAGAACAGCTTAGTGGGAGGGAAGGTCCAGGTGAAATGTCATAATGAGGATCCTCACCTCACCAGAGGGCTTCTGAGGGCTCTGATGGGGCATCACAGCTAAAGCACCTGATTCACAGTTTTTGCTATGGGTAGCCCAGTTGACTCCTTGATGATGTACTTCTTTTAGACTCATTCTCCAGGCATCCTTATCAATTTCCATCTGATTCCCAGATGGTTAGCAGCTCACCATGAATAAATTATTTCAGACTATGGTAACTGTCCATTCTCATAAGTGCTGACTAAGAGTGAGGACACAAACATGTAGCATGCAGAACACTGGAGTCTGAGTCTGTAGGTCTGACTTGTCGTGCTGGTCTTTTCATTTACAAGCTGGGTGAAAATGGGTGATGCAGGTTGTATCTGGGCTTCAGTTTTCTTATCTGGAAAATGAGGGAATGGGAAGAGAGGATTTTAGGATTTCCAGTTGAATTGGATGATCAATTCCTTCACTTTATAGATTAGAACACAGAGACACAAAGAAAGGGAAGAGAAATGGTAAGGAGCAGAAAAGCAGGGTTCAAACCCATATACTCTGACTCCAAACCTTCCTTTCAATTTATTCTAATCATCTCTGAAGTTCCTTTCAGTTCTTACAGTTTGTTATTTGGAATTTTTGCTGCACTATTGTGGTCAAGAAAGAAGCCATGTTTTTGGAAAAGCCATTTATAAGAGTCACAAGATATCAGTGACCAAAGTGAAAAACAGATGCTTCCTGAGGTGTACACAGGAGTAAGTGTCATTTGACTACATCTACTCAGGATGTTATATATGTTCATTAGCAACCAGTTAGAGGAAATCAACTCCACAATAAATGATCAATCCTGGTGTTATAACTCATCTCAGACATTTCCTGATTCATTTCTACAAAGTTCTCCATCCTCAAGATCTTTCAACATACACACACACACACACACACACACACACACACACACACACACACACTCACACACACTCCACGTGCTACATAATATAACTGTTGATCTTCCTCAATTTTCAGATCCATTGTGGTACATCGGGCCATCTTTAAAATGTTCAGATGCCTGAGTGATATGTAATGGCTAACTGAACTTGGAATGGTTCCAATTCAGGCAATGTTGGGAGAAGGCTAGGAATACAATTAACAAAAAAATTATTGACAGCTATACAGCTCTTCACAAGAACTATGAGGTATGTTGCAAGAGTATTATTCAAGCCTGCAGCTTAAAAAAATAAGGACAAAAAATTGAAATAATTCACCCCAAATCATAGAATCAGCAACTTGTGAAGTCAGGTTTATCAATCCACAAAACCTAGTCTAATGATATATATTATTTCATGTACTCCGAAATTTGATTTAATCAGTGAAAGGGACACCCTGGTGTAAAAACTTTGTGTTCAGATGCAGATCCTCTGAACAAGTTTTGTATAGAGTTTGTTAGAGACGTGACAGGTGAATTTACTTTCCTACAGTCATATGGTACAAATCAGAGGCCAGACTCAAATCCTACTATCCTGCTTACTCCAAAGCCATATATATATATATATATATATATATATATATATATATATATATATATATATCTCCATATTACAAGGAAATACAATTTTTAAAATATTTATATTCTGATATTTTGCAATCCATGTCCTCTCTCCCACCTGCCCTCCCTACCCAAGAAGACAGGTAATGTGATATAGGTTATAAATATATGTATATATTTTATATATTATCATATAATACATATTTCCAGGTTCATTCTGCTTTAAAAGAAGACACATAGTGCTTACATTAGACAAAAATTAAAGGAGGAAATAAATTAAATAATGGTATGTTTCAATTTGCATTAGGACTTCATCTGTTCCTTCTATGGCAGTGGATATCCTTTCTTAAGTCATGAATCTCTTAGAGTTCTGGATCTTTACCTTATTGATAGTAGTTGAGCCAAATTCATAGTTATCATCATACATTTTTGTTGTTACTGTGTAAAACATTCTGGTTCTACTCACTTCACTTTCCATCACTTATAGACACATTTCCAGGTTTGTTTGTTTTTTGGTTATCATTTTGTTTGTCATTTCTTAAGGCATACTAGTATTCCATTACAAGCATATATCACAACTTGTTCAGCCATCCGTAAACTAATAGACATCCATACAGTTTCCAGTTCCTTGCCAACACAAAAAGAGCTTCTCTAAATATTTCTGTACAAGTAGGTTCTTTCCCCCTTTTTATTCTCTTTGGGATACAGATCTAGTAGTGACATGACTGGGTCAAAAGCTATGTACATTCCAAAGGGTCAGGTGCCAGATTGCTCTCCAAAATGGTTGTGTCAGTTTGTAGCTCCACCAGCAGCATATGTGTCCCTATTTTTCAATAATCCCTTCTCACATTTATCATTTTTCCTTTTTTGTAATGTAAGTCAGTTTTTCATGTATGAGGTATGCCTCAGAGTTGTTTTCATTTGTATTTCTCTAATCAATAGTGATTTACAATATTTTTTCATATGATTTCAGGTAGTTTTAATTTCTTCATTTGATAATTGCCTGTTCATATCCTTTGACCATTTGTCAATTGGCAAATGTTTTATATTCTTATAGATTTGTCTAAATTCCTTGTATATTTGAAAAACGAAGTCTATATCAGAGAGACTGCTCTATTTTCCCAGTTTGTTGTTTACCTTTTAATCTTAGTTGCATTGCTTTTGTTTGCACAGAAACTTTTTAATCTAATGTAGTCAAAGTTATTTATTTTGCATCTCATATTTTTCTCTGTGTCTTACCTACATTTTTCCATTATCCATAAATCTAACAGGTAAACAATTTGTTTATGGTATTACCCTTTATTTCTAAATCATGTATCCATTTTCACTTTAACTTGCTACACATGGTGTGAAATGTTGATCAATGCTTAATTTCTACCATAGTGTTTTCACCCAGCAGTTTTTGTCAAATAATGAGTTCTTCCAGAAGCAAGAATCTCTGAATTCATGATGCTCTAAGCTACTATGGTCATTTACTATTGTGTGTTGAGTGCCTCATTTATTTCATTGATTCAGCAATCTATTTCTTATCCAGTACAATATTGTTTTGATGGTTGCCACTTTATAATATAGTTTGAAATCTGGCACAACAAAGCTATCTTCCTACATTTTTTCATTAATTACATTGATATTCTAGGTCTTCTGTTCTTCCAGATGAATTATACTTTTAAAAATAGCTCTACAAGACAATTTCTGGTAGTATCATATAGCATTGAATGAGTAGATTAATTCAGGAAGAATTGGCATTTTTATTACATTGGCTCAGCCTACCCATCAATTATCCCTTTAACTTTTTCTAAGATCATGATTACTAACTCTGCCTTTTTTATTGTTTTTACTTAGAAGTTTTACAGAGAAGATTTTCCTCTAGCCTTTTATCTTTATTCTATGTCTCCTTGCTTTAAATGAGTTTCTTATAGAGAGTAAATTGTAGGATTCTGGCTTTTAATCCACTCTGCTATCCTCTTCCATTATATGAATGAGCTTATCCCATTCACATTCAGAGTTATGTTTACTAACTGTATGATAACCTTCATCTTATTTCCCCCTAATTATTCTTCTCTTTCTCTCCTTTCACCTTTCCCTATTCATAAAAAGGTATTTACTTCTGTTTACCTCCTTCCCTAAGTTCCCTCTCTCTCCATCTGTTGCCCCATTTCTGTTCTCCTTTCCCTTCTTACTTCACTATTGAGTAAAATAGATTTCTGAATCTGAGGGTGGATGTTATTCCAACTTTGTGCCAATTCTGATGGCAGGAACATTTGAACATTGCACACACACACCCTCATTTTTCCTTCTTCTGTATTGATTCGTTCATGCCTCCTCATGTGAGATAATTTATTCCCAATTTTCTTCTATTTTCTCTTTTCCAAACTTATTACTCTTTCTTATTTCTTTATCTAAAAAAATTCATCATATTCAACTTACTCCCTGCTCTTTGTCTATTTATGTTCCTATTCATTGCCTAATAGCAATAAAGTTCTTAAGTACCTTCAGTACCTTAAACGTCCTAAGTACTTTAGAAATATTACAAATTTCAAGTATCATAGATATCTTAAGCATCTTAGTTTTCACCTTCTTATTAGTAATTTAATCCATTTAACCCCTTTGTTTTCCTTGATTACCTTAAAGTATCTTAAATATCTCTTGTACAATTAATATTGGTTTCTTCCCCTGCTGGGGCTAGATGGAGCCACTGTTCTCTTTCTCTTTCTCCTCTGAGGGTTTTCTATCTCTCCTTTCTTATGCCCCAGTGACACGAGTCTTCCTTGCTGTCTCTCCATGTTGTCCTGGGATGGAGCATAACTTATTCCTTCTGTTGGTTCTTGTTCCTCTGTGGTCATTTGGAGGGTGATTAATCGGCTTTGGTATTTCTTACTGAATCATCTTAGCCCAATCATACTTAATAATTTTAAATATGAACTAAACATTTTCATAGATGTTCAAAATGCTTTTAGAATTGTATTAGATAATCCCTGGATTACCCACCACTATCCTCCTCCCCTTCTATATATATCATGATGAAAGAGGTTGAAGGAAAATACACATACTGAGATGACTAAGGCAACTAAAAATATGTTACCTAATTTTGGTTGGGCCCTCACTAAAGCAAGGCAATCCTATTCAGTCCTCCTAATATGATTATATAGCCACATCCCACAAATGATATTCCGAATCATATCCTATTAAAACCTTTTATGTTTCTCACTTGCCCACTCTCTAAACTCAGTACCTTGCATTATTCTTTAATGAGAAAATAGAGGCTATTCTTCATTAGCTCCCTCTTCTGCTTTTCTCTCTCCTTTTAATTTGGAAAACTTTAATTAATTAATTAATTTAGAATATTTTTCTATGGTTACAAGATCCATGTTCTTTCCCTCTCCTCCCCCCAGCCCCCTTCCATAGCCAATGAACAATTCCACTGGGTTTTAAATGTGTCATTGATCAAGACCTATTTCCATATTATTGATATTTGCACTAGGGTGATCGTTTAGAGTCCACATCCCCAATCATATCCCCATGTGATCAAGAATTTGTTTATCTTCTGTGTTTCTATTTCCACAGTTCTTCCTCTGAAAGTGGATAGTGTTCTGCTTTTCTCTTAATCTTAAAACCTCTTGACACAACTTCCTTCTCTCTCCACCCTTCCATTAGTTTTTGATATTGAAGTCAATCTATATTTTACCAAGATGAAGCTATCTACCTGGTCTGCTGATCCCATACACTTATACATTTTCTAGTAGTTATCCACCTTAATCACCCCCTCCCTCTCTCATCTTCAAATTATCTCAATATACTAATTCCTTCACCAATGTCTTCAAATATACCCAATTATCTGCTCCCTCATTAAAAACAAATGAAAAAACAAAATCATTTCAGTAGACCCTACTATTACTATTTGTTGCTTGTCCTTTCTATCTAAAATCATGGAAAAAGCTCTCTATATAGGTACCTTGGTTCCACTTCTCATCTCATTCACTTCTTAAATTTTTGTAATCTGGTTTGTAACTTTACCTCTCCTCTGAAACTGCTCACTTCAAAGTTACTAATATTTTTCTAATGACCTGATGATGTGTTTTTTTTAATCTTCATCCTACTTTACTCTCTTGTATTTAAAACACTTATCTTCTCTTTTATATTCTCTTTTCTGAATTTTTATAACAGCACTTACTCTTTATTTCTATCTCATTCTAAATATTTGGCTCTTCACCTATATCACATTACTATAGTGGGTACTCCCAAAGACTCTTCTCTAGCCCTTTTCCTCCTCTTTCATTACCCTACATAAGAGATAAGAGAGATTTGTATTATCTTCCATTTGGCTTTTTTCTATTTCTGGTATGGTCTCCCTCTTTACTGCCCAAACTCATAGAATTCCTTGTTAACTACAAGATTCTTGATCTTATAGTCCCTAGACCAAGGTACAAATATAGACAATCCCTGAGCCAGTAACTAAAGTTTCTAACCCTGATCAGAGTACATGATACACACAGCAAGGGACGAAGTATTGGGTGATTCATAGCTACAGAGAAAATATTCTTTTTATTCTATGGCCTTACAAGATTTAAATTGCAATCCAAATTTTATGCCATTGCCTTTAATGCCCTTAGAAAACGAATGTATCCAGATACGTGAAAATAAGTAAAAATGGGTAAGATGATCTGATAATTCTTATAGGCTTGTCAGTGGTTGGGTAGAGGCTACTCTATTAGGTAAGTTTTCCTACTAAATGCAAGGTTCTTATAGACCATGTTTGAAAGGCTGAATGCCAACTACAACCACATGGAAAGTCTTTAAACAGTAGTTCAGATGGGCAGCTAAGCTTCAAGCGGAAGTATGAATTCTCTGAAGCCAAAGTTTCTACTTATACAATATTTCCTACTTGTAGTATCCTGATTTAAACTTCCAAACAGTGGCAACATCCTGGGATCTGGATGCTGGCACCTTCACTGAACAGTTTTATTTTTTAAGAATGCAGAATGTGAAATGCCTTGAGTTGAATGTGCTGTCAGTGATATATCCAGGTCCCCTGACCATAAAGGAGGCAGGATGGCACTACGGCATGTAAACTTTGAATCTGGCTTGTCATTTGAGGACATGTTGCTGCCATTCCTTGCTTGTGCATCTTCCTCATGACAGACTGACTTTCTTAACAAGAATTGTTATATCCTTCTCCAAATGTGAATCATTGGAGAACTTACTACCAAGGAAACTCAATGGAGTTGTAGCTTTTAGCTCCATACCAGGAATAGCAGGTTTAGATTGCCTTTTAAGGTTGCAGCTGATATATAACCTCTGCCTCAAACAGGTATATTGTTAGTCTATAGCCCAGAGTGCTGAAATAATTGACTACCAACTCTGTCTTCTCGCAGGTATGAACCTTTAGGGTATAGTCTTCGGAATTAAACAATTCCTAGAGGAAGGCTTCAAGTATTGCAGGCTGGCACCGAAACTTGCCAGGGGTAATAATTTTCTAGAAGAGGAGAAGAAAATCTTCACAAAGATGTTCTGACTCTTGTTTGCATTTCATAGCAGAATTGCACAAAGAAGATGGAAGCTCGAGTGCAAACCTGTTGAAATCTACTGGCCAGGATGAAGGGGGTTTTCAGAGATCCCAGAAATCACACCACCTTTGCACAAATGATTAGGAGAATGGATAAGACAGGATGGCATGGTCTGTGGCCTTCAAATCACTGGGCTTATTTTTAGAATACACAATGGAACTATCTTCAAAGTGATTGGGGTTGAACTGAAGAAGAGACTCATCCTTCACTTTTCAATGTCAAGAGAATAATCAAAAATTGGTCCAAGGGGGAAATAATATGGAAGTATAAATAAATCTGGTCTAGATGAAAAAATAGTACATAGGAGGTCTAGGAGGGCCAAGTGAGAGATAAGGAGAATCTGACCAATCCTAGAAGCCATTCAGGCCAACCTCCTCATTTTAAAGTCAGCATGAGCCGTATCCAAAGCAATATGACTGGCAGAGGTCCTGCAACATGAAATATATTCAAAATTTCCCCTGACAACTTCTGGGGTAATGCGATCATGATAAGGAAAATAACCATTGAGATGCTTTCTGGCCACTGAACAATAAGAGCCATTGACTCATTGGACTCTAAAAGGGGAGTGATCCCACCCTTTCTCTCTCTCTCCTTTCATTCCATGTGTAGGGAAGCAATACTTTCCCCCTAATCTAACAGCCTAATGACTATGAACACATGAGAATGAAAGAAGAGACACAGAAGGCTAGCTGAGCCTAGGTCTGACATCCCCCACTCCCTTTCACACTTTGTGCTTCTTTTCTGAGCATAAACAACCACATGAGGGTCCTCACATGGCCATTTCCAGCTTTAGAGGCTGCCTTGTGAACTCCAAAGGTCAGAACCCCTGAGTCTCTCAGCTGGAATTTATAAGTAAGACAAGCTTCTACATCACAGAGGGTGACTGCCAACAGGATGATTCATACATTCTTGGATTTGGCTTGTCAGAAAACATGGAACTGGAGGAAACTGTTTAGGCAGTGCCGAACCAAGGCAAAATCTGATTCCACAGTCTTACAAATAGCTTTGTGCCTCGATATTTTAGGCAGCAACTTCCTGGGAAAGTATAACAGCAGTTATGCTATTACTACTATTGCGGTTGTAAGTCATTTCTCAATGACTGCTAGTGAGTTTCTCTTCAAAGATTTTTTTGTGGAAGGGGAGATAAATAGCTGTCATTATTGGTTTGTGCCAGCCATTGTATATCTTTCTATTCACCCTGTTGGGGACATCTTATACATAAATTACATTTAAGCTCAAAGTCATTTTCCTCAAGCCTCCAGGATCTGGATATAGAGTCAAAAAGTAGAAGACTTTGATCCCCAGGTAACCCCTGAGATACACACAGGCAGAGGTCCAGAGCTGAGGTGAGACACAAGTATAGAGGGAGAGGTCAAGTGTTTCAGTCCTGCTGGTCCCAAAAAGCATGTTGTTAAATATAGATGAGGAAACTGATGTCCAGAAATGTTAAGTAACTTTATGTACAAGTATTAAGAGATAAGTAAAAAGGACAAAACTAGGTGGTTCGGTGTATAAAGAAGACCTGAGTTCAAAACTGGGCTTAGATAGATATGTGGCCCTGGGCAAGTCACAAATGATGAGGTTAAGTTTACCTTAATCCAATGAAGAAGGCAATGGCACACCAGTCCAGGACCAAGACAACCTCATGGAGAATATCAGTGTGAAAAGGTCTATAAGGTCGCAAAGAATCGCCCACAACTGAATGACTGAACAACAGAAAATACTTGATTTAAGTGTAGAGATAAAAGATGAAAGGAAAATGCATAGATTATTAAATAATATGTATGTGAGAGATGACATAGGAAGAAGTAGAATACCTTTTTTCAGTAAGCATAGGTAAATGGGAGTATATAATCAAATCATTTATTGTTAGTAAAAGAATGTTATTGTTATGTGTGGTTAACAGAGATGAATACTCGGTGATCTCAATCTTTACTCATGTTAATCTTTAGTGTATCTAACTAATGTTCAGCTATGGAGGATCAAGAGGAGAGGATATCCTCATCCCAACTCATTCCTGTGCCTTTATTAGGGCCAGTGAACAAGATAGAAATGGAACAAAATGCTTGCCCCAAAGGAGGAATTCTTAGGTTGCTGTGAAAACAAGCAGCTACTTGGGAAGGGAAGCCATTGTGCACTGGTCACTTAGAAAGGGAGTGATAACCCAAAACAAGAATACTTATTGAAAAGTCAGCCATCCCGCAGTCCGTGCAGAATCTAACTCGTGCCTCTTGGTAGCTGAATCACCTGGACTACTCATCGGAGAGCAGAAGTGCTAATTCCCAAACAATAATATATGAAAAGACTCGACCTGTCATGTATCACTTACCTATAGCCAGAACCGTGCATGAAGGCATTAGCGCGCCCTGTTCACATAAAGCTGCCCTTGTTAAGAAGATGGGGAGAGGAAATGGCAGTCCTCTGTCCTTCCTCAGTCAGTTTCAGAAATCCCAAGCCATTGCTTCTTTCAGCACTCATTCTGACGGACTTGGGCCAGCATCTTCTCTGTTCAGAATCTCAGTGTGACTTCAGAGAGAACTTGAACCTTTTCTCCCTAGGGAAGTCCCAAACTGGAAGGAGAAGCTATTCTAAGGTTTCATGCCTGCCGCCCTATAAAGTGGTAAGGAAACCTTTAGCGGTCATCACACCCTTGGAGAGTCCACAGGAGTTGTTTTGTTTGTTTGTTTGTTTTTAGTAGGAGAGAAGAACTCGGGCTCCTTTGCCTAGTTTTTGCCTGCAAGAAATTTAGTATCTCCACTCACTGTCAATGGGCCTTCTTTACCAAATATCGTAATGATATTTTATCACTGCAGGGTCTATTTTCCACACTGTAAAACGGATATAATAGTATATATTGGGCTATTAAATGAGATAAACTAAGTTATATAAGTTTTAACATTTCTATATATGATAAGTTTATGAACAGTTATTCCTAATGCCATTAATATTAATATAGTACTAAAATCTAAGGAGTTTTATAATTAATTATCATACAATTAAATTCAATCTAAAGAATAAAGAAAACACTATATAAAATATTTCTTTTCTTTTAAATATTGCCAAAAGGTATAACAACAGCTCTGTTATTAGATATACAAAGAAATTGTTTGGAACAGGCAGATTCCGTAGAAAATACTGAGAAGCAGATAGCACAAAGGGAAGGAAATGTATTAAGCTATATGTAGAAATACCCTAAGAATAGAGAGAATTTGTAACATTTGACTAACCTTAGTACTCTTAATGCGATGAAAACCTATATGGGCAGGGATTGAAAAGCATCAAGAAATGTTGGATGGATATTTAATTCAGGAAGGAAAGTTAAAATCAGTCCTTTACTTGACTTTTAAAGCCCTCCAAATACTGGGACCTGTCTTACCTTTCCAGTATTCTTATTTATTATTCTCTCCCAGGTTCTCTGTTCTTCCTTATACAGTACACCATGTCCTAGCTCTGTGCCGTTTCACTGTCTATTCCACAGGTGAGGAATTCTCTATGCCTCAACCCTTCCTCTCAGATTCCCAAGCTTCCTTCATGACAATCAAAATCCCACCTTTGCAAGAAATCTTTGTGGGTCCTCTCCCCACAATCTCTATTTAACAGTGCCTTTCTCCAGAAATTACCTACAATTATCCCAGGATGGATGTAACCAGGGGCTCAAGTCTTACACTTTTATAAGATCTCTTCTTTGGTGGAAAGATTACTGAAGGCTCTGTGACTATGTAAGGGTAGGAGCTATGCAGAGATTAGGAGAAAAGATCCTCTTTCAGCTGACTTCCTGCTTGGAAAGAGGAAATATGACTGTAATAGTTCTCTCTACCAGTTAGGACAATCGTAAGCAAATGCTACATTTGATCCTGGAGTCAAATTCATTTTATATGAATGTTATTTCTTTGGATTGTGTTTCCTCCATTAGAATAAGAGCTCCTTGAGGAAAGGAACTCAGTTTTGTTTGGTTTGGTTTGTTTTTTTTTTCTTTTTCTATCCAAAGGGTGTAATAAGGACTTAATAAATGTTTGTTCATTGTTGACTGACTGTTAATTGTTGGCTCTCAGTGACAACTCAATTCCTTAAGATAATCAATTGCGGACTAGATATTGATCTGATACAAGAATTTTCCTGGTCAATAGTTCCCTATACTAGTGAAATCATTGGTTTAGCTTTAAAAAAAAAATACTCTACTTTATAGGAAAACCATCCACATAATTGACCATATAAACAAGCAAACCGACAAAAATCACATGATTATCTCAATAGATACAGAAAAAGCCTTTGATAAAATACTACACCCATTCCTATTGAAAACACTAGAAAGTATAGGAATAGAAGGGCCTTTCCTAAAAATAATAAAGAGTATATACCTAAAACCATCAGCAAACATCATCTGCAATGGGGAAAAACTCAAAGCCTTCCCAATAAGATCAGGAGTGAAACAAGGATGCCCATTATCACCTCTATTATTTAATATTGTACTAGAAACACCAGCAGTAGCAATTAGAGAAGAAAAAGAAATTGAAGGTATTAAAACTGGCAATGAGGAGACCAAACTATCACTCTTTGCAGATGATATGATGATTTACTTAAAGAATCCCAGGGAATCAACCAAAAAGCTAATCAAAATAATCAACAACTTTAGCAAAGTTGCAGGATACAAAATAAACCTGCATAAGTCATCAGCATTTCTATATATCTCCAACCCAGTTCAGCAGCAAGAATTAGAAAGAGAAATTCCATTTAAAGTCACCCGAGACAATATAAAATATTTAGGAATCTATCTGATGAGACAAACACAGGAACTATATGAATACAACTACAAAACACTCTCCACACAATTAAAATTAGATCTAAAAAATTGGAAAAACATTGATTGCTCATGGATGGGATTGCTAACATAATAAAAATGACCATCCTACCCAAACTTATCTATCTATTTAGTGCCATACCCGTTAAACTACCAAAAATCTTTTTTACTGAATTAGAGAAAACCATAACAAAGTTCATTTGGATGAACAAAGGATCAAGGATATCCAGGGAAATAATGAAAAAAAATGTGAAGGAAGGTGGCCTTGCAGTCCCAGATTTCAAACTATATTACAAAGCAGTGGTCATCAAAACAATTTGGTACTGGCTAAGAGGCAGAAAGGAGGATCAGTGAAATAGACTTGGGGTAAATGACTTCAGCAAGACAGTCTATGACAAACCCAAAGACCCCAGCTTTGGGGACCAAAATCCACTATTTGATAAAAACTGCTGGGAAAATTGGAAGACAGTATGGGAGAGATTAGGTTTGGATCAACACCTCACACCTTACACCAAGATAAACTCAGAATGGGTGAATGACTTGAATATAAAATAGAGTATTTAAATTAAGTGAACACAGAATAGTATACATGTCAGACCTTTGTGAAAGGAAAGATTTTAAAACCAAGCAAGACTTAGAAAGAGTCACAAAATGCAAAATAAATAATTTTGACTACATCAAATTTAAAAGTTTTTGTATAAACAAAACCAATGTAACTAAAATCAGAAGGGAAGCAACAAATTGGGAAACAATCTTCCTAACCAGAACCTCAGACAAAGGTCTAATTACTCAAATTTATAAAGAGCTAAACCAGTTGTACAAAAACTCAAGCCTTTCTCCAATTGAAAAATGGGCAAGAGACATGAATAGGCAATTTTCAGTTAAAGAAATCAAAACTATTAATAAGCACATGAAAAAGTATTCTAAATCTCTTATAATCAGAGAGATGCAAATCCAAATAACTCTGAGGTATCACCTCACACCTAGCAGACTAGCTAACATGACAGCAAAGGAAAGTAATGAATGCTGGAGGGGATGTGGAAAAGTAGGGACATTAATTCATTGCTGGTGGGGTTGTGAATTGATCTAACCATTCTGGAGGGCAATTTGGAACTATGCCCAAAGGGTGCTAAAAGACTGTCTGCCCTTTGATCCAGCCATAGCACTGCTGGGTTTGTACCCCAAAGAGATAATAAGGAAAAAGACTTGTACAAGAATATTCATAGCTGCGCTCTTTGTGGTGGAAAAAAAAAACTGGAAAATGAAGGGAAACCCTTCAATTGGGGAATGGCTGAACACATTGTGGTATATGTTGGTGACGGAATACTATTGTGCTGAAAGAAATAATGAACTGGAGGAATTCCATGGAGACTGGAACAACCTCCAGGAAGTGATGCAGAGCGAGAGGAGCAGAACCAGGAAAACATTGTACACAGAGACTTATACACTGTGGTACAATCAAACGTAATGGACTTCTCCATTAATGGCTTTACAATGCCCCTGAACAATCTGCAGGGATCTATGAGGGGAAAAAAAAACTATCCTCAAGCAGAGGACAAACTGAGGGAGTAAAAACACTGAGGAAAAGCAACTGCTTGACTACAGAGGTTGAGGGGACATGATCGAAATGAGCACCCTAATGCAAATACCAACAACAAGGAAGTGGGTTCAGAGCAAGGACACATGTGATACCCAGAGGAATCGCGCCTTGGCTAGGGAAGGGGGGGAGGTTTGGGGGGGAGGAAAAGAAAATGATCTCTGTTTCCAATGAATAATGTATGAAAATGACCAAATAAAATAATGTTTTAAAAACTAAAAAAAAATAAAGAATAAAGAATAAACAAGATAATTTCAAAAAAAATACTCTATTATATATCCTTGTAAGCTTTTAATAACTTAATGAAATATTTAAAAATATTTTCATGCCTGCTATTACCTCACTGTCAAGTCAACAATAAGCCAAACATTTGTCAAATGTTTACTCTGTTCTAGGCACTGTATTAAGCAATGGGAATAAAAAAGAAGTGAAAAATAATTCCTATACTCAATGATATCACATTATTAGAATAAGTCATGTAAATGAGACATTAAAGGGACAACATATAAGTGACAGTGTACAAGCAAAATATATACAGAGTAAAGTGTAATTAACCTTTGAAGTTCAAGAACTTCCTCAGTTTCACCACGCTGCATGTCAGAACTCGAACACAAATTTCCTGACTCCAAACCCTACTCTACTTTACACTTCCTCATATAACAATAATATCTGTAGGGCTAATTACATTAAAATAAGCCCAAGAAAATTCACTCTGTAATCAGAAATAGCTCAGATAAATGAGGATTTTGCTACAAGAAATGAAACTCCACAAATTAACTTGAAGAAAACTTGTCTGAAAAAATCTTTTTAAATGACAATAGTGTTCTGTTTCTTTCCTCCTCTCTCTTATCAGGTTCTCGAAGCTACGGTCAGAATTATGTAAAGAAATTTCAAGGAATATAAAGGAGTCAACAATGTACACATTCCATAGTAGCTAATGAAGCTGAAGTCTGACCCTGGAGACGCTGGCTGATTTTGATTGCCAAGACCTTCAGAACATCTGTAGCTTTTCCTCCTTCTGGGTTTTGGTAGTCCCTGGGATCTGTTGACCAGGTTGCTGGCAGAATGTGCTAAATATGCAAAGCACAAAGCTGGAGGGTTCTTTTTTTTCACTTCTAGGACTACCTAGCATGTTTAATCCCTAATCCTCTTCCCTGCCACTGTACTGCAGCAGAAGAGGCTGGTAATTAATGTGTGCAACCCCCTAGACATTCTGCTGCCCCAGATACCCCAAGGCAACTACACATGCTCTTTGAACAGCTCAGCAATCCTCCTGTGCAGACTCAGATGGAAGGGAAAGTGACTGACTGACATCAAGGACCACTGGGACCCTTTAGTCTCAAGACCTCTTGTGATGGCAGTTGAACAATAGATACTGATCATAATGTTTAGGAGGAGCACTGGCAGGGCATGCATTTTGTTAAATGTACTGCAGTATGAGAGAGAGAAGGAGACAGGGAGAGGAGGGGTGGTAAAAAAAGGAATGAAGGAAAGGGAGGGAAAATGAGAAAATAAACGTGGGGCAGTTACAGTCATCAGAATCTGCATCTTGTTTAGGCTGAAGTATGTTACAAATGAAAAATGGTTTTGGTAATGGTTGTTTTTGTGATTGCTTTTTTTCTAGTTTTCTTCTTCTTGCTGCTATTGTTTTCAAGTCTTAAATTGCAGACATAGAAGAATATTGCTGTAATCTGACTGTCAGTTACATGGCCTGAGCATCAGAGAGGAAACTTCAGAAAAATGCGAGTAGTATGATGTAAGATGCTTATTAATTCAGGACACTCTAAGGAAATTTAACCCATTAACATATAGATTCTCCACTTGACCCCCATTGCCTAGCCCTGACCACTCTTCTGCCTTGGAGCCAATACACAGTGTTGACTCCAAGACAGAAGGTAAGGGCTTATAAAATAAATAAATAACAATATAGATTCTCATGTTGGTTTAATGTTTCTTCAATGGAGCATGTGGTTTATGACTTTTGAAAGAATCTGTCTGATGTTATATATTAGTATTAACATCTATCACAATAGGAGACATCTACTAGAAAGTGAAACAAAAGAGTATGGGTAATCCAAAAATCATGATAAAATTCCATAATTTCAGCAAAGTATTTACTTGGAGATTTAATATATAATTTCATGTCCATAATCATATGATATACATAAATCATAATTTCTTTGATAGGTCAAATTATAAGAACATTTATTCCGCTTTCTGATAATTACTGCTGGAAGTGTAGGTCCTACAAACTCCATTTCTCTGGAAGTCTATAATTTTTTTAAGCTCTTGTCTACTACTGATTTTAACCAAAATATTTGCAATGCTAAAAAAGAAATCCAGCTTACCAATTTGTATTTTCCCAGTAAAATTTTATAATCCTGAATCTATATCAGAACATATTTGCAGGTCTCAAAGGTAGTCAAATATTAGTTAAAATTTGTTATGACTGCTGGAGATAAATCATTTGCATATGAAGCACTGATCTACATATTCAAATCATTACTGTACATATGTATGAGTAAAAATAACTGAAAACTAACATCTGAAACAAATCATGAGAGAAAATATTGAGGGGAAAATTTATCCATGTAAAATTGAAAGTGTTTAATGATATAATGAGAAGAAAATATGTTAAAATTCAGTTCATATGAATTCTTTTACTGATTTTCCTACCATCTACCTGTTTCATTTTAGACAAGTCATATTTCTTCCATGATTTTGCATTTCCTTAATTATCAAATTAGGGAGAATAGAGTAGATTATGGCTAATGGTGTACTAATATCTATTAATCTATCCAAATAATAGCCATTTTACCATCTTGAAAAGTTTTTAATATGTAGAAATACAATATGGAACATTTTGTTGTTGTAATCAGTCTTATGAAATGCGACTTAATTTTAGTCTAAAGGACTTCTGAGGAAGGACCTTTTGTAGGTGAAACATTTTTATGATAAGCCCTATAAACTTCTAAAGATATATTTTGTGGGGGCAGTGGATTGTGAGAAAAAATAAATGAAAACAGAGGAAGTAGGAAAAGAAAGGTTTTTACTGATGAACAAAAAGGATCTCTTCTTCTTCAGCAAGCTCTCTCTCCCCTCTGATCCACTGCTCCTCAGCTCCAAAAACTCATTCACAGGTCCTCCTTAGTGTGGGATTGGTCCATTCATGGACCAATCCCACACTAGGAAGGAGTGGGGGAGGAAACTGAAAGAGAAAACTACCTCCAAAAGGAGATAGTTTAGTGGAAAGGATCTAGAGGGATTAGAAATGGAAAAAAAAAAAACAACTAGGAACCTCCAGGGCCAGTGAAGTACAGCCCTTGTAATTATTAAAAAAAAAAAAGAAGAAGTTTATTGAGGCTAGAGAAATGATAAATAAAGTCCTAAATTTACACAACTATAACTATTCTCCCCCTCCTGGGGTTTGCTCTTCTGGTCTTCTCAAGTCCTTCCTATTTACTCCCTGATCTTATCTAGACTCCCAAAAAGCTATCTGACTACCTGAATACTACAGATTGTCTTTAAAAGGCTGAGGATGCAGGACCCCCAGAGGTACTGAGTCCTTACCTAAAGTCTGGGTTGGCTTCCTAGGTAAACCCAAGGTCCCAGGTGACAAAACACTTGGGTTTACCTTAACCAAGTTGTTTCTGATAGGTTGATCTCTATATTTCAGGGAAAGGAAGGTCTCCTCCAAGGCAGCTCTCCAACCCAGGAATTTCCTACTCTTTCCACAAGATTAGTCTTTTCCCAGGAGATGCCAGAACAAATATTCTCCTTACCAGCTCAGAGGAAAGCCAGATCAGAAAAGACCATTAAACTCAGCAAATTCCCAAGATCCTCCTCTCCTTCCAGAAATCTTCTCCCAGGGTTTGTGTCTAAATTCTCCTCCTTTTCTCTTAAAGACAATCTATGCATTTTTTTCTATCTCTTTTCACTTATCATTACAAAACCCGGGGAGATGCCAGACATGCTGGGGAATATAGTTCCAGCACACAATTCCCTCGAAAGTGGTAGAAAATTCTGGGGACTTCAGTCCCCCAGCACACAATCCTTTTTCTTCAAAACCCACAAGACATAGAGCCATTCTAAGAGATGGGAGGTCTTAGGTTCAAATATGACCTCAGACATTTCCACCATAACCTAGGCCTTATCAATTTTCTGCCTTAGAGCCAATGCATAGTAAGAGTTGAAAAAGTAACAAATAATAAAATAAAGATATACTTTGTGACAATCTGCTTTATAAGTCATTTTCTAGTTGGATCAAGGGTGTTTTCTTCATTGTACTAGTGCTTAGTCTTCATAGCTCCTAAAACATAAACAGAGAAGACCAGAATAGCAGAATCAGCAAATCAACGAGGTACCATGATGGAAAGACAAGAGACACTGTATGTCAAATCAAGTAACTACTGCAAACCTGACCAACATCACACCTCAAGCTCTAACTAGGAACAATCAGGATTCTGAGACCCAAGTCTTTGGGAATAACAATGTTTTCAGTTATCATCTAAGGAAGCAACCTCTGTGGAAATCCAGCCTGGCAACATCTTCTGCAGATGTGATAGCCACAGCTACCAAAAACTCAGAAAGAAAAGTTCTTGCCATGACAGTCCTTGCCAATAGCAAATGCTTCAACATCAGAAACCAATCTTTTCAGTACAGATGGCTCTGAAGAAAAAGGATTAACATTTGCTCTCCTTCTGTACCTTAAGGACCATGGAATTTTCCCATGATTTATGGATGAAACTGCCTATATGTGTTGTCTCCCCTATTTGAAAGTAAAACACCCTGATAACAAGGAGTGTTTGGATTTCCTATGTGTAGTCTCAGTGCTTGGTGTATTGTAAGCAGCACAGTAAGATCTGTGGGAAAGGGAAGAATTTATGACTAAGAGAGCATTATAAGATATAATGAGAATAGCATTTTTCGTAGATCAAGATTTCATGGCTGTCTAATGCATAGTATAAAACATATCCTCAAATAAATTTTTAAAACAAATTAACTTTAAGAGTACCCTGAGACATGAGCTTTATCTAGTAAGTAGAGAATCCAAGAGAGAGAAATCCCACTGTCTATGCTTCTAGAAACTCAGGAAGTCTGAATAGAAGCACCAAATAAATTAACCCAAAATAAAACTTGTTAGGGCAAAGTTAAAAACCAATACCAAATTAGAGGAAGGAATAAAAATGAGATGAAGATATGGCACCCAATGAAGGTAACTAACCTTATTTAAGTTCTTGATATAGAAAAAAGAAGAAAAAATAAAAGGGATGCCAAAAGAACAGATACAAACAAGCATCACTTCCTAAGGAAGCTTCAACAATATAAATTATTTTTGGCAATTAGAAAACTAAAAGGACTACCTCATTCGGCAAACATAACATTTGATTTGAGAAATAGGTATCCAAGGGTAATTGTTTATAACACAACTTCATTTGTTAGATCTTATTGATGACTCAGTTCCTAGGTAAAAGACTCATTGAATACACATAACTCAGACAAGACTTAAGAATTGGAGGGAGAATTAGAATCAAAATGTAAAAATCTTTTTAAAAGTTGCTATTATCCATCAGTTATCAATGAAGTTACTTCATTAGTATTCTTATATTGCAATCTTCAGAGATCTGAATTAAATAATAAAAATGATCCTAAAGAATATGAAGATAGAAACTGAAAGCAGAAGAGATGAATTAGACCAAAATAGGATAAGTTGACGATGATTATCCTAAAGGAAACACAGTTTTTGTAGTGTTTCAAATGATCTAAAGTACCAAATTCCTGGAAAGAAAACCACAGACCTTACTAAAACTTTAAAAATGGTATCTAAGAAAATATCAAGTACTGAAAAAAAACTAACAAAACATTGACATTCCTTAAAACACATCTCATTATCTGTTTACTCTTTTTAAATTTCATCAAGCTAAGTGGCTCAGTAGATAGAGAGTAAGATGTCCTAGAGGCAAATCTGGCCTCAGACAATTCCTAGCTATGTGATCCTGGGCAAGTCACTTAACCCCACTGCCTAGTCCTTCCAGCCTTCTGCCTTATGTTATACATAAAAAATTATCTTGGAGGTTTATTACTAGATTATAAGTTTTTATTGGTAAAGAGAAAGAAATAGAGAGTTAAGATTTCTAGCCTTGCTAAATTAAGGCAAAAATCCAGTTCCCCATTGCAAACTATGGTACCCAGAACCATAGCTTTCCAGAAATGGTTAGATAAGATAAGGACTCTGGGAGAGTCCTTGTCCTGAGAACGAGTTAAGAAAGCAAAGAGCCAGACTCTTATTCCCAGGCTGGCTTTTCAGACCTAAGCCTCTCCCAGCCCCAGATCTTTCCTTGGCCAATGGCTTTCAAATGTCATGCAGTTTGATTTCATGGGGACAATATACCAGGCTGTCAGACATGTGATTCTGATTTCTATGTTGACTCACTGGAGTGTGTCTTGCAGGATTAGACTGAGTTAGAAGTCCCCCACATGTACTTCACACACCTAGAACCAATACAAAGTATTGATTCTAAGATGGAAAGAAAAGTTCTAAAGAAAATAAAACCTTTATTCACCTATAGACTTCCAAATCCACCACCTCTCTTGGCCATTATTGGTGCTCAGATTTCACTTTCTTTCTTCCCCAATCCCAATTCTGCACTTAACCACTTAACCGCTGCTCCAAAATTTGCTCGACTTTTGTACCGCCAGCTCATTCCTTACTAAACCTCAATACTGGATTGTTCCTACTACCTGCCTTTTCTTTAAAGATGCTGAATGGATCTGGAGAAAGTCATGCAACTAAATTTACTGGGTACATTACACATTTATCTTATTTAATTTCAACTGGGCATTAACTTCAACAATGGAATACATTTATTCCCCTTGCCAATTGATCCCCTCTTCTACCCACAATGGAAGGCATTCCACATCTCTTTTCTTCTCAAGCCTTCTGCACTCACTTTCTTAGCTGAGAACCTGAGTGAGAAAATTGATATAATTAAATGAGTTCTTTTTTTCTCGTGTCTATATTTCAAAGACCTCTTAACTTTATTACCTAGCCTAAACTCCTTTCCTTTAATCTCTGATAATGAGGTGGCTTTTCTCACTAAGGCCAACCCATCTACAAGTATCCTTGACCCTATTCTCTTTCACCTACATCATATATTCTATCTTTCTTTCATTCTCTCTACTTGTTCCTTTGCTACTGCTCTCAGACATGCCCAAGTTTCCTCTATAATTACAAAACCTTTGCTAGATAGTATCTTTCTCTCATACTTACATCCTATAGTTCTTATTTATTCAGCTAAACCAGAAAAATCTTGATGCTGCCTCCACTTTCTCTCTTCTTACTCTCTCATCAGCCTCTGATCATTTGGCTTACAATTTCTTCATTCAACTGAAGCTGCCCTCTCCAAAATTATGAACACCATCTAAATAGGCAGAATTCATTATTTTTTCAGGGCTCGACCTCTCTTTTCCATTTGACGTTAACTACCTTTTTGTCCTAGATCATCTCCCTTTTCTTGGTTTTCATAAAACTAGAGTCTCATACATTTCCTACTTTGGGGATCTTCCTGCTTTCTGTGATTCTTCTTTTCTCCCCATCAGTCACATAATGCCTGATGATTGAGGTTATGCCTGAAGGTTCTCCTGGGCCCTCTTCTCTCTTTACATTTTCTCACATGGTGTTAAGCTTGTGAGAAATTAACTACTACCTCACCTCTTTACCGAGGAATAACATATCTATATATCTAGTCTCTCCTGAACTTCAGTTCTCCATCAACAACTGCCTTTGATTTTCTTTTTCTATAAATCCTCATGAAAAGAACCCACATATATATCCACGGAATACTCAACAAAACCTTGAAACAAAGACTTTGGAAATAGCATTCAACAAAAGTTACCCAATTGACTAAAAGTGTAAATAAACTAAGATGCTACTAAGCTTATTATTTTTCACAATGAAAAATTATTTGCTTCAATGGAGCAAAGAGGACTCTTAAGAAGGAAATAAGCCTTTATATAGGGCCTACTATACATTACACACTACTACACACTACACATGCTAAGCACTTTTTTTTACAAATATTAGCTCATCTGATCCTCACAGGAACCCTATGAGTATATCACTTTATAGGGGAGAAACAAAGATTAAGTCACTTCCCAGGGTCACACAGATAGTAAGTGTCTGAGACCACATTTAAACTCAAGTCCTTCTGATTCTAGACCTTGTGTTCTATCTCTATAATATAAATTGCCTCAAATACTTTCTTTAAAAACATTTTTACATGTTGATATGATCTTTAACAATCATTTTCCGACATTTTGAGATCCATTTTCTTTCCCACCTTCTATTTCTATCCTCCCCAAGGTGGCAGATAATAAGATATATGTTGTACCTATGTCATCATACAATACAGATTTTCCATTTTCATCATGTTGTAAAAGAAGACATATAGAGCTCACACTGGAGAAAAATTCAGGGAAGAAATAAAATGAAAAATGGTATGTTTCCATCTGTATTCAGCCTCCATCAGTTTCTTATATGGAAGTGGATAGTTTTTTTCATCATGAGTCCTTTGGAGTTGTCCTGGACTAGTAAGTGAGTGATGTATGAACTTTGCAAAACTTAAAATGTCATACAATGCCAGCAATTCATATTGATATTATTGAGTTTAATGAGTTATTAATTCATTGTCTAGCATAATTAGAAGTAGAGATAAATATCAGAGAAAGGATTTTTTCCTTGTCCCTTTTAAGGCAGGGCCAGGGAAAAATCAGTGGTCACTTTAAGGAAGATTTGCATTCTGGGAAGTCTGTTAGAGAACTCTGGGCCTCTCTCTTGAGTTCCCTGTCTCAAGAGGCAGCTGGTGACTTTTCTCAGGAGAGTATCTGTTGGCAATTTCAGTTAAAAGTCACTTTGAGAAGTTGGAAGAACATCTGTGAAGGTGGAAAGAGTTTTTTTCCTTGTGAGAGCTGTTCTCCTGAAGGGAGAAGCAACGGCCAGAAGAGGGCCCTCTGTGGGTCTCACGGGAACAGCGTGAGGTCTGGCTGCCCACTGGGGGAGTCAGAGAAGTCACTGAGTTCTAAAGAGTTAGAGGAGGCAACTGGGCAATTCTTAGAAATGATTTAAGGAGGTTAATAATACTTGAAGTTCACAAGTTTAGGTAGATTTGGAGTCTTCAATGGATAGAACAGTTTTAAGGAGGTTCACCTTTGGTAAACAAGGAGAAAATCCATGAGGATTTAGAAGGGGGGGTTATATGGATTATTAGTTTTAGAATAATATTTCTCCTGCTTTGTCTCTACCTCCTTTATCCTGTCCCTGCCTCTCCTGATAGTTAATCATAAATAAGTGTTGGATTAAGCTGCGTCCGGCAAATTCATCCACCATCTACAACCAGGTGACTCGAACAGCTCAAGCCTATCTATGCCAATTGATAAGAATCAATCAGCTATCTATATCAATAACCCACAACAAAACCAATATTACCAATAGCAATATATAGAAATAAACAAATATGTATGTCATTCCCATTAATGAAAACATGAAGGATAAAGAAGAGAAAGAGAAAAAATTCCACAAGCTCCTTAAAGTTTGAAAAGTAAGTTTAACAAGAAACAAAAGGCAAATATGTGTGCGTGTGTGTGTGTGTGTGTGTGTGTGTGTGTGTGTGTGTGTATTCTTACAGTGGCTTTTATTCACAAGTTAGTGATGACACTAAAAATATAGCATCCTCATAGTATTGTCAGATTCATGAATGGACTCAACTACTTCCCCAGGGTTATATAACAATGAAACCCAAAGAGGTTCCTAGGAGAGGGCCAATCTCACAATAAAGCTGGACTCTGGTCAAGACCAAGATCAACACCAAGACCTTGAGCCTCAGGAGAGAGCCTTTTTTATGCACAGAAGCCTGATGACATAGTGTCAGGTTAAAGACAGAAAATACAGTCAAAATTAAAGTAGGATGAGGGTAAATCTTTCACATGGGCTGGAAAGTACAGAAATAATCACTATGGCTGGTAACAAACAAATTAGGATGCTGGACCTTTCCAAGGCTTCTGCTGTAAGAGGTCAGGGTCTGACTGTTTTTGCTGACAATTTCTAATGTCAGGAGTCAGCTACTTCTAAAGATGGCAACTAAGGATGACTAACATAATCATCATGCCCAGCCAGGCAGCTCTCTACTTTCTGACTGTCTTATCAGACATCCAAAAGCAGCCCTCCACCTCCTAACTGACTGTGTGGTAGGCTTGGTAGAAAATTTGGGGTTACAGGCTTAAAGTCAAAGTGCCTGTTGGCAAGATTTAATATCACCCTAAGCTGTATTTTTTCTTAGCAAACAATGTTATTTTATTATTAACTCAAAAACTAATGATTGTGTTATAAAATAATCATGAAGAATAATACTATTATAATCATAAAAGGCGGTAAGGGACTTCACACTAACTTCACACACTCATACAGACATATATTCAAACCCCAGGCCAAATACTGGATTAAATATCACACAAAATTGTATTGTGATTTTATTAAAGAAGGATTTAGCATTCATTACAATTAGGTATATTTGGATTTTAGTCCATTTTTTGACTGATAGCACTGAAAAATGTCTTAAATACAAATGATTTTTAAAGGAATGAAACAGAAAAGAATAGCTTTGTGAAGTTAGTCCAAAACATTCTATATAATATTATTTAACCTCTAAAAGATTTAAATATGTTCTGAGATCGGTAATGATACATAATAAATATTTTAGGGCTTAATAATTTGCATTTTGTAAATTATTTTGAATAATTCTGCTAAAGATTGTTACAACACATAAGCAGACCATCTGCTGCTGGTAGAATTATTAATAAATTCTCTGTGCACTAAGTATTTTAATTACAAATAAGAATCTACAAGCATGTATTAGGTCTGATTTTGAGCAGTATGCTCCAAAAGAAATAGTCAAGACAGCTACCACCTCAAAAATATTTTGCAAATAATATAAACCTGAATTAAATAAGGAAATGTCATTGATATAGTTGACTAAGACACTATCTATCATATTCTTTAAAATTGTCTGAGGTTGGCAACAAGATGGTGGAGTAGAGGCAGAGAAAGTGGAGCTAGCCTTAAAATAATGCTTCAAAACAAATACTGGAGAGACAGAATCAACAAGGGGACAAAGTGAAGCAATTATCTTTCAGAGAACAACTTGAAAGGTAGGCAGAGAGGATCAGGTCATTGGAGTTAGAGAGGAGCATAACCCACAGAAAAGTAGAGCTATAATAAGGCTGCACAGAGTACTAATTCAAGTTAACACCAAGCCCCCACCTACCACATCTTCTGTACCAGGTTTTGAACCTGGATCCAAGCCAAGTTTGAGATGCTGAGACCCTGTCTAACCCAACAGCAAAGCACCCCCATTTCTACCCCTTGAAGTTCTAAGACTTAGCTCATGTTTCAGTGAGACCTCAAGTCCTAATGCAAAGCAATTTATATTATGCCTTTATGGTGTAGACCCAGAGTGAGGATTGAAGCCCCTGCCCAAGACTAAGGTGAGACTCAAAGTCCCAGCACAAGGCAGTATGTAGCACAGCTATGTAATGCCAGAGTGAGGCCAGAAGGCCCTGACCAAGCCTAAGGTTAAACCCTGAGCCCAGCACAAGGTAGTTCACCATGCATTGAGCCCTGCAACTCATCAGTCTGGAGAAGACTTAATGAGGAGTGGGAGGCGGCTTTCAGAGCTCCCAGCCGATAGGCCATTATACCACCTTGGAAGAACTGAATCTTGCAGAAAGCCAGAATGAGAACTAAGGGTAGCAGTAAAGAAAAACTGAAGTTTAGAGAGTGCCTTCTCTATCCTGAGAACAGAGCTCACATTTAAGATAAAAGTAAAAGTAAAGAAAAAAACTGGGAAAATGAGCAAATATAAAATAAAAAAATAAAACACCTAAGCATAGAAATTATTATAGAAGGAAAAAAAATAACAACACAGACTCAGAAGGGGAAAATGACATCAAAGCAGTTATATGTGAAACTTCAAAGAAAAATGTGAATTGGTCTGAGGCTCTGGAAGAACTCAAAAAAGGATTTTTTTTTCAAATCAATTAAGAGATGCAGAGGGAAAAAATGGAGATGATAAATGAAAGTTATGCAAAACAGAATTGTCCAGATGGAAAAAGAGGAAAAACAATCTATTGAAGAAAAGAATTTATTAAAAAGTTGAATTGACCAAATAGAAAAAGAAATTCAAAAGCTCACAGAAGAAAATAATTTCCTAAAAATTAGAGTTGAGCAAGTAGAAGCTAATGACTTCATGAAACAACAAGCAACAATAAAACAAAATCAAAAGAATGAAAAAAAAGGAAACAGGAAATAAGCAACAGAAAAAAAATGACTTGGGAAAATAGACCAAGGAGAGACAATTGAAGAATTACTGGACTATCTGAAAACCATGATCAAAGAAATAAAAAAGCATATCCATAATATTACAAAACAATTATCAAAGAAATTTGCTCTGATATTCTTGAATAACAGAGTAAAAGACATGAAAATCCACCCATCACCTCTATAATTAAATCCCCAAATGACAATACCAAGGAGTATTATAGTCAAAGTCAAGAGCTCCTTGTTCAAGGAGAAAATACTGTAAGCAGCCAGAAATAAACAGTTCAAATATCAGGGACTTTTTGCCAGAGTTTAAAGGACTGAAAGGCTTGGAAAATGATATTCTAGAAGACGAAGGAAGTAGACTTACAACCTAGAATCGTCTACCCAGAAAAAATGAGTGTATTATTTCTAGTAGGAAAAAAAATGTTCATTTAATAAAATAGATTTCTAAGGATTTCTGAGAACAAGACCAGATCTAAACAAAAAGTTTTATGTTCAAATTCAAGACTCAAAGGAAACATAAAAAAAGAAATTAAGAAAAAAAAATAAAAGCATTCAAAAAGGTCAAACTGTTCATATTCCTATATTGTAACTCTTAAAAAATGTTATTTATTTATTTTAAAGCAATTAGAAGTTATATACATAGATAGAGGGTATGGGAATTAGATGTTTACAAAAACATAACATTTTTTTAAGAAGAGTGAAAAAGAAGATTATACTAGGAGAAAAATGAAGGCCAAGCTAGAAGAGGGTAAATTATCTCACTAAAAGATGCATGAAAAAAACCTATTACAGTGGGGAGAGATAAGGGTGGTAATAGCCAATGCTTAAACCATATTCTCATTATAATTAGCTCAGAGAAGGTGTAAGAACCATACTTGTTTGGGCATAGAAACTCTACTTACCCTATAAATAAGTAGAAAGGAATAATACAATTGAGAGGTTATAGAAGGGAGGGGACATCTGTCTTCCTAAACAATATTGAGTCAATCAACAAACATATCGCCCTTCTTTTTTTCATCCCACAATCAATTAATGTTCTCAAAGGCTAGCTCTGCCAGCAGAGGTAGCAGATAACAATTGCCTCTCCAATAATCATCATCCTTTATCTTCTCTTCTACATATTAAAGTTGGGACTTTTCTTACACAAAAAGGAAAAGAAATCCACAAAGCTGTCTTTAACAACATACCACCATAGTCTGGGGAGCTGCCATTGAACAGCTTATATCTGGGAATAGATTTGGAAATCTTCAATATTTCACAACCATCTCCAGATAGCTATAAAGCTTTTGATAATTTTTTTGTCATTCTTGTGGGTTTTCTTTTCCCTTTCTATAGTTGATCACTTGCATTACCATATATGCCACCAGATGAAGGACTTAAAATGGATAGGAGAAGCTGGTTAAGTTTCCTCCTCATTTTTAAACTTCTCAGGTTCAATAAACCCTTTTTTTCCAATGGATGCTAGGAATGGCCTAATTCAAGGCATAAGAAATTGTGTGTTGAATTGAATTAAAAGAAACTGAGTTCCTTTTCCACTAGATTTCTAATGCTTCCCCAGAAATTACTACATGTCCTGAAACTACAAGTAAATTCCATCATGTTATCAGTAACTTAGTAACTCCAGAAATATATCACATTGCTTAGGCTTCCTATAAAGAGAAGGAACAAGAGCCTTTGAGTTCTAGGTAGAATTATCTTAGAAGTGACCAATCAAGGAATGCCCTCAATAGCTAAAAGTTTCTGAAATTAAATTAATTAAGTAGGTAGCTTGCTGATTCCACCTCTATCAAATTATCCAGTGCCAAATAACATCCACTCTGTTCTCTATAATTAAGAATATCTTGTTCTGAAACAGAGGCACAGAGCATATTAAATTAGATGACCTTGGCACAAAGACATTCATGGCAGTTACAGAAATGTGACCTACAGATCAGAAACTTCTAGAACTTTAAAATCTATTTCCAATCCATGGTAGCTGAACCTCACTCACCCTTGCTAGTACTTACTACATTGGCCTGAGAAGCACTGAAGACAAAATTGAAAGAGAATAGCTTGCTCTGGGATGGGCCAGCCTCCCACAGGGGATGGGGTCTTGGAGGTGGAGCTGTGTGATGGATGGGACAGAGATTTCACATTCAACCTGCAACACAGATTTCACAGGATAAACTGTTCTGCCTTGACTGGGGCCTGGCTTTATTTTATACCCTCATAATCACACATCTACTTGACACACAGTTTCATTCTCAACATATGTGTTTCCATGGAACCTAACAACAGACAGGAAGCCTGGGGAGATAGTCAATGAAACAATGTTGCTAAGGGCAGGATCAGTGGGTAGAATCAACATGACCCAGATATAGGTTAGGGAATTCAGAGCACAGATTTGCCGGAAGTTTTTATGTCTAGAAAAGAGGGTCATATCTAGGTTGGTATATAAGAATCCTTAGGTTTAATTTTGTAAGTGGGCTCTCCTGGTAATATCCTGGGGGGAGACAGAGGAGGACATCTGTATTAACCCTGCAAGTATGTTGCTCTCATCTTTTTTTTTTCCTGGGGCTATGTAAGAATAATAATCATAGCAATTCCAATAATAAGGGGAGGTTTATAAGGAAAGTCACTTAGAGGGGTTTCAGTGGGTGTTTCCATCCTTTCTGGGGGGCTGCTTTGCCGTCCCTGGTTTCCACGTGGACTGTGTCAAACAGCCTGGTCTTTGATGGCTCCCAGCAATAGCTATTATCTAGGTTTCCATGATCAAGAACAAAATCTATTTAACCCTAACCTTGATGCTTCTACTTCCTGGGACCAAGTAGCACAAGTACTGAAGGAAAGCTCATTTCCCTACCATTGTTTCTTCTTTCCAGACAGGAGTCTCAATAAGCATGACCCAGTTAACCACTGAAGTATTCACAAATAAAGCACTTGTACACTTTCTGAATACAGAAGGTAAGTGAAGGCTGACTATGATGAAATGATCTTAGCCTTGTAATGTAGTGTATTCTTTTGCCTACCTCATGCATTACTGGAACTTGTCTCCCACATTTGAATGTGAATTAATGAGAAAATGAAGTTTCCCATAATGAATTCTATTTCACAGGGAATTTGATTGAGAACAGATTTTCTTTGTGAAATGATACCTGTCATAATATTTTTTCCTCTCTGCAGTGTTTGGCATTCTTCACTATAAAAGGCACTACAAGATTTCTGTTTGTTTGGTGACCTGACATTTCATTTATATAGGTCAGTGGAGTCAAACATGCCAACTGCTGATGGCTTGAGGCAGCAACACTCCCAGAAATGCAGCCTGAACTAGATTAAAATGTAATTGGGAAATATTTAACAAAATAAGTAAAAATACAATACACAGACCTTGCATTGCATTTTAAATCCAAATTTTCTATGTCTTCTGCAGGGATTCTGATATATATATATATAATGAGGAATGACTGAACAAATTGTGGAGTCTGATGATGATGGAATACTACTGTGCTGAAAGGAATAATGAACTGGAGGAATTCCATGTGAACTGGAACATCAGGAGCTGATGCAGAGCGAAAGGAGCAGAACCAGGAGAACATTGTACACAGAAACTGATACATTATGGCACCATCTAATATAATGGACTTCTCTACTAACAGCAATGCAGTCATCCAGGACAATTCTGAGGGACTTATAAGAAGGAATGCTATCCACCTCCAGAGAAAGAACTGTGGGAGTAGAAACTCAGAAGAAAAAAGTATGATTGATCTCATGGATTGATGAGGATATGATTGGTGATGTTGACTTTAAATGATCACTCTATTGAAAATAATAACATGGAAATAGGTTTTGAACAATGATATGTAAAAACCAGTGGAATTGCTCATTGGCTACAGGAGGGGGAAGGGAGGAGGGGAGAAAAAGAATATGAATCATGTAAACATGGAAAAATATTTTAAATTAAGTAATTAAAGATATTTTAAAAAGAAAAATCATATTGTTTTTGGCACAAACTAAAAATAAAAGCCATCAGAGGAGAAATCAGTTGTAATAAGTGACTTCAGATTATGGAAAGCTTTTATAACCTGGAATCCCAAATAACATTCTTACTAAGATGCATTCAAGGAGAAGCAGAACTTTTATAGCAAAATCTGGCACTATAAAACCAACAATATTAAAACAATATATTTTAATTATTTTTTGCACTCATCTTTGATGTATGAAATAACAAAACAGACCACAAGTGGCAGGTCATTATTTTACATGAAAAACTAGCTGTTGTTGAAATATAATTTTTTTCTATAATGTCTTTAGGCAAACTAGATAGCCATATTTGTACTGAAATCATTTGGCTATTTAATTGGTCCCTCAAAATGGTAAACATTTCAGAAATAACATGAAGTACTTTTCAGATTGTTTTTGAAAACTGAAATATATATTTTTAAAACTTTCATAGAATATTGATAGGCAAAAAAGATGATCTGGGGGGAAAAAAAGGGAAGTTTTCTATCAAGAATATAACACTAAACAAGTCTCCTTGGTTTTTTCTCCTTGTCTTCCTTTCTCCCTGATTAATGCATTTTCCTAAACTATATATTTTTCTGTTTATTTTTAGTCCATTATTACTTTTACTTTTTTTATCTCTCCACTTTTAAAACATTCTAAAAATGTATTTGTACAATCTTCTAATCCCTTACAGAGGAGATTTTGAAGAGCAAAGGCTGGTGCTGCACTTATTAAATGAATAGTATCTTCCACCTCAAGATGCTTCCCAATAACAATAATTATGTGATATCTCAGTTATAGTGTTAGCCAATTATCCTAATTGAGAGTGCATTATTCAGACATAGTGATATATACTCAGATTTTATGATCATGTCCTCTTCTATCCCTTGCAAGGTCATCATTAATTCCTAATTGCTCAAAATGATTTTTCTCCACACATACCCACAAGGGCCTTATGATGGGGATTCATTTCTCAGAAGGGAATAAAGACCCAGTCTCAGATGTTCAGAAACTGATGAACTAGGCAGTCAACCTGAATCAGCTAATTAAGCTATAGGGAGACATCCTGGGAAAGAAAGGGGAGTCAATTGGTTCACTTTGTTGAAAAATAACAGTTTGGAGGGTTCCAGGGAAAGTGAAAAAAATGCCTCTAGGATTTTCTGAAATCCTCTTCCTTCTTGATCACAGTTATACTTTCCTGTTGCTAGTTTTAATAAGGCACTTAAGTAAGATTTGAATCTTAAAGTTTATCTCTTTTACCTGAGTTCTCAGTAAGTTGCCTTTTTGTTGGAACTATTAATTAACTATAAGCCTGAATGTGAATTCAAAATTTTTCTTTTGTTTAGAGTTTTTACTTTTGCTCAAATTTTATTTGGATAAGTGTAATAAACAAAAGAAAATCTTTTCCAATTAAGCAAAATTGAGGCACCAGATGCAATTAGAACCAAGAATAGACATAATCTTCTAAAAGCATAATTCATATCTTCAATTCCTATATAGTCAACTGCTTTGCATGATATGCCCAGTGGAAGTTTACAGCTATTGTCATATTGCAAAGATTTAGTTGCATCTGATATAATGACTGCTCATCTAGCTGGCATCATTGAAGAGTGAGTAATGCCTTACACTTCACATTTTATAGCCTTCCATTTGACACCACAGTAACCTTGGGAAGGAAGCAGAATAGGTATTAATTTTCCCTTTTCTCAGAAAAGAAAACTGAGGTTCACAAAGATCAAGTCTCACCTACGCTCATACACGTAGTTAGTTGAAAAGTCAGGATTTAGTACTCAGTCTTTGACTCTGAGGCAAAAGTTGTTTCCACCAAAGCACAGGAATTCCCTCAAGAAGTATTTTGGATTCAGTCAATCAATCAACAAGTATTTATTAAGTGTCTCTTATGTGCCAGGATTATTTTAGGCGCTGAGAAAAAAAAAGGAAACAAATCTTACATTAAAGAAACTTAACAGTTTATTGGAGAATCTACCAATACATTCTTTATAACCCTCTACAAATTGCCATGTGTTTTATTTTAAATGTGGTTAAAAATATCTGTCATATGGTGATGGTTCAGAGCTACTAAAAAATAGCTAAGGCTACACACAGCATATAAAGCTACATTTTATTCTTACACAAAACAACCACAGATTCCTATGCTTTTCTACTTGACTTTCTATGCTCTCAACTATCCATTTTCACTGTTATTTACAAAGTTGTGAATCAGATAAGAAAACTGTACAATCATAAACCTTAAGTTCCACCTCCCGAACAAAGTCTTTCTGATACCTGCTCCCAATTTGTGCCTTCCTCACTGCCAAAATGACTTCATACTTACTTCTAATTAATTTGTTTATTATTTATTATTAATTAATTTGTTACATTAAAATACCAGTTAGCTCCCTCTCTCTCTTTTCCTGCCTCACTAGGGAAAGCATCATTTGACAAAAAGAAAAATGCATATATGAAATTATGTTTTATTTATTTCCATTTGTCTGGAGGTGGACATAAACAAGACATTCTTCAAACTATATCTCTGTTGCTGCATATACTATTCTCTTGGTTCTGTTCATTTAACTCTTCATAATTTCCTGTAGGCTTTTCCATGTTTTTCCAAAACCAACTAGTCATTTCTTACAATATAGTAGTATTCCATCATAATAATGTGGCACACCTTCTTTAGCAATTCCCCAACAGTGGGCCTTCCCTCAAATTCCATTGCTTTGCTTACTTCACACATATGGTGTTTTTTGTCTTTATTTCTTTGTTTATGTGTTGTTGTCTTGAGTGGAGACTGTTTTATACTTATCTTTGTATCTCCAGTAACATGCATAACCAAAGATTAGTCGCTTAAATTCTTTTTGAATTGAACAGAATTAAATGTTATGCATACTACCCATCCTAAAATTTATGACTGAGGCTAAAACTACCCATTTACTAAGGAATAAAGTACTTGGAGTTGTTCAAGTTAATTAGTTTTATAGAAGATCTTTTTCTAACTAATCACAATCAGAAAGATTGTTTTTTTTTGTTTACAGACATTTGCGTTTAAGTCCCAAGTGATGACTAGGGCATTATTATACTGAGGTTTAAATTTTAATTGGTCCTTTTAACCTCAGGCATTGATACTATGAACTCACACATTCAACTATAGGGCAATTCATACTCACAAAAATTATTTTCTAGGGTTTGTGCCATTATTCATTGCTTTCTCTAAAATCACCAACATTTGGTTTAAGCAATTCCAAAAAGGTTTTTAGTTCTAAAGCAATAAGCTAAAAACAAAACAAGAAATACATTTAATATAGAATATGTTTAATTTAAAGCAACACAACCATAGGAAGATGGTGGGATAGAGCACAAGATTATCTCACACTCCAAATTGCCCCACAGAATCAATGCTAAAAGTGACAAAAACAGAAGACTTGGGAGTGAAGTTGAACAGCCCAAAATAACTTAGAAGGAAGATCTCTAACAAGTTCCCATATCTCATCATCACCTCCTCTGATGCCTCTATTGAATCTAAGAAAAGCATTGGAAATGCTTTCAAAGATTCTTCTGGGAGATGTAGTGATATATCTTCAGAGAGTGTGCACTGGATGGTTGCTCTCAGTTTACATAGCAAGTCTCTGCCCAGTAAATTCATGCGACAAGAAGGCATGAGAAGGAATGTGTGATCCATAGACAGGGGACCCAAAGATACCATTTTAGGCTGTAATTTTGTAATATTCTCTGTGGTCTTCCTGTAGCTCCAACTACTTCCATTGACCCTATATCCCTGAAATCCTCAGGAGTTGTTTGCAACACTGATTTGCTAACCCTGGTGTCAACTAGCAGATTATAGATCTGTTCCCCCACTTTCAGTGATATGTGCAGCTCCATGCTTTTTGGTGGTAAGAATGTTTCTATGACAGGTGCCAACACAGCTGGGTCTGGAAACACTATCTCTACCCCTTGATTTTCAAATCCCATCTCCTCATTTGCTTTCACTTCTTTGTACCACCAGGATTTTCTATTGCTTTTGCTTTCCCAGGACTTATTCATTTTCTCCACTGCTTCTTTCAGCTACTATTTCTGTTTCATTGCTCACACTTGATTTTACTGCTTTTGAATCTTTCCTTTCTTCATTGTTTATTATTTCATGCTTGCTCACACTAGGTACTATTACTGTTGATACTATTGGTGTATGTAGTTGTTCTTCTTCTGTAGATTCAGTACTAATTACAATGTTGTTATTTTGAGTCTGCCAATTGTGTTTGTCAATTCTTGTTGCCTTTGTATTACTTTGTGCCTTTTTGGGTAAACCTTCATAAGGAACCTACCCCTATCTGCGGTTGCTCTGGTTTCTGGCAACCTGCCCCTGCTACCTGAGAGAATTTTGGTCTTACACCATTCCAAAAGTAATCTTGCATGGTAAACATGTCAGGAGCTTGCTGTGATCCTTGGCAGCAACTGTGAGAGCAGCAATTTGACTGTTCCTTCCTCTGGCAAAGTGAATATCTGCTATTTGCATTATTGGAATGAATTTAGCCATAAAACAGAAATAGATAGCAGAATGGACCAAAACCTCAAACTAAACAGTATTCTGTTAACAAAAAACATACTTAAAAACTAGAGATACAATGGAGCAGCGACATGATTCAGTGGATAGGGAGCCAGGTCTACAGATGGGAGTTCCAAGGTTCAAATCTGAACTCAGACACTTCCTAGCTGTGTGACCATGGGTAAACCACTTAATCCCCATTGCCTAACCTTTACTGCTCTCCTGCCTTGGAACTAATACACAATATTCATTATAAGATGGAAGGTAAGGATTTTTTAAAATGAGTGATATACCTAAAGTAAAAATAGAGGGCTAGAACAGAATATACTATGCCTTAGCTGATGAGAAAAAATAGGAATGGTAGTAATTATGATTTCTGTCAATGTTCAAGCTAATAAACAGGGAAACTATATTATGTTTAAAAAAGTACCACGATAATGAAACATTATCAATATTAAGCCTATATGCACCAAATGTGATAGCATCCAAATTTTTTAAGAAAAAGCTAGATGGAATATTTTGTTCAATTATATGCAGACAAATATAGCAATGTAATTGAAATGGAATAATACCTATAAAAATGTAAATCACCCAGATTATCTGAGGAAGATAGAAATAGATTTAAAACATAGTTGAGGATTTCAGTTTTCCCCTCAGAACCAGATAAATCTAACCAAAATATAAATAAAAAGTCAAGAAGATGACTAGAACATTAGACAAGTTAAATATGATAGAGATCTAGAGAGAATTGAACCAGAATAGAAAAGTTTATACCTTCTTCTCAGCTCTATATGGTGTCATTACAAAAATTGACCATATAAAATGGAGCATAAAAACCCTACAGTTAAATGTAGATAAGCTAAAATATTTAATGTGTCCTTTTCAGGCTAATTCAATAAAAATTGCACTTCATAAGAGACAATGAAAACATAAGTTAAAATTAACTGAGGACTAAATAACTTCCATTTTAAAGAATGAATGAATTGAAGAACAATTCATAGAAAAGATATATAATTTCAATAAAGAGAACAATAATAAGACAAAATACCAAACATACCAAAACTTATTGGTACTGTAAAAGCAGTAATTAGATGAAAAGTTATAACTCTAAGTGCTTATAATAAAAGAGAATAAAGAGATCAATGAATTGATGATACTTTTATTCTAAAAATAGAAAAAAAAACATTAAAAATCTCCAAATAAATACCAAAATTAAGAATCCTAAAAAATTAAATGCAAGATCAATAAAACCATTGAATAAACAAATATATGTAGGATTTGGTTTTATGAAAAAATAATCAAGATTTATAAACCATTGGTTAATAAGATTTTAAAAAGAGAGAGAAGAAAATGAAATCACTATTATTAAAGATTTAAAGAGTAAATGCACCACTAATGAAGTGATTAGGTGATATTTTGTTCAATTATATGCAGACAAATATAGCAATGTAATTGAAATGGAATAATACCTATGAAAATGTAAATCACCCAGATAATCTGAGGAAGAAATAGAATTCTAGAAAAAGAAATTGAACAGGCAATAAATTAACTTCCTTAATAAAAAAAAAAAGAATCTGAACGAAATGGATTTATAAGTGAATTCCACCAAACATTTAGAGATAAACTAATTAAAATATTAAATAAAAGTATAGGCATAGGAGTCTTATCAAATTCCTCTAGTGAAACATATGGTGCTGATACCTAAACCAGAAAGAGAAAAATAGAGAAAGAAAATGATATACCAACCTTGTTAATGAATATGGATGTGAAAATCCAAAATAAAATACTAGCTTGGAGATAACAATAATACCAAAAATGATTTATACCAGAAATGCATGGATGGTTTAATATAAGGAAAAATGTCAACATAATTTATTATATTAACAACAAACATAATAAAAATCATGATGATTTTAACAGATATAGAAAAGCTTTGGTAAAATACAATGCTCATTCCTATTTGAAAAACTGGGAAGCATAAGTATAAATGGATTTTTCTTAAAATGGTATGAAGCATCTACCTAAATCCATTAGCAAGTATTATCAGTAATGGGCTTAAGTCAATAGCCTTCCTAATAACATCGGAAGTGAAACAAGGATGCCAATTATTTCCAATATTATTTAACATAGCATTAAAATGCTAGCAAACTAATAAGAGAAGAAAAAGAAATTGAAGTTATCAAAATGGACAAACAGATAACAAATCTATCTCTGGGTGCCAACAGTATGATTGCGTATATGGAAAATCCTAGAGATTAGACTAAAGAGTTCATTGAAAGTATCAATAATTTTTGCAAAGTAAGAGGGTATAAAATATACCCACTTTGATCATCAGGATTTTATGTATAAATATATATACATATATTAGTAGGAAAATTCTAGAAAAAATAATGGAAAGAGATATTTCAGTTAAAATAAACACAGGTAGAATTAAATATTTGGGAATGTTCCTGTCAAGGCAAACCTAAGAATTTACAAACATAATTATAAAATACATTTTCCCCAAATAAAGTCAGATCTAAATAATTGGAGAAATATTCATTGTTTGTGGATGAACAAAGTCAATATAATTAAAATGACAACTGAAGAACTTGATTTGCATATAGTTTATTTAATTTCTTTTATATCATGTAGAATAAAACTAATTCATTTTATATAGTACATGTGACTAGAGTGTTAAAAAAAGATTTGTCCCAGTTAATTAACTGTGATAAGAAGAATTAGCTTGAGAGCTCCTGTTATAACCCTTCTTATGTTAAATGCACATCTTTACTATCTCCTGATTCCTAATAAAGATAACAAAAGCAATAACATAGTTAGTTGTAAAACTAGGAATTTATTAGTTTTTGCTTTTCTCGGGATGTATATCAATCAGATTTTATGACTCTAAGAGAAATCTTTGGTTATATTTTAAGTTTCTTCTTTTGAGATATTGTCTGTTATAAGATCAATAAGTCTTTCCTAAAATATTGTCCAAATGATATTAGTGACAGGAACAATAAAGTTTTTGGACCATGTACAAGAATTCATTAACTTAACCATAGCTAACATACTTTGACAATTGGATTTGTAAACAATGGTTTGTGTCAACTTTCAGAATCCTATAAAAGTAGTAGTCTCTCAGTAACTGAGGATGACGATTGTCTTTGTGCGTTTTCATCTATGATAGATGAGTGTGCACAAAGACACTTGTGCATGAAGGAGATTTAAGTGGAAAAGTCGATGCACAGAGACAGTCCCAAGCCTGGGTCCAGTGGCATGAAAAGTTATTACACCTGGAGACTTCCTCAGCTGCATTGGATGGCCATGTTGTCTTTTGTGCTCCAACACGCCCTGAGCACTCCACAGTGCTTTGCTGCGTCGCCCTCTCAGCCGTTGAACCTTCTTGTTGGTTTCTTCTGTCTGTTCGGTTGAAGCAGTCTTCACATGCTGGGTGAGCAAAGCCCTGGTTCACCAGGGGTCGACAACGACCCGATGGCTACCCTCACAAGGTTTAGCCGGCCTGTCAAAGCCGTTGCCCAGGATGTGGCTGCTGCCACATGCTAGCAGATACTAGGAGCCACAAGTGAGAGCTGGGTGTCAGGTGGGGGTCAGAGGCTGGAGAGCTGCCCTAGGAGGGCACGACAAGCCCTCCATACCAGAAATACTACCCCTCCCTGAACACCCCATACACCCCGAATCCTATAAAATCCTATAATCCTATAAAATCCTATAATCCTATAAAAACAAACTGGGAATATCTACAAGAGATCTATCATCACAGACTGGGGTGATGAGACCACTGACCATATTTGCCTATGAATAAAGTCAGTTTCAGCTCAGACTTGGGCCCAGTTTTATTTATTTCTTACACAATCCAACCTAAACTAATCTACTGATTCACTGCCATCTCAATCAAATTGCCAAAGAACTGTCTTATTGAGCTAGAAAAAATAACAACACAATTCATTTAGAAGAACAAAAGAATAAGAATATCAAAAGCATTAATAAAAATATAAAGGAAGGAGGTCTAATCATACCAAATTTTAAATCATACTATAAAACAGTAATTATTAAAAACTATCTGGTACTGGGTAAAAAAATACATAAATCAGTTAAATATAACAGACACACAACAAAAAATAAGAGATTATAGTAACCTTTTATTGACAAAAAGTATAGATCCAGACTATTTGGATAAGAAATTACTATTGTGTAAAAATTGCTGGGATAACTGAAAAGTAGTTTGGCAGAAAATAGTTATAGACTACAGGATCATGCATGTGTGTAAGATTAACATGTGCATGCATGTAAGAGTGAATGTTTTGATGCATGTGGGTGAAACTTTATATAGGATGTTTGTGCCATCCTCATGAGTGCAAGTGAGATTTTCTTTTTATATAATGAAAGTAGGTAACTTTCATGATGTGTGATTGTAAGGTGATTATTCTATTCCTACGTGGTTGATTGTAGAGGTTAATGACATTTTTGTCTAGGCTTGACATTAAAAATTCATATATAGGTTTAATAATTCTAAGGGATGCTAAATCCACCCAAATGAACTCCCAGGTTCCACAAGGAACTACTTATCCTGTGTTTCACAGGCTACACTAATCCTCCCTGATCTAACTAACCCAAATTTATATTATCTATCTTGGACATTATTCTATTTCAGTTTCACATAATAATTTTTGTTTGGGTAAGAGGCTCTAATAGCACCTTGAATGTTTTTCATCTACATTTACTGGGGTTCATGGACTTGTCTCAGTTTTTTTTTTTTTTTCAGCCAGGGCTGGTCATTATGAGCTTAGGGGTTTTTCTGATTTGATTAAAGTTTTTTTTTTCTTCTTTGTGGATCATGTGTCAGATGTTATGCCTAGTACCAGTTTGGGATCTTATAAGGTTTTGTGTTGTTTGCTACCCTATTGAACTCAAACCAGTCCTGGTACCAAGTACTCTATCATATTACTTCCAATTCAGTGTCATTGTCTCCTAAGTCATATTTCTTACAAAATTCTTCAAAACTACTGACTCCTGTAATATATAGTATTTCCTGTACTGATAATGAGTTACATATGTTTTCAATTTATGAATCAGAATCAGAATCAGAAAAGCTTGTTTGATCTGAATTCAGGTGTTCACTATGCCAATTTATGTCCCATTCATCTAAATCTTTGTGAACTTCATCATAGAGTTTGATGTACTCATAAGGTTCCTGTTCTTCATCACTGTTTTGTTCAACTATTACTGTACCATTTGGTACTGCATCATCTGGGTCTGAGTCTGACTCTTGGTCATTGATTTCTGTACTCTGTAGGTCATTAGCTTTTGTTCAGTGACCTGTTGTAATTCTGTGTCAGGTGTTGTTAACTCAGGTTTTGTGTCTTGGTCTGACTTCAGTTATTTCTGTATCTCCCAATTCTTTTTCTATCTGTTGATCAGTAATATGCTCTAATTCTGAGTTCTGTGGTGACAAATTTGATTCTTGTGGGTTTACTGCTTCCTGCAGATCTGCTATTATGTTACTGGAGTGCATAGGTTCTACCATATCTTTTGGATCAGGTTCTCCTTTATCTATTCCTTCTTGCGATTCTGTTGACATAGAAACCATACCCTCTATGGTGGTATCTTTTGGGAATGACTTCAATACAGATCCACTTGCTCCTATATCAGTGAGAGGTTTGTACTTGTGTTCTCCCACTTCTGTCCCAAGATATGGTTTTGGAGTTTCTTGTAAATTAGCTATTATTGTGTTTACATATACAGATTTCCTATTATCATCTTTACTTTCTTGCCCCAGGGTTTATAATGCACTTGTATAACTAGTAGATGTTTCAGGTTTTGTAGATGTCATAGTGAAATCTACCATCCCCTCTTCAGTTATTCCACCCCCATTCAATCCACTATTATTAACTAGCTCTGTATCACTTTGGACCACTGTTGTCCATGAGCTAAGAGCTTGCTCAGAGGAAAGGTTTATGTTTGTATTAATTTCAGTTTAAGAATTGCTTGGATGAGGTTTCACTATCACTCTTCTGTCCTCACTCCCTTACATTGTTTTGCAGTCTCTAGTTCAGGAATTAGAAAGTCATTGAAAGTTTGGTATTGATCTGTGCTAAACCCATCCCCAGGACTGGTATCTTTGAGTGTTATAGGATTTCGTGGGTAAAAGTCTTTGGCTTTTGGATTCAAGTTAGTTCTCCCCTCATTTTCCTTTCTTTCCCCTCTTAGATGTATATTTTTTTAGCTCCAAAGCATCTTGCAACAATGTTTCATTTAGCTATCTTGTCAGAATGATCTGCATATTTATGTTGCTGTTTGAAAGATTTGCTAGCCCCATTTGATTTTCCACTGTCTAGACTCATTGTGCAAGCTAAAAAATTTTCCAAAAAGTATTTAATCTGTTCTTTCCGTTTCTCCATGCAGTTTTGTGTACCCATGTATTGTGAACCTAAATGTCATGTTTCATGTCTGCTATTATCTGTTCAATTTCATTCTCCACCTCAATTCTAGACTTTTGTTTTGTACAAGTTGCTCCCATTGGCATCTTGGCCAACTATCTGTTTCTCCATCACTAAAATTTTAAAGTTTTCATTTTCCTTTTTACCATCTCCCTTTTTTTCCCTTTATGCTCATGCCTTCATGTTTCCACCCTGGGGTACCTCCCAAATTCGTCTCTTTTTCACTAGATGATGCTAAAGCCTAGCTTCATGTGACATAATGCTTATTTCTCACTACTATTTCTGAATAATGGAGTTTTGCTCCAGAAGCTATTGCTGCTGGATTTCAGGTCTGGGGTCTCCTGTTCTCTAAGTCTGCAGTGAGAGCAACACTGCTTGCTATTAGAGTCCTGTCTCCCAAAATTTTTGTTATTATATACTTTTCCCTGATAATATGCATTTTGACCTTTCCCATCTCTCTTATTTTGGCCCTGTTCATAGTGATGTTTCATCAGGCAGTTTTTTATTATGTGTCCTTGACGAGAACACAAAACACAAGTCCTGTTATCCCTTTGCACCCTCTGTTGAATTTGGGGTGTCTGTCTATATTTGTGGTTCATATGTTAAATGTCTTAACTGGAGCCAAATTTTTAACCTCCTCCAATTCTTTCTGCCTTAATATTTCAGAGATCTCTTTGAGCTTTTTCTTTAGATCATTCTTTTCTTTTTCTTGATCTACTTTGTTATCATGAAGATAGGTGGCATTGTCTCTAAGTTCATTAATGAGATGGTGTCAAACTTAGGGCAATAGTTCCTGAAGAAATTTCTCAGGTGCTTATCACAGCCCTTGAGAAATTGTCTCCTCGTGTGTACTTCTGCTTCTTTTGAATCAGGGCTAAAACCTAACACTCCCTCAGTTTTTTTTTCAATAAGGCAATCAATAAATGAGCTAGGATGTTCATTTTTTTCCTTGGGATAATCTGTCAAATTTTCCCCATGCATTGGGTCTTTCTGATAATTGCTTCATTCCCTGCAATAGATCCTCATGACATTTTCTTAGATAAGCCATTGATCTTAGATTAGAAAAATCCAGATCTTCAAAAATTTCTGGCCAGCTCATGAGTGAAGAATATTGTCTAGTTTGCTCAGTAACATTTTTATGTTCCTGGGATATAAAAAGTTCAGATAAAAGAATTTCCACATCCTCAAAATCTGGTTCATAGAAGGGAAATGCTCTTTTCAGTTCTTTAACTGTGAGATGAGGCTCTAATAAAAATTTAGGCATACGTTTACATAAAGACTCTAAGTCATGGGCGGTGAATGGCTTATGAACCTTTGCATGTAAAATGCCAGAGTTATCATTGACCTTAGCTACATTGCACAAAGACATAATCTTTTGAGCCTTTGATGCCTTTGCAAGATTGTTAGCAGATGCATTAATTGGTGCCTGTATGTTATTGGCAAGGTCATTTCCCCCTACTGCACCTAATAGTGTCCCAGTATTAATATTAGTAACTACATCATCCTTATTAGTCTGTCCTGTCACATCCCCAGTCTCCTCATTGGTTCCTTTCCCCATTCCTTGTTTTCTCTGCATGTAGTCCTGGCATATCTCAGTTATAATAGGGATCTGACCAAGCAATGTCCATAATCCATTATCTATGACTAGAGCATGTATAGTTTTCTTTGGGAAGATCAGTTTGGCACCAGCTTTCATATTCTTTAAGATGTTAGTTACTACCAAGAACACAACATAGACTTGGGGTATGATTTGCCAGAGGTAATTTACATCTAGATAGTTCATTGGAAACTGTGTCCATCCCATAGTCATGTTGGTCAATGTCCCCAGAACATTGTCTATCATCCCTGCCACTGTATTATAAGTGATACAGTAGCCAATAAATGGCCATTATTCCTAGCACAGTCGACCAAAGTATTAGTTGTAACACATTCCCCATAAGATCTTTTCTAGGCTCTAACTGCCAGGAGTTAACAGTAAGAAAATGTTTGTTGTCCCCACAAGCTTTGCTTCTAGCTAGATAGGATCCAAGATGGCCAGATCCTATTGCTGACAGCCCTAATACAACTTCCCTTTAACAATAGCCACTCCCTCAGTTTTGTAACTGACCAGAGTGGCAGCTGGTAACTGACTTGTTCTCCCCCCACCAGGAATCAAGATGTTTTTGATCCTGTGTGGAAACTGCTAGGCAGAGTCAGTAACAAAGGCTGCTCACCTCAGAAGCTGTAATTGACAACTTTACAACTGACAGTTGGTGACAGTCACTAAAGGTTGTTTTTTTTTAATAAATGGGGTCCTTTTAAATCTGGGGTGCCAACTATATTAAAAAAGACAAAAATGGAAATGTACCCCCGAGGTATGGAGAGGAGGAAAGGGAAGGAGAGGAAGAAAGAATTTCCTTTCCACAAAGTGGGGTACAGGGGAGACAGCAGATGTAATGGGTTAGCTCAGAGAAAGGTGAGGGGGTTTGAAGATTTTCCCTCTTCTGCCTTCCCTCCTTAGCTAAAGCTCTTGTCCCATTTGTCCCCAATTCACTCTTGTCCCTCTTGTCCCCCCTCCACTACTCAAGATCAAAAGGCCTCCCCTTGATCCATTTACTCACACTCAACTTGGGGAAGAGATAACTTTTAATGTTAAACTCAATCAGTAATACAAAAGGAATAAATGGGCAGGAAAGAATGGGAAAAGTAAAGTGGGAAAAGGGGGTCCCTGTCTCTATCTAAACCTTTTTCCTGCCTCTTCAAGTCTGGGTGGAACTCGGGCCTTGGCAGCCTGAGCCCCTGAGAGAAAGTCAGGTTGACTCACCCCTGGGCAACAGGAGCTGAGGTAAAGTCTGCTCAGGTTTCTCTTCAGAAAGTCCCTACAATTGGGAACTGTTGGGGGGAAAGATTTCTAGTCACTAGCACGAAAAATGGGTAACCCTCAGGAGAAAGTCTTTATCCACTTCCTCTCTTTGAGATGGAGAGACCCTCACTGCTCTCTAGCCAGAGTCTTCTCTCCTCGGGAAATTCACTCCTGGAGCCCCTCCCCCCGTCAAGGTGATCAATTTCATATACTCTTCAGTCTGGCACTTTTTCTCTAGTGCCAGCCTCTATCACACCAGTTCATATCATTTTAATATTACTACAGATTTTATTCTTATTAGAATATTATTATGGTGACAAATGTTCAAAAGTCACAACAGAAATTTAAAAGAAAAAGTTTTGAATTAGATTTGACTTGAATAAAAAATAATTATAGTAGCAATTTTTTTTCTTTCAGAGAATTAATATAGAAAAAATCTTGGTATGGGAAATATCATAAATAAAACACTTTTTGAAAAGGATGGGCAGGTCATAAGTTCATCACATTCTCATAAAAAATTAGTATTTTTCTGTTAATGCCATCATTTTAACTACAAATAAAACTCCAAAGTTTAAAAAAGGAGGAAGTAAAATACTGACTAGAAATTGGAAAGGGACATTTGTTATGATAGTTAACACTTTTGTGTTATTCTCAAAGGGAAAAAAAAGTCTCAGTTTTTAATTGGGAGGGCAAATGGAAAGATGAGAAGGTAGCAACTATATTTTATATATTTATTAAGACAAACATAATTCATAATAGAGCAACTAAAAAACCATTTTAGAAGTAGGAGTTGCAATTATATGGAAATTAAAGAATCTTAATAAAAAAGTTTGTGGGTTTTTATAACCACATAACACTGGCACCAAATTGATTATTTTTGTCATTCATAGGAGATGGACAGAAAAAGGAAAAAATAGAAATTTTACTGACAAGCTTATCAGATAGCAAGCCAGTGTTGCACCCTATAAAAATAATGACAAAATAAATACTCACCCACTTACTGAATTGGTCAATAAATAATTAACAGACCCAAAGAATTTTTGACAGCTTATTAAAATCTAAATTGAGGAGTAGCAGGAAAATGATGAGAAAGATAACATATCAAGAAGTGTTCCATGAAAAAGATAAGAAACAAGTTCTAAAAGTTAAGACTACTTGGCTTGTTTCTTCAGATAAAAGAAAGGTGAAGAGCAAGACAAGCAACTCTCAAAATTTAGAGTTTAGAAAAAAACAACCAGAGAAGAATACAAATGGATCCGAATTGGCCAGATATGATCAGACCTTGAAAAAACATTAAGAATTTAGCAGGTATATTAGGGATTTGAGTGCCTTTTGAATAGATTCTGTTCCTGCAGTTGCTGTAAAAACTAAACACTTAATAAAATGATAAAAAAATATATTACATATGTTTCCACAATTTTCCTCTTAATACATGTTTTTCAGGAAGAAATGTGATTTTTTTTTCTACATAAATTGTTGTCTTTCCAGGATCACTCTTAGACTTTGGAAGGAGGTAAAACTAGTAGTTAAAAACGCAAGGATTTTATTGCATAGGAAAATTAATTCAAGAAAATTTATTGCATAAGAAAAATAATTCAAGAAAATTTATTGCATAGGAAAAATAATTCAAGAAAATTTGCTTGTTTATTCTTAGTTTACCTTAATGTTTATTGACCATGTTTAAAAACATTTCTATTTTTGCCAAAGAAACATTTTTAAAAAACAAAAATAAGAAGAAGCTTAAAAGAAATAGTTATTGGAGAGAGTTTTGTGAATTTTTTTTTCACTCCTTAGGTCTAGACAGGTAGAGGAGTTAACATGCATGGTTAAAAGAGTGATGAACCTAGAATCACACGACCTGAATTCATATCTCAGCTCTGTACCTCATTGCACAGATGATCTTGGACAAATTCCTTTACTTCTCTGAATTTCAGTTTTATCATCTTAAAAATGATATTCCCACACTTCCTTATGCCTACCTGGATAATGAAATCACAATGCATTAATGTACACGCTGACTTAATTTGGAGTAGTTCATTGCTTGGGGCTCTGCTGCCTTAGCACTCTACTACCATGATGAAGTCGAATGTTCCTGGAGTTCTCTGCTCCTCTACTTTGCCGCCTTCTTGACTCAGGTGCTCTGCTGCCACATGGACATGAGTAGGCTTCCTATCATGTTTACTTTTGCTACCCATTGGAGGGGCTTAGGCAGGGCCAGTCCTTGACCCTGCGGCTTTGCTGCCTTGGGCACTCTGCTGCCATGTAGGAGGAGGGTCCTGCCCTATTGCCTTCTCCAGCCTTGTTGAGTGGCTTAGACTAAGCCCTTCCCTGCCTGATACTTTGCTGCCTGAACATCTCTGATGCCACTTGATCATTTGTAGGTTTCTTGGTCTCTCTGACTGCTTTTTGTTCCCCCCTCCGTCCTGTCAGCCCTCTATCCAGGTATTAAGTGGTGTGGTCTGGGCTTGTTCCCATTCTGCAGCTTTATCACCTCTGATGGAGCTGCTACTTGTCGGAGCTCTGCAGGTTCCCACAGATGCTGGGCTGCCTGGGCTACTCTCTCTTAGTTTGCTGATACACGTTTCTCCTGTTTTCCTTTGTTTTGAGTGATTTGTTTTCTTTTTATGTGTTTGTGTGGATGCTTTGGGGGAGCCATCTTAGCTGCCAGCATGCAACTTCCCTGGCACTTAGCACTTCTTATAAACATTATAACATTATATAGATATAAAACATAAATCAATAAACATTAGTTCCTCTCACCCTCACAACACCACTATAAGACAGAGCAGATAAGGAAACTGAGGCAAACCAAAGTTAAATGACTTGCCCCATGTACAAAGCTAGTAAGTGTCTGAGGGTATATTGAGGCTCAGATTTTCCTAATTCTAGGCCCAGCACTGTACCATCTCAGGGAGGAATATTCCTTGTAGCAAAAAAAAAAAATGTACTGACTGAATACACTAGAAGTGATAGCCATTGGAGCCTATTAGAATCCATAAAGAGAACTTTACGAGGGTCTGTGAAGACTGAAAGGACTTCTAATGAGCAGAATATGTGAAGTACTCATTTCTGACATGTATACCCCCATGTATATTCCTTGTAATCACTGGACATAAAGTCGGAGGACATTCTTTATAGATACCTTGTTATATCAAAGGGTTAAAAACAGTATAATTCAACATTTTTTGCTTCTTTCCTTCAACCCCCCCCCAAATCAAAAGGATTTGAAAAATACCCTAACATTGAACCTGTTATAATCTGAAATATTAAACATTATTTTCATTTATGTAAAAGAGAAAAAATGATTCTAGCAATAAATAACAGCCCTACAAGGGAACAAAGATTCTTTCTTCTTATATACACCTTTCTTTAATCTCCTTATGTCTAAATTATAAGAAGAAACTTATTTCAATATTTTGTTACTTCCTCTAAGATTCAAATGTTAACCTTTTGCTTTTTGCTGATGCTGTGTGATTCTTATTCATGGCCTGGTGTAATTGCTTCCATAAAAGTTCCACCCAATCTATTTTGGGCCTTCCTGTATGGATACCTGTGAAGAATGAAGTCAGTCCATCAATTATCCATTGCTTTAGCAATCTTACTTTTCCCCTTCCCTTTCCTCTCATAGGTCTCTCTGATGACATTTTTAATGCATTTCTCTTGCTCAATTATTCCAGAATGGTCTTTTCAAGCCTGCCAGATGTCTCTCAAACACTCTGAGTGATTAGGAATTTTCATTCCTTTGAGACTGTCATAATCCATGACTCATACCCACACAGCATCACTGGAATAATATTAATGTTAAAAGATGAACCTTTATGGCAGTCTCGGTTTCTTTCCTTTAGTTGTGTAACTCTGGATTTAGCTCATTGTCAATTTGCAGTATCTGTGCAGGATGTTTCCTCCTGGTACAATTATCTCCAACTGCACAGAACATTCTGGAGAGGAGATATCCTTAGTCTAGTGGGGTCGTCCTCCGAAAGGAAACAGAATAAGAGAAAAAAATAAACTATGCTAGGGTTCATCCAATGTTAAGAGATTTCTAGGTCTAGAATGCCTACAGCATGTTTGCATGTAAAATATTTATGTGAAAATTTCACAAACATCACAGGATATAACATGATGGGCTTCATTATCTACTAATGGAATTCATTTTATTTTAAGGAAATCACAATTCATTAAAGCAATGAAGTTGAACAGGTTTTGTTTTTTATAATTTGTTTGGTTTTCTGCACTGACATGTTCACTACCTAGTTCAAGTTTTATTCATTTGTTGACTGGAATATTGCAATGATGTTTTCATTTATCTTCTTGCTTCCATTCTCTTCCCCTCCAATCTTCCCTTAAAAAAAAAAAAACCCTAACAAATGAGTATTTCTAAAAACAGGAAAGACTATATTACTTCCCTATTGTCTCTAGGATAAAATACAAATTCTCAGCATGGCATTTAGAGCCCTTTACAGTTTTGTTAGAATTTATATTTTGAGATTTGTTTCATATTATTTTCCTCCACAGAGTTTATATTTCAAGAACCTGTTTCCTGAATTTAACATTCTATTTCCCATCAGCTGACACTCCAGGTCTGTGTTATATTCCATACTGACTTCTAAGAATTTGATTTATTCAAAAATCAGCATAAGTATCTTCCCTGAAGTAAAGTCTTTTCTGATGTTCCTAGCTATTAACTTTACTATGCTTATTGGCAGTTATTTATTTGTATTCTTTTCCTATTCTCTCCCTAGAATATAATTTTACAGAAGGCAGGAAATAATTTCTCTCTCTCTCTTTTGTATCTCTAACGTATTCCTTTGTTTTTATTTTTTGAAAATTTCATTTAATTAGATGATTTAGAATATTTTTCCATAGTTACAAGATTCATGCTCTTTCTATCTCCTCCCCCAACCCCGCCCCCCCCCATAGTGGGCATGCAATTCCACTGGGTTTAACATGTGTCATTGATCAAGACCTATTTCCATACTATTAATATTTACATTAGGGTGATCATTTAACATATTCGTTTTGTCATTGTGGTCATTTTGTAAATATTCAATAATAGGATTACTTATGTTTTACACATTTCATTTGTTATCGATATAAAGTTATTTAAATGTTTTATTTCTTATTCCATTTACCTAGGTATTTTATATTTTTTGTAAATATTCACCAGTTTAATCTATTATCAGTTTCATTGGCATACACAGACAAAATACTTCATTTAAAATTCAATTGCAAGATTTTTTCTCTTAAATATGATTTATACTTCTATTCTTTTTCAATTAGACTGTAACCTCTTTACATATTTTATTAGTTTCTAAAAAGTTGCTTACTTTATATGACAAATCAATAGATTTTTTGCTTTAAATTGTTTCTTTTATTTTAAGAACTGCTGATGTTTATTACTTTTCTAGATTAAAATAATCTTTGCAGCATACCTATTTTATCAATCTGTTCTTTCTTTCTTGCAATGAAAAATGCATTTAAACATTTTTTAAAAAAATTAAACTCTGCCTTAATCTCATTGTTGTCATTTTCTGGGATTAAATTTTTCCGTGTCTTGTTCTCTGACACATCATTTTGTTCTTATCATGAATTAATTTTTAATCCTTTTTTTTTAAAACAAAGCCTCTCTAATATTATTCCATTGCATTGCAATCAATAAAATATGTTTAACATTTCCATTTATCTGTACTTTGCAAATTTTTTATGTCTCTAGTTATATCCATTTTGTTGAGGGTGGGGGTTAATGTTGCCATGACTTCTTGAGAAATATGTAAACTTTTTGTTTCTATTTAGTAACTATCAAAAATCTTATCATATTTAAGTTGCATGCTGGGAGCTAAGATGGCATATTTAAGGATGTTCTGCTTCTCCTATCACTCCACATACACACAAAAAGAAAATAAATCACTTCAAAATAAAGGAAGGTATATCTATTCTAATGTTGATAAAGAAGATGGAGAGTGGCCTATACCAGAACTTATTTTTATGAGACTAAAATTTTTATAGATAAAAAAGTAATTAGAAATGAAATAATTTTATCCTAAAGAATGTACAAATCAAAGAAGAAATCAGAGCAATAATCAACAATTTCATTTAAAAAATTACAATGAGCAGACAACAGGGAAATTACTTTCCTACAAGTAAACCCTCTCCCTGGATGTCAAAGATTTCTCCACAAAATCCCAACTTTCCAGGGAGAATTTCTTAGAGCAAAACTCCTCCATCAGCTTGAAATTATAGGTAGAAAGACAAAACCCACTCCCAGCTCACATGAAATCCAAGAAGGAAGTGAAGTAAAGTTATTTTCAGTTTTAGACTCCCATAATTCCTTCCTGCCCAAAATCCTTTCCCAGGCTTATCTCAAAATTCCTTTCTTTCCATTAACCCTAGAAAATCAGTCTTATCCTCAATTTATATTCCTACTATGTATTTTGTTTTTTACAAAACCAACTCCTTTCCTTATTTATTAGTTTGATTTTTTTTTTACTTTCATTCATTAATCTCTCCCTTGATTTGCTTGATTTCCCTAAATTCAGTCTCCATCTGGCAGTGATCCATCTAATAGAATTCCTATTGGCTAAGGTAATCCAAAGCTTTTCATCTATAACTTTGGTTACTTAGTAGACCAGCCAAATCCAGAGAACTTTCTTTCTTCATTAATTACTGGAGGGAAGATTAGGGTCAGTCAGATAGCTTGGGAAAGGGTTTTAGATAGCATAAGGAGTTGTAGGTAGGGCCCAAATAATAGAAGGCTCTCCTTAAGCAGGGGACTTAGGAGTTAGGTAGAAGTAGTTTGAAGAGTGTCAGGGTCATACTTAACAGTTTCCCTTATCCCTTTTGTTAAAATAAACTTTGTTGCATAATCAAAGGGTTTGGTACTTTATTGGCCCTAAGGAGTTCCTAGGTGGGTTATAACATCTTATATCCCTCTAGGACCCTTTCCCATTACAACATAAAATACTGTTAATTTGATTTTAAAAAGAAAGAAGAAAACCAAATTACCAGTATCAAAAATGAAAAAGACAAAATCACAATCAATGAAGAAGAAATTAAAGCAATTACTAGGTTGTTTTTTTTTTTTTGCCCAACTATATGCCAGTAAATCTGAAAATCTAAGTGAAATAGATGAAAACTTGGAAAAAATAAACTACCCAGAAGAGCAAAAGAGAAAAGAGAATATTTAAACAACATCATTACATAAAAAAATTGAACAAACCATCAAAGAATTCCCTAAGAAAATTTCCCAGGGTCTGATGGATTCACAAGTGAATTCTACCAAACATTCAAAGAACAATTAACTCCAATACATAAACCCTTTGGAAAAATAAGGGAAGAAGAAACCCTTCCAAACTCTTTTATTTTTTGACCCTAATATAGTACTGATACCTAAGCCAGGAAGATCTAAAACAAAGAAAGAAAACTATACACAAATCTCACTAATGAATGTTGATGCAAACATTTTTAAATAAAATACTATCATAGTGACTACAGCATATATCATATACCTTTATCAGGTGGATTTTATCCCAGGAATTCAAGGATGGTTTAATATTAGAAAAACCATCAGTATAATTGACCATATCAATAACAAAACCATTTCCCCTTCTTACAATCACCTAGGGAAAAAAAAAGAAAAATGAAACCTTGTAACAAATATGCATAATCAAGAAAAATAAATGTCTTCATTGGCCATGCCTCAAACTGTGCAAATCATTTTTCATATTTTGTCTATTACTACTTTGTTTGCAGGTGAGTAGTGTTCTTCATCATTAGTCCCCTGGAATCACATTTTGTTTATTTTGTTGATCTGAGGTTGTCTTTCAGTTATTTATTTTCACTGTGTTGTTTTTATAATATAAATTACTCTCCCTCTTCTGCATATATCACTTTGAATCAATTTATATTGGTGAAATTGAGAAGAACTGGAAATTCTGCAGGAAAACAAACATATTAATGTACCATTGGTGGAGCTGTGAATTGGTTTGACCATTCTGAAAAGTGTTTTTTTGTCTCCAAAATGTCCCCAAAATTTACTAAATTGTGCATATACCTTTTGAGTCAGAGATACCACTATAAGCCCTCTACTACAAAGAGATCAAATAAAGAGAAAATGTACTTATATAAACAAGAATTTTATAACAACTCTTTTTATAGTGTATGTATATATGAATGTAAAATTCAAGAGGTACCCAGTACCAGGGGAATGATTGAATATAGTAGAGTATATTAGAGTACAGTATAGTAGAGTACAGTATAGTATAGTACAATATAGTATAGTATAGTATAGTATAATACATATATATGTATATATAGTGTATTGTTAATGAGTTACAAGAAATGACAAATAATGCTTTTATATAAACCACTGACCAAACCCCCCCAACCTCCCCCCAAAAAAACCGTGAAACAAAGTTCAGCCTTATTTGAGTTTGGTCTGCTTACTAAATAATTAAGCAAATAAAACATCTCTCATAAATCTTATTGTTATTAAATGTTTTTAACTGACATTTGCAATTATGATAAGCCCCTAGAACAAAAAATAAATTTGTCTTCTTTTTATTCTTTGGCATGTTCCCAGAATTACTCTTTGCCCAACAGAAATGGGTAAGTTTGTTTTCTGGCTAATGTATATAACATTAAATGTAGGAGAAGAGAAAATCTTGGTGGTAGGGGTGTTTGTAGGGCAATGTTTTTCTAAGCAAGATTTGGAAGAAAAAGACAGAGGAAAGAGGCTAAAGAAAATGTATGTATCTGTGTGAGAAAATGGTTATTTGAGTTAGAATTAATTGAATTGCAAGTGGTGAGAGATGGAGAAAAAGAGCAAGTGTATGACTGGTCCCTACTTGAGACCCTTCCTTCTCAGAAAAGAAAGAAGATGGTAAAGAAGAGGTGTTTGGTGACACTGAGTATTGAACACTTAGTGTAGCTGTCAAATAAAAATACATTGCTATTAACAAAATTAATAATGATAATATCTAGCATTTATAAAATGCTTCATGGTGGCCAGGGAAGAGGATTTTGTAGCAAGCTATTCATATGCAAAGCATCTTTTTAATTGGATATTTGTAGCTTGGGCAATTGCCAATGTTTCAAATCCTACTGAATATCAGACACCAAGAAATTCATGTTTAAAAGGTCAAGTAGAAGTAATTTGGACAATGTTTTATAATGGTTTAAGTGCAAAATTTAATGTATGTCAAATGTGAATTTCTCAGTCACACAATGATAAGAGGAAAACATATTGGAAACACCACACTAACTTATTTAACTGTGATTAGAATTGCTGTTTCAGCACTGGGTAAACAAATGAACTCAGGAAACCTTTTAATATTAGTTAATATAAAGCCAAATCTTCTAGGTAGCTAAAAAGAAAAAAGGGAAAAAACCCAGCTTTTCTCAGAAATAATGGTGACTTTTTTCATTACAATGATTTCAACTATTAACTGATACACTATTTTCTATTGTGTATTTTCTATTCTCATAAACAATGTGGTAAAGTGATAGAAAATGGCAAATGACCTTAACCTACTGTCACCCAAATAAGCCTCATTTATAAATGTAAATACAATTTTTTCAACTAAACTCTGCAATTTCTGTTGGGGAAAAAAGGTGAGAAAATAGATTTTTACACTTTGGAAAATTGTTCAAGTCTCTTAAGTATTCTAAGTTTCAATTTCCTCATAATAAAATTGAAGGACCTGAATCCAATAATCTTAAGGTCTGTTTTTTAATTTGGTGGGTCTAAAATGACAATTGACTATGGGAACAATATTGTAAAATGGAAAGAAAATTGGACCTTGTCTTGAACCTTGATTCTGAGTTACTATTTCTTTAACCTTAGGCAAAATCTTTAACTTTGATGAGTCTTAATTTCTTCATTTTTAAATGGAGATAATGTCTACCTGGCAGTTAGTGTACTAGTATTTTATTAAGTTCTTATGCACCTGTCACTCTACTAGGCACTGAGGATACAATGAAAGACAAAAATAAAGTCCCTTTCCTCAAGGAGCTCTCATTTTAATGGGGGAGACAATATGCAAAAAAATGCATATAATATACCCATATATATGTGTGTGTGTTTGTGTGTGTGTGTGTATACAGTTTAAATGGAGGGTAACCTTAGAGGAAAGGTATTAGGGAGGGAGGAGTGGGATTAGGGAAGGCTTGAAGAAAGTGAGATTAGAGATGTGTTGAAGGAAATCAAGAAAGTAAGGAGGCAGATATGAAGAAGGAGGATATCCTAGGCATGGGGGAGTGCCAATAAGAAGTCACTAATATAGTCTGGGAGTCTTATGTGAAAATCAGCATAATGGTCATTGCCATTGGATTTTTTTGGTTCAATTTATATAATTTATATAATCAACCAATATTTATATAATCAACCAATCAATAAGCATTCATTAATCACTTACTATGTGTCAGGCACTATGATCAGAACTAGGAAAATTAACATATGACCTCAAAGAACTAAAATTCTAGAGAGAAGGCAACCTATAAATAATAGGTACATACAAAATGCATAGAGAAGAAATGAAGGTACCTTAGTAAAGAAATATTTATCACAGGGGTTCTTCATTTAGGATCTATGAACTTAAAAATATCATAAAAACTATATTTTGGTATTGGTTTCATTTGTAGATTAATGTATTTTATTTTATGCACTTAAAATATTATTCTGAGGAGTCCATGAATTTTTCCAGACAGATATCTGTATCACCAAAAATCATAAGAAATCTATGCTTTGTAGTGTTGTGTCCTCTATCTGTTCCAAATAGGATGAGAAATAGATTGGTGACTTTGGCTGTCAACGGCTTCTCCATGTTCCCTTATATTATAGAAGACAGTTTTTAGAAGCCTGAGCTGAACTGAATTTTGAAGGAAGATAAAGATTTTGATGTGCATAGATGATGTCAGAGTATATTTGAGACTGGAGGAAAGCTAGACAATTTAAAGGAGGCAGCATTTAGAATTTAGGAATTGCTAGTAATCCAGATTGTCTTTAGGCTTCTATGTTGACGAGTCATAAGTGGAAGAGTGGAAGAACATCAAATTTTTGTGAGAGGAAAGAAAAGTGAGGGTAAGGATACCTGGGACCAGGAGGAATTATGGGAAAAAGAAGATATAGGAAGGGAAATGGGGTTGAGAATTGAATGAGTTCATATCCTGCCCCCAATACTTAATAACTCTGAGACTCCTTTACTAACTTTTGTTTCCTTTGGTTTCTTCCACTGTAAAATGAGAATAATGAGAACACATATCCCAGGGATCAAATAAAATGGTACTCTATGTCTAGAACAACTATAGATAGGGTCCAGAATGGCTAGATTTGTTTGACTGAGTATAAGATCCTGTATTAGGTTTTTTTTTTTGGTTTTATTGTTTTTGTTTTTAGTTTTCAATGTTTAATATATGAAGACAATATTTTGCTGTGTTTACCCACAATGTGCATTCTATAATATTAATTGACTTATTTTTATTAATAGAATTTATTTCCAGGTATCTCTACTCCTTTCTCCCATTCTCATACCATAGAAGGCATCATCTGGCAAACATGCATATATTAATTAGATCTTCCACATTTTCTTTTTTCAGTGCATTCTCTAGAGGTGAACATTCACAAGATATTCTTCAAATAATAATCTGTATCTATTTATCATGCTGTCTTGGTTCTACTCATTTCACTCTTTATTATCTGATGTAGTTCTATCCAAGTTAAAAAAAATCTGCTCACCATATCTTATAGCATAGTAGTATTTCATCACAATCATACACCACAATTTGCTTAGCCATTCCCCAATAGATTCTCTCAATTTCCAGGTATTTTCCACCACAAAGAAACTTGCTAAAATATATTAGAACATATAGGTTCATTTCCATTTTCCCTGGTCTCTTTGGGACACATTGCTAGTGTAAAGGTATACACAGTTTTATAATTCTGTGTGTAATGCCAAATTGCTCCCCAGAAGTGTTGTGTAAAAGGCAATTCTTAATCTCTTTCTTCAATTTAATTGGGGACCTGGAGGTCCTTTTACAATAGAGATGTGTAAAGATATACCAGTCCACAGTGAAAGGCAGTAGAAACCAGAGAGATAGGAAGTGAGGTAAGAAGGGATTATAAAAGGCCAGCATGAGGACTGAACTGGACTTTTTGAACTTTTTTGGGTTGGGAAGTGATTGGTTGTTGGTAGTCGGGGGTTGGTGGCTGGTGGTGTGGGTTGGTGATTAGTTGGCGGTTGGGAGATAGATTGATTCTACCTGGTGAGCTGAGCTGAAGGGTTATCAGCAGGACTTTCTCTAACAGCAGTTATAGGCATTTATAGGGTAACTAGTTAGGCAATTTTTCTCTATCTCTTTCCTTTTTTAATTTTAATTTTATTTATTCAATTTAGAACATTATTCTTTGGTTATAAGAATCATATTCATTCCCCACACCCCACAGCCTTCCCATAGCCCACACACAATTCCACTGGGTATTACATGTGTCCTTGATCAGAACCTATTTCCATGCTGTTGATGTTTGCACTAGGATGTTCAGTTAGAGTCTACATCCCCAGTCATATCCCCCTCAACCCATGTGATCAAGCAGTTATTTTTCTTCTGTGTTTCCACTCCCACAATTTTTCCTCTGAATGTGGTTAGTGTTTTTTCTCATAGATCCCTCCAAGTGGTTCAGGATCACTGCATTGCCACTAATGGAGAAGTCCATTACATTCGATTGTACCACAGTGTATCAGTTTCTGTGTACAATGTTCTCCTGGTTCTGCTCCTCTCCCTCTGCATCAATTCCTGGAGGTTGTTCCAGTTAACATGGAATTTCTCCACTTTATTATTCTTTGAGCACAATAATATTCCATCAGCAACAGATACCACAATTTGTTCAGCCATTCCCCAATTGAAGGGCATCCCCTCATTTTCCAATTTTTGCCACCACAAAGAGCACAGCTATGAATATACAAGTCTTTTTCCTTATTATCTCATTGGGGTACAAACCCAACAGTACTATGGCTGGATCAAAGGGCAGACAGTCTTTTATCACCCTTTGGGCATAGTTCCAAATTGCCCTCAAGAATGGTTGTATCAATTCACAACTCCACCAGCAATGCATTAATGTCCCACCTTTGCCACATCCCCTCCAGCATTCATTACTTTCTATTGCTATCATGTTAGTCACTATACTAGGTGTGAGATGATACCTCAGAGTTGTTTTGATTTGCATCTCTCTGATTATAAGAGTCTAATTCCTATATTTCCCTCCTTTTACTATATTCTTATTAAAACTAAAATTATTAAAAGCTGCTCTCTTATTTTGTCAAACTCCTAATTTAACTCTTACATTTAATTGGTGAGTCAGATAGGAGTTGAACCTAGAATCTTCTGATCATTTTCCTCACTTTTTATTGAAGCTATCACTAGGGCAACATAGGTTAGAAGTTAGAAAACAATTAAAACCTCTCCATCTACTGACTGAAATTTGAACTGCAAACAAAATTAAAAATTAGATTAAATATGATAAATATGGCTTTTTATTTATCAGAATATTTCACAGTGGCTCTATATAGCACTGTTCCTCACTATATTTATACTGATAGAAGGCCTGGCATTCTACTTATTCTTCCTCAGGAAAAAAACAAACAAACAAACAATAATTTGTTCAACCTCAGAGCTCAACTAAAAGCTGACCTTGAGAAGAAGCTGGGTGAGAGTTTTGGAGATCTCAAGACTTATATAAAAGGCATTCAGAAAATCTTGAGAAATCCCCAGAGTAAGAAGATTTAAGCCTTCACATTCCCTCATCATTAGAGCCAACTCAGTCTATGTCCAGTCCTACTCCATGCATTTCTGCTCATACTAAAGCCACCTCAACTCCTCCTCATCCTGTTATAACTATCTCTAAATCTACCCAAACTCCCCAAACTCCTCCCACCTGGCCTATTTCCCTGCCTATACCCCTTACCTGCTCTATGTCAACTAAAACACAAAACCAAGAGGCAGAAACAGAAAATAATTCAGATACAGGTCTATTCCCCTTAAAAGAAGTACCCACCTTTAATATGAATGGAGTTGTAATATATGCAAAATGGGGCTCACCTACATATACTCAGAGTGGAAATTCCCCTCCAAAAGAGAAATCCCAGAGAAATGGCCAAGCATCTTTATAAAGGTCAAAGAGGGGGAGAAAAGCCTTTGGAATTCGAGAATGAAACCTTTGATTTACCAGACACTGATATCTTAACATCAGTTATTCTCGTCCATTCTCCCCAACATAATAATGAACCACATGTAACCCTGAAAGTTGGAAAAACATATTACGATTGCCTCATAGACACAGGAGCTTCCAGATCAGTTTTGATGAGTACACCTGTTTCTGATTGTGATTCTATTGGTTCTCTAAATGTAGTAGGGGGTATCAGGAACACCTCTGAAAGTCCCAAAGCTTTCCCCTCGAATGGTGTCTGTGGGACCCCTATCTGTACTGATACATTCTTTCTGAATCCTAGCTCCCCTACAAATTTATTATGGAAAGACCTTTTACATAAATGTAGAGCAACAAAAAACATGCTCTCAAGATGGTGTGATGACACTAGAATTGCCTGAGAAATCTTTAAATTTTCTCCTTGTACTTCTCTCAGTCAGGAGGTGGATAAACCTCCCACCTTTAAAACACTAGCTATTATATCTGAATCTGTCTGGGCCACATCTTCTTTTGATGTAGAACTACTCAAATCAACTATTCCTATACAAATTAAAATAAAAAATGGCCCACCTTCTTATATTTCTTAGTATCACCTATAAAAAGAGGCAATTAAGGCAATTACCTCAGGAATAATTTCTTTTATTCAACAACAAATAATAATTCCATGAAAATCTGAATATAATACACCTATCTTACCTGTTAAAACCCAAAATTGGATGCAAATGGAAAACCTGTCTATAGATTTGTACAAGATTAAAGAACTGTAAATAATTGTGTTATAAAAAGACATCCTGTGGTTCCAAGCCCATCCTCAATTATCTCCCCTAGCACAGCTACATATTTCACTGTAGTAGATCTCTGCTCAGCATTTTTTTCAATACCAATTCATGAAGATTCTAGAAATATATTTGCCTTCAACTGGAAAGGTTCACTAGAGACCTGGTGCTGGCTGCCACATGGGCTCATGGATAGTCCTACATTATTCTCACAAATTTTAATTCAGGATTTAGACAATATTAAATTTCAGAATAGTCATTTAATACAATATGTAGATGATTTGCTCTTGGCCTCACCAAATGCAACAGCATGCTAAGAAGATAGTAAATACCTACTATTAGAACTGCATAAGAGAAGTCAAATGGTTTCAAAGGCAAAATGCACTGGTATCTCCCCCAAAGTACAATATTTAGGGTTTATTTTAACTGCTGGTGCTTGCTCCATTTCCCCTAAACACATTGAAAATATTCAGAAATCGAATGCTCCCTCCACTAAGAAACAGTTGAAGGAAATTTTAGGAACAACAGGATTTTGTAGACAGTGGATCCCTTGCTATGGGGAAATCACTAAACTTCTTATAACACTAACAAAAAATGCAGTCACTGAATCAGGTAGATTAGAGGTGGAACATCTATAGGGGTTTTCCTGTCATATGAAGGAAAACCCCTACTCCCTGGAAATTTTTATCACCAAATATGTCAATCTTTTCATTAAAATGACCATTTTGGGACCAAAGGTATTGTAGACTATGTTAAAAGAGTATGGATAGCCCCTGGTATAACTGCCAGAACCTCTAAAGTGTATACAGCCTGCTCTACCTGTCAAGCATATAGCCAACATGTCTTTTTTGGCAAAGTGTTTTGTGGATGTCCTCTGACTTACATACCTTTTGAACATCTACAAATTATTTTTATTGTAATGCCAAAGGCTGGACATTATAAATTTTGTCTGGTCAGAGTATACCAGCTAACCATATACCTGGAAGCATTTCCTACCATCCATGCCATGGTGGCTTTTTTTAAAAGAAATTATACTTCACTTTGGCCTGCCAGCACATATTGATTCAGGAATGGGAACTCATTTCACCAATTTGGTTTTGTCTCAAATTTATTCTTATTTGGGAATCACTCCCAAATTCCATGTACCATATAATCCCCAGAGTTCAGGCTAAGTTGAAAGAATGAATAGATATATTAAAATTATAAATGGAAAATTGTGCACTGAGACTAATTTAAAATGATCTGGAGTTCTCCCTCTAGCTCTATTTCATCTTCAAAGTAGGCCCAGGGAAGATCTATACATCTCACCATTTGAGATGTTTTTTGGACATCCATCTATACAGGTTAAGGATTTCCCCCCTGCATATACATCTTTGCTGGGGTGGAAGGGGATACTTCTATTGCTTACTATATACAGGATTTATAGAAAAAATTATGAGAACTTCAAGAATCCAGAGCTGCAGTACAAGCAGGACCTATAGACTTTTCCCTTCCTGATCTAAACCCAGGAGACAAAGTACATATGAAGAATTTCCAATGCACAGGAGCAACTCAGTCTACCTGGGAAAGTCTGTTTCAAGTACTGTTGACCATTCCAACAACCATAAAAATTGGAGAAAATAACACTTGGAAAAATTGCTTGCACATAAAACAAATAACTTTCATCAAAACTGATAGACTGTATTCTGTCACACTCATTGGAGATATCTCAAGGTTCTTATTTTCAATAGAGTATAATTTTCACAAAAAATATAAGGTTTAGGATTGCATTATTTGTGATTGTAATTATTTGTAAATCATAGATTGTATTTCATAATTTGGGGATTGCATTTCATAAAATCCTAGATTTAATTTTTTTTAGGAAGTTTAGACTCACTAAATCCCTGAATCAAGAAAAAATGAACTCTTAAGAAGATGCCATAAAGAAACCTACACTGCATCAGAAGATACAGAATGAATTGTGGGAAGTATTGAACAAAATGAAGGGGGCTGAATGCATTTAATGAATGTAAACTTCTATGCCAATGGGACTCACCCCCAATTGACTTTTTACCATTGGTTTTGTTTTCTTTCTCTTTTATTTCTTTCTTTTTCTCCCGTTATTATAGTTTTCTATTAGAAAGTGTAATATTGTAGGCACCTTTAACTAGAAGATTTTTAGAGGTATAAGATAGTTACATTTAAATGATCCACTGGGGAGACTAGTCTCTGAAGGAATCACAAGGGGGATTGTAAAAGGGAATTCTTAACCCTTTTCTCTAATTTAACTGGGTACCTGGAGGTCCTTTTACCATAGAGGTCCTTCTACCATGTGTAAAGATATACCAGCCCACAGTGAAGGAAGTAGAAACCAGAGAGAAAGGAAGTGAGGTAAGAAGGGATTATAAAAGGTCAGTATGAGAACTTGAAAGGGGCTTTTTGACCTTTTTTTTTTTTTGGTTGGGAGCTGGTTGGTGATTGGGAGTTGGTCTTTGGGAGTTGGTTTTTGGAGGTGTGGGTTGCTGATTAGCTGCTGGTTGGGATATATATATATATATATATATATATATATTCTGCCTAATGAGTTGAGCTGAAGGGTGATCAGCAGGACTTTCTCTAACAGCAGTTATAGGCAGTTATAGGTAGTTATAGAGTAGCTAGTTAGGCAATTTTTCTCCCTCTTATCTCTTTCCTATATTTCCCTCCTTTTACTATATTCTCATTAAAAGTAAAATTGTTAAAAGTTGCTCTCTTATTTTGTCAAACTCCTAATTTAACCCTTATAGTGCTATCCAATATATATTTTTTGTGGTCATGCCAACACGATATGATAATTTTGGACACATGTGTCAAGAGTGAATTCTGGAGCTAATATGAAACAGATTTCATTGACCCAAGATGGCAGCAAATAATACCATAAAGTAAGAGGTATATGCTCATTTTGTGTTATGAAAGTACTACCAAATTATGTTGTATATTGAATATAAGCACCATCAAGTCTTTGAAACTTGTCCGTACTGACAATTTTTTCTGTGGAAGGAGACAATAAAAATATAGTCCATCCTTAAATTTTATAGGAATAATGTTTCTTAAAAACAGCACAAGTAAAAAACTCAACTGTTGGTATATTCAACCTATTGGAAAGAGGGAATTAGGATCTCACAACCACCCACAATTATAATATTTCACTAAATATTACTGAAAAACATTGTCTGCATCTAATTCTTTATCATAATACATGTATTCTGATAATAGGTACTGTTCCTAACAGTAACAATGAAATAATCCTTAAAATGCAGTACACAAAATAAAATTGATTAACATGCAAAACATTTTTTCTCACTAGCAATTCCCTAGAATTCTAATTGCTTTTGTGCTGGCATCTCAATTTTTAAAAAAATTTGATTTCAGATGATATTCAATTTTCACAGCACATGAAATATATAAGTATGACAAATGTTATACAGCAAATAAAATTCTTAAAACTAAAAATTTTTTCAAACTGAATCTCAAATGAAAGCAAAGAAGCATTGTACTATTTATTATGTTGCTGTAAAGTTCTCTACCTTATCCAAACTCTGAAAACCAAGACAGAAGTTTCTGGAACTTTAGTCACTGCTGTCAGAAGACTCCAAGAGTGTCAGGGTTTTGACATCAACTCCATCCTTCATGGCTGTTAGTTGGTGCTGGAGATCACGAATGTCACACCAACTTGAAGTAATCCATCAGCCATCTAAGATCTTTAAGGAAATATGGGAGTATAGCAGAGGCTTTGGGGCAGTTTTAATTCTTAGGAAGGCTTTCTATTTATAGGTCTTTTCTCCTTTAACTTCTACCTTTTGTTTCTCGTTCTGAGCTTTGAGGTAAAGCAAAACAAATTTAATCCCTTTTCTAAGTAATAAACCTTGATGCTCTACAGATGTCATATATTCTTTTCTTTTTTTTTGTAGGCTAACCAGCTACAGTTCCTTCAATTAATCTCCATATGCCAAGGTTTCTCTAGTGCCTTCATCATCTTGATAATGCTCATGCTTTTTGTATTTATCTTGCTATGTATCTCAATTGTCCTATATTCTCCCAGCCTTTCATGGAATTATACAGACTTGTCAAGATGTTTAATATGATTTAATCTGTGAGAACTTTGATGGTCAAAAGATGACTAATAAAAGTATCTTAAAGTATAGAAATAGTTTTAAGGAAAAAATTAAAAAGTTAAGATTAGTTTATGGAAAATAAGGTAGAATAGTAACAATCTCCACATATATTACCAATGGTTTTAATAAGAGTTAACAATTTCTCTCCATTTGTAAAAAAAAAAAAGAATTGAAATAAGAGTTGAGTTATAAAGAATATATTATCTACAAGAATGCTAATATGTTAGAGGATATTGCCAATGATATTTGTGAAATTTCCTTCACTGAAGATTTCTAGTTAGATAACCAACTATACTGATTTTTTTGTTGTCTACCAGCAAAGAGGTATGGGTCTGTTTCTTCTAGGTAGCTTATTCTTTCCTAATCCACTATATAAATATTTGATCAGGATACATGTCTTTTTTGAGGAGTCTGTGTTAGCAACTGTGACTAATGCTATTTTCAAGGATATGATGAAGCAGTCTCATTAATCACTACAAACTAGGGCAAAAGATGTTTTGTGTACGGGTGTCTGAATGTTTGGGATGTGTGTGTGTGTGTGCACATGTGTGCGTGCATGCACATACATATGCACTTCTGCTTGGGAATAGGAAATAATCTCTTTTGTAAAGGTTGAGAATTAAATAACATAATCTGTTGAAATCAGCTTCTTAGTCAATGGTATCTTTTTTTCACCTTTTCTACAACTTTTATAGGCTGCTTTACCATTCCTGTAAGCAGATGTTCTCCATTACAGCTCTGCCGTTTGCATTTGCAAATTCTAAGAAGTGCTGAGTTGTTCAAGCCAACAGAGGATGATATTACAACTGGTTCTCTGCTACCTACTACTATTACCTACTATAGAGAGAGACTGTTTGGCTTCCACATCCCACCCATGCTGTGACAAGGCATAAAAAACGACTGGCTAAAGTGACTACAGATGTTGGGTGAAATAGCCAGTATGTTTTCCACCTGTCTGTATTTGCCTAAGGATTCAGGGACAATCAAATTAAAGTAATATGCAAGATGTGACAGATGTTTGTACTATTGAGATAAATCTGTTCATGTTGCAGAAAGGTAGAGTCGATGTAAAACATGAAATGAAACACAGGAGCTAGTTTAACTAGTGTCTTGAGAATTTCAGTATTTTAAAATAAAGGCCCATCACTTTATGCCCTTCCCTTCTAATTAGAACCATAATTGGGCTCTTTGTAGTGCCTAGTGGTAGGATAATTAGTCATTCTTTTTATAGCAGTATAATTTGCTGGGAGGAGGTAGATGAGTAATCATTTGGGAGACATTTTTTGTCTTTTTTTTTTCTGGGCAACAGGTGTTGTGCTGGCACATTGGCCATCTTTTTTTTTTTCCAAAAGAACTTAGAAAAAAAAATTTCCATCATTTATGTGTAACTCACAACCTCCTACCTGTAATTGTCTCAGAATAAAAGTTTTTGGTTGATGGTTTCCAAGGCTATAATAAAAGGAATTTTATTTTTACTCCTGGGTTTCTCAAATCCAGTACAATAGCTTTTTTACTAGGATGGTACTAGCACATCATGATCAGAGAAAAATGGGCTAGATATAATATTTTGATTATATGAAGCTTTAAAGAAAACTCAAATATCTGGCATTTTTCTCTCATATGTCATGCTGGTTAGGTATCTCTGATCATACTGACACTGTTTCTTGCCAGAGTTTTACTTTGATCTTTGTCTTTCTTTTCCTTTCTCATAGTATGTATACATAGAAATCTCAGCAACTGTCCCAGAACATCTTCAAATTGAAAAAAGAAAACTTATCCACTGGAAGTGTAAAACCAACCAGTCACTGGATATTAGTTCTTTTGAAGGTTAGGAAGCCTTATAAGAAATGATGAAATGGCATCTGTTCCTCTGGTGGAAGGAATAGTCTGTTTCAATCCAGGCCATTTGTTGGTCCTGTCAGGGATGCAAAAGAGGGTTATGGATTCTCTCCTTTAATGCAAAACAATTTGAAAGACTGCTGTTATATATCATTCCCTATTTTCATTATGCCACAATGACACATGATTTTGAGTGTAGCTAATCAGCTTCCAGCTTCACCAAATGCCAAATACAAGCTGGTTTAGATGGCAGCTTATGCAGCAGTAGTGAAGACCAATGGAAATTATATAACCTATTTTTCTTTTTTTTTCCCTTGAGGTTTCAAAATCCTCGATCACTATGTGAGACAAGTACAGCTACTTTAATTGAGATTTGGATGATTGGTACTTGGTTCCTTATGAATACATAATAAATATTTAAGACAGTATTACCTTGGATCATGTATTAGGTCATGTCTACTCATGACAATATTTGAAAAGATATTTTTGAATTACTGAACTAGTTGAGCTAATCACTTACAACTAGATCTGCCACTAAGATTCCTTCTAGCCAATTGTCCCAGATGTCTGGAGCTTTGGTATCATTATAGTTACTGTAAAAGGGAATTCTTAATCCCCTTCTTCTAATTTAACTGGGGACCTAGAGGTCCTTTTACCATAGAGATGAGTAAAGATATACCAGCCCACAGTGAAAGGAAATAGAAACCACAGAGGGAGGAATTGTGTTAAGAATGGGATTATAAAAGGCCAGTGCAAGGACTGAGGGGCTTTTGGGCTTTTTTACCTTTTTTGGGTTGAGAGGTGGTTGGTAGTTGGTAGTTGGCTGTTAGTAGCTGGGGGTTGGTTGCTGGTGGTTATTAGTTGGTGGTTGGTTGGTGGTTGGGAGAGAGATAGATAGAAAGAGATAGAGATAGAGATAGAGATAGAGATAGAGATAGAGATAGAGATAGATCTGTCTGGAGAGCTGAGCTAAAGGGTGATCAATTGGATTTACTCTAATGGCAGTTATATTAAATTATAGGCAGTTATAAGTAGTTATAGGGTAGCTAGTTAAGTATTGGGCAATTTGTTTCTCTACCTCTTTCCTAATTTCTCTCCTTTACTATATTCATTTTTCTATATTCTTTTACTATCTCTATTGTAATAAAACTAAATTGTTAATTGTTAAAAGCTGCTAGAAGTTTTCTTTTCTCTGGCTTAAAGAGATGTTAATTTATAACACTACTCTGTTCTCATTAAAACTTGTTATTAAAAGCTGCTCTCTTATTTTGTCAAACTCCTAATTTAATCCTTATATGTAATTGGTGAGCCAGCTAGGAGTTTGACTAATTCTTTTAATCTTCTGATTATTTTCCTTTCTTTTTACTGAAACTATCCCTAAATCAAGTTCCTAGCAGTTAATTGTTACAGCTATTGAACCTTTGTGTTAAATAGCACCATCTACTGACAGAAAGTAGAACTATACACAAAATTAACAACTAGATTAAATATGATACTGATGTTGTTTCTTGTCTATCTAAAATGGTCTGTTATACAACATAATATTTCACAGTAGCTCTATATAGCACTGTTCCTAGCTGTACTTATACTGAAAAGAGGCCTGGCATTCTACCTATTCCTCCTCAGGAAAAAAGAAAACAAAAATTTGTTAGCTGAATTAAAAGCTCACATTGAAAAACTAGAAAATAACTTGAATGATCTTGAGAAGAAGCTAGAGGAGAGTTTGGGGGGATCTCAAGACATATAAAAAGCATGGCCCACTCTATGAAAGAGCAGTGCATTACCGAGCTTGTGCAGCTCACAACTCTAGGATGTCTTTTCTTGCTGCCATTCCTGGGTGTACTTGTCCTTGCTGTTAGCTTGAGTAATCTCAAGATGAAGAAGGGAGATTCTACCCAAATCCAATTTATTTATACTATGCTTAGTATGGAAAATTCCCTCAGTATGGGGAACCCCAGAGGTGTGATCACAGGATTTTAGATGGATGATGATTCTTAAGATGGGAAGGAACCTCAATGAGTCTGGAGGTGAATTTTAAACTTTTTCAAACTTCATTGCTTTATTTTGGTTAATTATTTCAATTTGTTACCCTCCAAATAGTGAAGAAATCTTTGAAATGCAGCTATCAGAATAGGAAAAAAGAACTCTTGAAATTTATTGCTTACATTCTGTAATGCTTATTGTATTTGCTGATTGTTTTAAGATTTAATTTTGTTTTTAAGTTCACATATTAATCTAATCTAATCTAATATATTCTGTTAAACTATGTCATTTTTGGCTATTGTGTTTTGGCCATTAGCTATATATTCTGTTACATTGTTTTTATTTGTACCCTCCTCCTATGACTAGCCTGGAGAAAATACCATTATAAAAGTCCATAAACAACTTGGACAATGTCTTTCCCATGGCAAAACCATAATCCTTATGGATGCTGGATTTGTCACCAGATCCATCGAGGTCACATGTTGCCTTAATGTCCTTTTGTTCCTTTTTTGCCTTTTTTAATTGTCACATAGATGATGATGGATGGATTCCATCAAACTGGTTACAACCAATATACAACCTTTGAATAATTTAATGAGCTAAAAATCTCAATTGATTTTAAGGGGTCTTCAGAAGTGATTTTCAGATATCTAGGAGCACCACCACCTCTAACTGATCATTTGTCTACCTTTGACTTGGGTGTAATAAGAGGTAAGGGTCCATTTAGTAGTTGAAGTGAAGTGTAATAGCACTATTGTATTCCCCACATTCGCATTTATAAAAATGAAATGTATGAGATATCAGAAGTGCTTTTAACTACTGTATTCCTCACCTCCACATTCAATGGATGGGACACACATATATATATATATATAAATACATGCATTTTATGGCTGTTACAGCAAGCCTAATGGCTCCTGGATGTTTTTTTTTTAAATAATTGTAAGTCTTCAATTTACTTTACCCTTCCACCAGAATGATCTAGATTCTTGGTGACGTTTTAGATCCAAAAGGTTTTCATCAGCTCTCCTGTCAAATTTTGGAATGATGAGAGTAATAGACTTTGTTAGAAATCTGTTTGCCAAGGTTGACAGATTGGTTAGATCTGGAAAATTTGTGGCAAATATTCACAAGGTTCTAAGGTTTTAAAATGACACAAAGCAAATAGAAATAGAGACTCATGTGAATACTAATAATAGTGGGTTTGTTTGCTATTGTCATTAAATGTGCTCTTGTGATTCATGGAATTGTAATTACATGTTTATTATGCGTCTTTTGGATAGTTTTAAATTGATATCTCCAGGTTCTTATTTTCTATAGAGTATAATTTTCATAAAAGTATAAGGTTTAGGATTGCATTATTTGTAACTGTAATTGTAATTATTTTTCATTCATGAATTGTATTTTGTAATTTGGGGATTGTATTTCATAAAATATTAGATTTAAATTTTTTGAGAATTTACAGAAAAAAAAAGCTCACTAATTCCCTGAATCATGGAAAATGAACTGTTTTAAAAAGATGACATGAAGAAACCTACATTGCATCAGAAGATCTAGAATGAACTGTGGGAAATAGTTATTGAACTAAAGGGAGTTGAATTCACTTAATGAATGTTGACTTCAATGACAAAGGGGATTGCCCCTTAATTGGCTTTTTGTCAATGCGCCTATCTACCACTGGTTGTGCTTTCTTTCCTGTTTGTTTCTCTCTTTTCCTCATATTATTGTAATTTTCTATTAGAAAGTGTAATATTATAGGCACCTATAACTAGAAGATTTTTAGAAGTAAAAGATAGTTGTATTTAAATGATCCATTGGGGAGACTAGTCTCCCAAAGGATCACAGGGAGAATTATAAAAGGAAATTCTTAATCCCTTTTTCTAATTTAACTGGGGACCTAGAGGTCCTTTTACCATAGAGATGTGTAAAGATATACCAGCCCACAGTGAAAGAAAGTAGAAACCAGAGAGACAGGAAGTGAGGTAAGAAGGGATTATAAAAAGACCAGCATGAGGACTGAGGGGCTTTTTGGGCCTCTTTGGTTGGTCATTTGTAGTTGGTCATTGTGGTTTGGTTGCCAGTGGTGTGGGTTGGTGATAAGTTGTTGAATGCTTGTTGGTTGTTAGTTGATGGTTGGGAGATATATACTAATTTTGCCTGGGGAGCTGAGCTGAAGGATGATCAGCTGGAGTTTCTCTAATGGCAGTTATAGACACTTATAGGCAGTTATAAGTAGTTATAGGGCATCTATTTAGGTATTAGGCAATTCTTTTTCTACTTCTTTCCTATATTTCTCTCTTTTTTCTCTCTATTTTAATAAAATTAAATTGATAATTGTTAAAAGCTTCTAGAATCCCCCCTCCCCCGGGCTTAAAGGGATAATATAAATTTACAATTCTACTATATTCTCCACTAAAACTTAAGTTATTAAAAGCTACTCTCTTATTTTGTCAAAACTCCTAATTTAACCCTTACACTACCTAAATTATCATGCTTCAAGTAACACAGAGCTTTTATTTCATGGCAATGTCCCTTGAAACTGTCTTCAGCATTCTTAATTACCTGAAACCTGTCTTCAGCCAATCCCAGGGTATATAAGTTATCAGGATACTTTCAGAGGGAAAAGAAAAGACTTGACCTGACTCACGGTAAATTTTTGTTGACTAAAAAGAAACGAGAATATTTTATCATGGTTCCCAAGCATTATGTGATGATTGGAAGATGGTGGAAGCATTAGGACATATGGTAAGAAAAACAGAAAATCTGAGGCCTCAGGTAGTAGAATGGTAGGCATAAGTGCAGGATAGAGCTCATTATCCTCTTTTCCATCAGTCAAGATCACATATACAGCACATAAAGCAGTGTGACCGATAGATCATGGAGTTGAAAGGATAGACTACTCTCATGAATACTAATCAACTAATTCAAATGGAAATGCCTGCTGGTTTCAACTGATACATATAAACTTACAATTGATTTTGAGAACAGACCAGGAATTAAGAAATTCTTTGACCAATACAATTGACTTACCTGGTGTGTTCTGTGTATTTTATTTTTTGCATTAAGAAAACTCCATAATTTAGTTTAAAATTTAACTAGTAAAGGGAAAAGTTTGAACTATATCAGCTCTTTATTAGAAAAATCACAAAGGTTATAGCATTATTTAATTTTAAGTAATTGGTCATTTCATCCCTTTGTTAAAACAAACTTGTTTCAATCATTGGTTTTTAAGCACTTACTACAAGTAATATAGTATAACGTTTGTAGGTTAGTCTACTCTGGTCATTTAGGTACATCAATATCAGCTTAAGTTAGATTGAGAAACTTGTTTGGGACTGTGACTGTGACAATTTTCAAAGTGAAAAATGTGAAGGAATGATAGACAGAGAATGAAAGAATTATGTTGACATCTGAGAAGGTACTTTGGCCTATATCCCTTGCTCATTCTACTACCACTGCAAAACAGACAGTCACAGTAGGGATATGAGAAAAGAAAATCCCTTCATGAGCACCTAATTAGTGAGCAGAAAATAGCAATTCTGAGAACTTATGATCATTCCACTATCTTCTTTATCAGAAAAAGGGGTAGAAAGAGAGACAGAGAGAGACACAGAGAGAGAGACAGAAAGACAGACAGAGAGGTGGGGGGAGATAGAGTCAGAGACAGACAGAGAGAGAGAGAGAGAGAGAGAGAGAGAGAGAGAGAGAGAGAGAGAGAGAGAGAGAGAGAGGAAGAGAGAGGGGGAGAGGGGGAGAGAGAGAGAGGAAGAGAGAGAGAGGAAGAGAGAGAGGAAGAGAGAGAGAGAGAGAGAGAGAGAGAGAGAGAGAGAGAGAGAGAGAGAGAGAGAGAGAGAGGTGCTAAATAATGTTATTTTCAAGATCTTTGGAAATTTCTAAAACTCTAAATATCAGTTCATTTCATATGAAATTAGAGCACTTCAAAGATACATTATACCATATAAGAGTGAGAAGAAAACTTAGAAAAGTATCTATACAAACTACTTCACTTTAAGTTTGGGGAACTAAGTTGCAAAGGTTCATTGTGATTTGCTCAATACAATAATAATAAAATAAAGTAGAGAGATATTATGGATAAGGAATAGATATTCTGAATGGTTAAAAGACATCAGAATCATACAGCTCACAGAATAGAGTCTAGAACTCAAATTAACCTGAATTCCAGGCTTCTGCATTTCTTTGTGCCCTTTTCCTTATGACATGAGGATTTGAGACAGATCCCAGAACCACACAAAAGATTGGCCTTTGCTAGTATCAGGATTTTAAAGGGAAGATCTTAACCCCCAAAACCTTTGCTAAGGGGTTGCTAAACCTCTCCAAATTGGGGCATCATCAAAACTTATTCATATATTTCATAATTATACTCTATAGGAGAGAATTACTGTAAAAATGGCCATTTCAGTCTGCCCCATCAGGTCAATTCTAGTCACATAGATTATAGTAAACCTTATGAAAAGGATTAAAAACTGGGGGAAAAAAGAAATGAAGAACATCACTACATATATCTAACAAGCTACAGAGTAGGAGGAAAAAAGAAGAGAGATCCCCATTTTTACAAGAAACTTTTTAAAGGTCAGCAATAAAAATGGTCTCAGATGTCTGTGTAAACACATACAATAGAGATAACACAGTAATATATGAATATATTTTTGCTTTATGAAAACACAAATTGAACTAAGAAATCAGTGTGAATGCACCAAAAGTTCATTGAACTGATTACATATTTCTTAAAATATATTCACAAAAGATGGAAACAAACATTAACAATGTACAATGTTCATAAGGACATGATACAACCTGATAAAAATAAAATCAAGAATTTCAAAGTTTATAATGACTCTAGTAAGGAGTGGTTAAGTGTGATAAAAGGAGAATTTTGTCTTGTTTAACTATATTGGGGAAAATGAAAAAGGAAATAGACTACTGCTTGGCATAGAGGAATCAATGGTAATAAGTAGCAGAGTGAATGTATAGCTTGCCTGTTAAACTGAAAATACTGCTGAATTTAGAGTCATGGAACATAAGTTCAAGTTCTGGCTCAAGTCAAGTTACCAAGTATCTAAGTGCCTATTCTCCACTTAACGCTATATTACTATGAGCACATCATTTTGTATCTCCACTCCTCATTTTCTCCACCTATAAAAGGGATCAGCCTAAATAAGTGACATCCCTTGAGCCCCCAGATCAAGGGTTCTTAATGATTTTTAATCTTATAGACTATTTTGATAGTCTGATGAATCTTATGACACTTCAAAAATAATGCTTTTAAATGAATAAACAAAAGTACATAGGATTAAAAAGAAAAAATTATACTGAAAAATAGTTCTTCAAATATTTTTAGAATAAGTTTACAGACTTTAGGTTAAGAACCCCTCTACATATAAGATTCTACAAAATTAATTTGGTTCTGCCTCCTACACCAAAGAGAATGACCTTTGGACTAAAAAGAACAGAATAAATATCAGAAATATATGAATTATATTCCATATCCTGAAAGAACTAGCAGATGTGATTGATAAGGTAGTGGTAGTGAAAATTTACAACAGCAAAGAGAACAGCGAAGTATCACAGTACTGTATTCATACTAATTTTCTTTCTTTTTTTAAAAGTTAGTTTTTTATTTTTTTAAACTTATTTAATTCATTAATATTTTTCCATGGTTACATGATTCATATTCTTTCCCTCATCTTTTCCCTCCCACCTCCCATAGCCAATTACTAACTCAACTGAGTTTTACATGTATCATCAATCAAGACCTATTTCCATATTTTTAATATTTGCAGGAGAATGATCATTTAGAGTCTACAACCCCAATCATATCCCCATCAAATCAAGTGATCAAGGAAATGTTTTTCTTCTGTGTTTCTACTCCCACAATTTTTCTTTGGATGTAGATAGCATGCTTTCTAAATCCCTCAGAATTGTCCTGTATCATTGCATTGCTGCTAGTTATGAAAAGTACTGTGATAAGGGATATCCTACAGGTACCAAAAGGGCTGTCTGTACTCAGTACCTCAGACCCCTTAATGTAGAAAAAGCTGACTATCTTCCCCCACTCAGCCAGTGTGCAGAAAATCACCCCAAGACTTGAAATTTATAAAAATTTGATGCCTATATTATAGATTTTCTTGAGAAGAAGGTTATTGGGGATCCCTGTAACTAAAAATCTCTCTTATCCTGCCAGCTACAATTCCTGAAAAGGAATTTCTTCTTCTGCTTGCTGCTCCTACCACCCTCCCTGATCTACCTCAGTTTCCCCAACCCTTAACTACATAAGGTATTCTAAATAACTCTGAGATGATTTTGATTAAGAGGTTGTCTCTGAGTTGATATTGCAGAGTAGAAATAGCCAAACCCTCTCTGAGAAACAACCTAGAAAGGAAAGTCTATCAGAAGTTTAGGAATCCAGATGCAGGACTCAGGAACCAATCCAGATGTTGCCGACAAGATATTCTTCTTAGGTAATCTGGAGGAGCCAGGAATCTTCAATCACCTCCAAGGAATAGGTTTCCAAGCCAAATCCACATGAGAACAGCAGATCTCCAACAAGGTGCTTCCTCCCTCAAACAGGTCTCAGGGAAAAAGTCCAGATTCAGTTGAACAAATTCCCTTCCTGCTTTCAGGATTCTATCCACAAAGTTCTTCGCATGTGCTCAACCCAATACCTTAAAGACAACCTCTATTCCCCTAATCTCACTATTACATAGTAGAGAAGTCTGTTATATTCAAGTGTTCCACAGTGTATCAGTCTCTGTGTACAACATTTTCCTGGTTCTGCTCCTCTCACTCTGCATCAATTCCTGGAGGTCATACCAGTTCCCATGGAATTCCTCCAGTTCATTATTCCTTTTAGCACAATAGTATTCCATCACCAACATATACCACAATGTGTTCAGCCATTCCCCAATTGAAGGGCATCCTCTCATTTTCCAATTTTTTGCCATCACAAAGAGCGCAGCTATGAATATTCTTATACAAGTCTTTTTTACTTATTATCTCTTTGGGGAACAAGACTAGCAGTGGTATAGCTGGATCAAAGGGAAGTCAGTCTTTTAGTGCCCTTTGAGCATAGTTCCAAATTGCCTTCCACAATGGTTCGATCAATTCACAACTCCACCAACAGTGCATTAGTGTCCCAATTTTGCCACATCTTCTCCAACATTTATTACTTTCTTTTGCTTTCATTTTAGCCAATCTGCTAGGTGTGAGGTGATACCTCAGAATTGTTCTCATGTGAATTTCTCTAAGTATAAGAGACTTAGAACACGTTTTCATTGATATTGATCATTTTTATTTCTTTATTTGAAAAACTGCCTATTCACATTCCTTGCCCATTTATCATTTAGGGAATGGCTTGATTTTGGGGGCAATTTATTTAGTTCCTTATATATTTGAGAAATTAGACCTTTGTAAAAGGTTTTTATTATAAAGAATTTTCCCCAATTTATTGAATCCTTTCTAATTTTGGATGCACTGGTTTTGTTTGTAAAAACCTTTTTAATTTAATGTAATCAAAATTATTCTCTTTGCATTTTATGATATTCTCTATTTGTTACTTGGTCTTAAATTCTTTTCTTTCCCATAGATCTCAGAAGGATACTATTCCATGTTCACCTAATTTACTTATAGTTTCCTTCTTTATATTTAAGTCATTACCCATTATGAATTTATTTTGATAAAGGGTGTGAGATTTTTATCTAGACCAGCGGTTCTCAACCTCTCAATTTGTAGCAATGAGAATACGTACCCAAGTCAGCTTGAAATTTATGGTAATTTAATTAATATAGTGGAAAGAAATTAAGAAGAAGGGAGAAGGAAAGGGTGTAGGATTTCTCCTGCCTGGCCTTGTGCCAGGGGGGAAGATTAAAGGCTCTAGGAAGATAAAGTTTTGGAGAGTAAAGGAGTAAGGAATCCGCCTGAACTCCAAGAGGGCTCTGCCAAGATACCTGAACCTGAATTAGCTCAAGGGCAAACACACCGCCAAAACCCAGAAAAATAGCTGCCACCACACCAAGATGTCGGAATGCTTAGCATGCTGCCAGCCAGAGCCACTTCTCCAGGAAAAGAGACCAATGAGAGCAAACCCCACAACAAATCTAGACGATTCTATCTCACTTTCCTGTGTCTCCTCTGCACCAATGGTAGCCTAAGCTTGACATAGGACAGCCCAGGGATCTGTCAGCTGTTTCTGATTTGTCAATTTCTCTATCAAAGGCCACCCTTTTAAAACTCAATCCTTAAGCATGGTTATAGACATTCCAGATTTTGTTAGAATAAGCATCTTTATTGTTACAAATTGGGAGATAGCTAAATCCAATCTTCACATAACTCCTGATGCCTGGATGTGTTGGGATATATAGAAATGCTGATGATTTATGTGGGTTGATTTTGTATTCTGTGACTTTGCTAAAGTTGTTGATTATTTCCACTAGCTTTTTAGTTGATTCTCTAGGATTCTTTAAGTAGACCATCATATTAACTGCAAAGAGTGATAATTTAGTCTCCTCATTGCCTACTTCAATTTATTTTTCCTCTCTAATTGCTACTGCTAGTCTTACTAGTACAATGTTAAATAATAGCGATGATAATGGGAATCCTTGATTCACTCCTGATCTTATTGGGAAGGCTTCTAATTTATCCCCATTGCATATGATGCTTGCTGATGGTTTTAAATAAAGACTATTTTTTTTAGGAAAGGCCCATTTATTCCTATATTTTTTAGTGTTTTCAATAGGAATGAGTGTTGTATTTTTCAAAGTTTTTTTTCTGTATCTATTGAGATAATCATGTGATTTCCATTAGTTTGGTTGTTTATGTGGTCAATTATGTGGATGATTTTCCTAATATTAAACCATCCTTGCATTTGAAATAGAAGAATAAACTGAGTGGAAGCTGTTTCTTCTTGAAATAGAGAGGTAAACTGTTCTCTGGATTTGACTATAGAGGGCTGCTAATGGGACCTGAATCTGAGACTGCTTGTTTATAATGGAGGTAGAACAGAGAAATGCTGAGGGATGTCACACAGGGATGCTGCCACACAGAGGACTGCTCTAGGGTTTACTCTGGGGTTTGCCTACTGATCCCTACTGATGGCTGATGGATCAATCTACTTCCTAATCTCCTTCCTCCCTCACTCCCTCCCTTAACTAATCCTCTCCACTCAATTCTTCTTGAAGCCTTTGGCTCCTTCCCTCCCGAGTAAACTATAAAGACATTCTTTTCCTTTCCTTTTTCAAGTCAAGGGGTTTATTGGCATAACAGGATGGGAAACTGAGGTAAGAGGAATGAGGATTTCCCTAATCTAAATGAGATAAAATTGAGGGTTTGGGGAGTCACAAGTGTGACTCTTGGATAGTTAGGAAGATGGAGGACAGCAGCCCTTTCAAAATCTTCTTTTTCCTTCTTCACAAATTCATCCTGGCTGGTCTCCTTTCTCAACTTCAACCCCAAAGAAAAACAAAATTCAATGTCTCTAAGTTTTCTCCTGGCCAGCTCAACTCTCAAATAGACCACCTACTTAAAAGCTTCTCCCATGGTCAGATTCCACTGCTCAGAGACAGAGAGACAGAGACCAAGTCCAAAAGCCAAATTTCTCTTCTCAGTGTCAACTTCAACTGCTCAGAACCAGAGAAACCCCAAAAACCAAGTCAGCCTCACAAAGGTCTTTCAGCCAGCTTCAAACCTCCAGGGAGAGAGTGACTTCAAGTCAGAGACCAAGTCCCCTCCCCCCTGTCATCTCAAACTGCCAACAACTGGGAACATTCTGTTGGAACCCTAGTTCTTGCATCTTGGTCCACAAGTCCTGCAAAACATCTCTCCATGTCTCCATCACAATCCCCCCTTTTATTAGGCATAAAATGCAATTTGCATTTTTTTCATGATATTTATTTTATTAATAATAATTCTATCTTAACTCTTTGCTATCTGAAATATACTCTTACCCTCCCCCCCATAACAAATCCTAAACTTATCTTAGCTGTTCTATGTATCTAAATACTAAGCTAAGAATGGGTCATAGAAAAATGGTTTAGGTAGGGGAATTACATGACATAGTTTCACATCACAACAAACCAAGTAACAATGTTCATTCAACAATGTCAATAACATATTGAACATGCAAATTTCTTATCCTAATGTCTATATAATCACTAAGAAAATTTTCCTAACACTAACAAATGCTAACCTACAATCATATTACACTCTAAGTTCTATACTTCAGAACATCTATGTCTCTATTTCCTAAACCTTAGACCAATTCACTAGGCTATCACTATTGTTAGTAGTTACATTTTTAATAACTTACCCTAAAAAGTTAGCATGTTAGTTAATTTAGTAAATCCATGTGTCCATATTAATTTACATATGTACATCTTTGTGGATTTCTGTGCAAACTCATGCAGAAAGGATGTATGTGCAAGTATATATGTGATGTTCACATGTACGATGCTTCCTTACATAACCTTCATGGCCAAAAGTTCCAAATTTTAAAGTTCCAAAGTCCTTCCATGTCCAGTCATGTTGCCTGTAGAATATTCTTCCTTTCCACTCTGGTCCTTCTTCTGGTCTGCATGCCATATGCCATCGTCCAGACTTGATTGAAGACTTGTGTTCTTCAATCAGGATCCGGTACAATAATCAGGAACCCAGGAATGCATGAACAATGCATGTGTGTGAGATTTATACGTGTGTGTGCAAGTAAGAGTGAAAAGTCCCTTTTGCATGGAAGTGAGTTGAAATCTTTGTGCATGCAGAATTTATCAATCTTTCTTCATGCATGGGTGTAATAATTATGCATTTGTTTCTCTTCGTCCTTGCAGGTTAGTTCAAAGTTGTGTTTTTTTCTTGCATGGGTGTATGCGTTATGCCTAAGAATATAGTTTTCAATTTTTCTTTTATCTTCATCAAGGAGGTCTATCATATGGTTACTGTATGTAGTTTTTGAATGGTTATTGTATGTATTACTTGGAAATAGTTCTTTTTGATTTGTTTCTATGTCAGGCAGAAACTATTTTATATTTAACATTGAGGCTTTGTTTCTTTGTGGCTGCTACTTTTTCTGTGTTAATGACTATATATCGTCATGGGTGCTATCCTTTAATCATTTTAACTTGTGCAGGGCTCTCTCTTTTGAATTCTAGTGGCTAGTATTCTCCAGTGCTTTCCTTTGTTCTCAGTAGGCTTATATTCACCAGGCTTCTTATTGCTTTCTTCTTGGGCTATTCATATTGCAGTTCATGACTAGGACTTTTTTTTTTCAGATGTCATCTGTATATGTATCATCACTGATGACCTGATCACATTGTTATGTCCAGTGAAATATCTGAAACTATGAAATAATATCTTCATGGCATACCCTCTCTCTCTTCCTTCCCCCTGGTAAAGACTGTTTTAGGTTGAAGGTTGAGAGATATGCTTAACCTTTTTCAGTTCTCATCTATAACTTGCTGTTAAAGTCATGTTACAACAGATTCAACCAATGTGAATCGATGCTTCTCCAGCATTCTAGATGTTTGTGTCTGTCCTAGTTATGAAGTTGGAATATTGCTACAAGTTTAGGATTGTTCTTATTGAATTACTTGTTCTCTTGCTGGAATAACTTATTTCCTATGCTACCCCAAGACTAGTCTTCATTCACATAAGGCTTTGTGTAGAATGATACCCTATGGAACTCCAACTAATCTTGGTTTCACTATTATAGCATGAATGGTACTTGTTATGTGTTTGCAGTTAGAGAATAGAAATGAAATTTTGTATATATCTCCTTCTCCAGTTCACAAAATGTTTCTTAATATTTTCCTTCCCATTCAGAATCTATATGAGCATAAGCCATGTAATTCAACTTCTCTATAAAGTCTTCTTCATTATCAACCCCTAAGCTTGCATAAATTTTTTCTAATGATATACAGCTTGTTCTGTGCCCAAAGAATAATTCCTCATCTTTGTATTGGTATGAGTTTGTTTGCACTGGTTCTAGATATTCTATCTTTTCACTTGTGTTCCACACATCCCCTTCTTCATCTACCTCTTCATAAAACTTATAAAACTGATAATTCATTATAATTACGCCTTCTGGTATACCTTCAGATTCAGTGTCTGAATCTGAGTCAATAAATGCAATCACTATGGTATTTGGATCTTGCTCAATGCCATATGAACTCTTGTCAGATGTTGGTAAATTTGGCTTTGTGTTTTGATCTAAGCCTAAGTCATCAGCTTCTGTTTTACTCAAATCAGTTTCTTTATGTTCCTGATTATTAAGCTTTTGAATGTCATTTTGACTTGGTAAACTAGGTCGTATGGGGGGTTAGCTCCTTCTTGAAGATCTTGTACACTGTTAATAATCATAGATCTTAAATGTATTTAGGGTACTTCTTCCATAAAACTCTTGGGAGAATTAAATAAGTTTGCTGTGTCTTCTGTGAATGTTTCTAGAGCCTTATCATCTTTATCAACAGCAACCTTTAGGGAACTAAAATTACGTGTTTCTGTCACTAACTTTTTTTTAATTCTTGTGATTCTTTCTTTCTTTTCCTTTTGCATAATTCAATCCTATTATCCACTCTACACTGGAAAAAGTTTTCTAGGAATGATTTTATTTCCTTTATAGACTTTTCCTGTGTGGTTACTATATAGATCTTATCAAATTCTCTCATCTCATTTACAATTTGAGATGTTATTTCATTAATTTCTGCCTCATTTTCTTTAATCTGTCTCTGTCTTACTCTCACCTTATTGCAATGGCTATCATTCACAGATTCACTTTCTTATACCAATTTTACACTATTTCCCAAGTTTTTTTCTATTATTTTTGTCTGCAGCCTCTTTGTTACTATTTTTTCTATCTCCAAGTGCCTGGCTTCATAATTCCCTTCTAACTATTTCTGAATATTTTGGCTTAGCTCCAGCTTCTATTGCCTTTTGCATTTCCCTCAAGTCTGGAGCTTGTTGTGAGGAGTTCAACTTGCAGTGTGAACAGCAAGTGGATTTCTTGTACCTAGTTTCTGCCTTATGTTTTTCTTCTTGTTTTTTCTTCAAAAATCAGTTCCTAATCAAGTACCCTTTAAGGTGGCAAAAGAAATACTCCCTAGTTTCTTTTTACACTGATCTTGCCTGGTAACCAGGTTTTTGGGAAACTGTTTTTTGGTATGTTCTGACAGTGTTCAAATTTTTTATTTCTTCAATTTCCTTCTGTTTCAAATCCTTTTCAGTCCTCTCTAACTTTCCCTTAAGGTCTTTAACTTCCTTGCTCTGATAGGAATTGTTTTCAAATAGGTAACCTGCAGCCTCTCTCAATTCAATTAGGGAAACTGAGTCATATCTAGGAAAATCATTCTTAAAAAATGTCCTTAAATTGGGTGTGCATCCCCTCAGAAATTGTCTATGGATGTGGCTAGCTTTCTCGTCATTATCTGCTTCTAAACCTAACATTGCCTCTGCCATTTCTGACAGATGGTCTATTTATGTGGCAGAATGTTCTCCCTTTTCCTGCCTAACCGTATCAAATTTGGACCATGCACTAGGATTGGAAGAGCATTGCTTAATTGCTTGAAGCAAATCCTCTCTGCATCACTTAAAGTATGACATGCAGGTTGGTTTGGCAAAATCTAAATCCTCTCTTTGATCCAGAGTGGGCCAGCTGGTCAAATTGGTTTCAAACCTAGTTGTATCCACAAATTTCCTCTTTTCATGGGAGCTGAAAAGTTCTGATAAAAGAAATTCAACATCTTGGAAATCTGGATCAAAGATCTGAAATGCTCTCTTCAGCTCCTTGTGGGCAAATTTTGGAAAGCGACATTTAAAGGATTCAAATTCCTGAGGAGTGAATTGTCTATGGGCTTTAGTGTGAATAACACCAGCATTAGTTGTTAGCTTAGTGACTTCCTTCAAGGGACATAGTTTCTCAGGAGCACCAGTAGCCTGGTTCTCATTATCATTGCTACCTTCAGTTTACTGAGGTTCATTCTCAGTTTGCCCATTGTCCTTGCCCATAACTAGATCTAGACCTTTTTCCTTAATGAGTTGTTCAAACACTGCCTTAATCATCTTGTCTAAATTGTTGTCAATGACCATTGCCTTCTCTGCCTTAAGGGGAATCATGAATCTGAAAACTTTCTTTACTTGGGATAAAGTCTGCAACAAAGCCATGAAGAGTACATATACTTGTGCTAGGACTTGCCAGAGAACTAATTCATTTTGAAAAGGTATTTGTAACACCATCATTGTCAAAGTTCTTACATGATCCACACTCTCCACTACCATTTGAGTCAATTTGCTGTAAAGAATATGGTAAACCCAAAAGCAGGCGATGGCTGCCAAAACCACTACACCAAAAACTACTTGTTTGTACATCTTTACTATCTTTCTTGCCTGTGGGATTTTGGGTATAGTCAGACTAAGGGTGCCACTTGAAATAGAAGTAAACTGACTGGAACTATTACTGATTGAAATAGAAAGATAAACTGAGGGGAACCTGTTACTTTTACAATGACTGCTGTTTTCTGACTGGCTGTGACTAGAGAGACTGAGGGGACCTGATTCTGCTTATTTGTAATGGAGGTAGAACAGAGAAATGCTGAGGGATGTTACCACACAGGGATGCTGGTATACAGGGGATACTGTTCTAGGTAGATACTGGAGGATACTCTGGGGTTTGCCTACTGATCCCTACTGATGGCTGATTAGCAGCTCTCTCTCTAGTCAAAAGCCAGAGAACAGTTTACTTCTTTATTTCAAGTAGTAATAGTTTCTCTCAGTTTATTTATTCTATTTCACATTCCTGTTATAAATCCCACCTGAGCATAGTTAATACTGCTCGTGATCACTTGCTGGATTCTTTTTATACTGCTAGCATTCTATTTAAGATTTTTGTACCTATGTTTATTAAGGAGATGAGTCTGTACTTTTTCCTTCTCTGATTTTGGTGTGCCTGGCTTTGGAATCAGTACAATATTCATGTCATAAAAGCAATTTGGTAAAACTCCTTCTTTGATTATTTTGCCAAATAATTTGTATAATATTGGGATTAGTTGTTCTTTAAATGTTTGATAGAATTCACTTGTGAATCCATTTGGCCCTGGGAATTTTTTCTTATTGAGTTCTTTGATGGTTTTTTCAATATTTATTTCTGATATGGGATTAAGTATTCTATTTTCTCTTCTGTTAATCTAGATAATTTATATTTTTGTAAATAGTTATCCATATCACCTAGATTGCCATATTTATCACCATGTAATTGGGCAAAATTGTTCCTAATAACTACCTTAATTTCCTCTTCATTAGAGGTGAGGTTGCCATTTTCATCTTTGATACTGTTAATTTGGTTTTCTTCTTTCATTTTTTATTAGATTAACCAGTACTTTATTTTATTTGTTTTTCAAAGTACTAGCTCATAGTTTTATTTATTAATTCAATAGTTCCTTTACTTTCAATTTTATTAATTTCTCCTTTAATTTTTAGTATTTCCCATTTCATTTTTATCTGGGTATTTTTAACTCGTTCTCTCTCTAATTTTTTTTTTTAATTTGCAAGCCCAATTCATTAACCTCTTCCCTCTCAGATTTGTTGATATTTGCCATCAGGGATATATTTTTTTCCCCTTGAGTACTCCTTTGGCTACATCTTATAGATTATGATATGATGTCTCCTCATCATCATTCTCTTCAATGAAATTATTAATTATTTCTATTATTTGATATTTAACCACCAATTTTGGAGGATCACATTATTTAATTTCCAATTGATTTTTGATTTGCCTCTCCATGTACCCTTGCTAATTATTATTCTTATTGCATTATGATCTGAAAAGGTTGAATTTATTATTTTTTTTTGCATTTGTTTGCCAAGTTTTTATGCCCTAGTACATGGTCAATCTTTGTGAATGTACCATGTGCTGCTGAAAAAAAGTTATATTCCTTTTTTTCCCTATTTGTTTTTCTTCATATATCTGTTAACTAATTTTTCTAAGATTTCAATCATATCTCTTACCTCTTTCTTATTTATTTTTTGGTTTGATAGATCTATATATGATAGAGGAAGTTTCAGGTCTCCCACTCGTATACATTTACTATCTATTTCCTCCTTAAATTCCAATAGTTTCTCCTTTGAAAATATGGATGCTATACCACTTGGTGCATATTTGTTGAGTACTGCTATTTCCTCATTGTCTATACTACCTTTTATCAGGAAGTAATTTCCTTCCCTTTTCTTTTAATCAGATTTATTTTTACTTTTGCTTTGTCAAATATCATGATTGTGACTCCTGACTTCTTTTTCTTAGTTGATACCCAATAAATTTTGCTCCAGCCTGTTACTGTTACCCTGGGTGGTTACCTGTTTCATGTGTGTTTCTTGTAGACAACATATGATATGATTTTTATTTCTAATATACTCTGCTATTTGCATCCATTTTATGGGTGAGTTCATCTTAAATGAGATGTTCATTCAGTTATGCTTACCACCTGTGTATTATACATCATTTTGATTTTCTCTTTTAGTCCTGCCCTTTCTTCTTTCACTATTTCCTTCTACACCAGAGTTCTACTTTTAATCAGTCCCTCTATTCTCCACTCATTTTACTTCCCTTCCCATCCTTCCCTTCTTATTTCCCTCTTATTTTTCTTTAAGATATATTAAATTCCCTCCTCCCTTCTCTTCCCACCCTTTCAATACTCCCTGTCCCACTCCCCCCACCTTGGTTTTTCCCTCTCAAAGTGGCTGTAGGGAAAGATAGAATTCTATACCCCAATTGATCTAGCTCTCTTCCCTCTCAAAATTGATTCCACTGAGAGTAAGGTTTAAGTATTACCTATTACCATTCTCCTTCTTATAATAGTATTCTTACCTTCCTCCTCCCATGCACTTCTTTATGTAGTATAATTTATCCTATTTTATCTTCTTCCTTCAAGTTTCTTTTGGTGCCATCTTCTATTCCCCCCCCCATTTTTACATATCATCTTAAACCAGTTAGTACCCCAATATCACCAACCTATGAGTATTTTTTCTATCTACAATGATAGTGAAAATAATTTTTGAGAGTTATAAATATCATTTTCCATATAGGAATATAAGCAATTTGACCTTACTGAAGCCCTTAAAGAGTTTTTCTCTCTTTCTTGTTTACCTTTTAATGATTCTCTTGAATTTTTTATTTGAACATCAAATTTTCCATTTATTTTGGATTTTTTCTTTAGGAATACTTGGAAATCTTATCTTTTGTTAAATGCCCATACTTTCCCACCAAAGGATATAGTAAGTTTTTATGAGTAGGTTATCCTTGTTGTAGACCCAATTCTCTTGCCTTTCTGAATATGATATTCCAGGCTTTGCAGTCCTTTAGTGTGAAGGCTGCCAGATTCTTTTTACTCCAGACTGCAGCTCCTTGATATCCGATTTGTCTCTTTCTGGCTTCTTCAAATATTTTCTCCTTGACTTGGAAGTTCTTGAATTTGGCAATTTCATTCCTGTACTATTACTTATAAATATATATATGAAATATATATATATATATATTTGTACTTATAATTATATATGTATATATATATATATAATTATCTCTTGCTATTTTGTAAACAGTTTGGGGAAATGTAGTCATATTAATCTCTCTCTCCTATCTATTCTTTACCTTCTGCTTTGCTTGTGGGTCCCCAATTCTAATAATGAGTTTTGATTTTAAATTGCCAGAAACTAATCATCTATTATATTTCCCAGCCATCTTCAAACCATGACCACCCACCCCCATTTCAGCTCCCTTTTATGTTTTGTCTTCCCTTTATAAAATGAGGGGGCTCAATATATCTCTTTAAACTACACATACATTTAAATGCATTCCAAACTGCATGTGGATTAAAGGGTCATCCAAATTATCTGATGTCAATTTGAAAAAACATCCCAAATGAAGTATACAATTTTGTGTTATTCCATATTTTTATTTATGGCTTAAAAAAAGGAAAATGAGTGCTTGCATCAGCAGCACATATACTAAAACTGGAATGATACAGAGATTAGCATGGCCCCTGTGCAAGGATGACATGCAAATTCATGAAGTGTTCCATTTTGGGGGGGGGGGGTACAAACAAAACCAATGCAACCAAAATTAGAAGGGAAGCAATAAATTGGGAAACAATCTTCATAACAAAAACCTCTGACAAAGATCTAATTACTCAAATTTATAAAGAGCTAAATCAATTGTATAAAAAAAATCAAACCATTCTCCAATTGATAAATGGGCAAGGGACATGAATAAGCAATTTTCAGTTAAAGAAATCAAAATATTAACAAGCACATGAAAAAGTATTCTAAATCTCTTATAATCAGAGAGATGAAAATCAAAACAACTCTGAGGTATCACCTTACACCTAGCAGATTGGCTAACATGACAGCAATGGAAAGTAATGAATTCTGGAGGGGATGTGGCAAAGTTGGGACATTAATTCATTGCTGGTGGAGTTGTGAATTGATCCAACCATTCTGGAGGGCAAATTGGAACTATGCCCAAAGGGCACTAAGAGACTCTCTGCCCTTTGACCCAGCCATAGTATGGTTGGGTTTTTACCCCAAAGAGATAATAAGGGAAAAAAACATGTACAAAAATATTCATAGCTGCGTTCTTTGTGGTGGCAAAAATTGGAAAATGATGGGATGCCCTTCAATTGGGGAATGGCTGAACAAATTGTGGTAAACATTGGTGATGGAATACTATTGGGCTCAAAGGAATAATAAACTGGAGGAATTCCATGTGAACTGGAATGACCTCCAGAATTTAATGCAGAGTGAGAGGAGCAGAACCAGGAGAACATTGTACACAGAGACTGATACACTGTGGTACAATTGAATGTAATGGACTTCTCCATTAGTGGCAATGCAGTGATCCTGAACAACCTAGAGGGATCTATGAGAAAGAATACTATCCACATTCAGAGGGAAAACTTTGGCAGTAGAAACACAGAAGAAATACAACTGCTTGATTACATGGGTCGAGGGGATATGGTTGGGGATGTAGACTCTAAATCAGCAGTTCTTAACCTGTGAAGCTTCAGAGGGGTTAAGAACGAGTCCTGGAGTGGATAACAGAGTCAAGTAACCTCAGCAAAGTGAAGCCTCAGCTCAAGCTGGAAGGAGAGGACAGGAAGAAGAAGGCAGCGTCGGACCCCCTCCCCAGGCAAGACTTACGTCCTGCCCCAGGGCTCAGGCTGCCTCCTGCTGGATTAATATTTCTCAACATATAATTAAATATTGTTTTTGTGATTAATCACTATGTTTAAATTATGTTTGATTTGTAGCAATGAGAATACATAATACATATCAGGTATTTACATTCCGAATCATAACTGGAGCAAAATTACAGTTTTTCAGTAGCCACCAAAATAATTTTTTGGTTTGGTGTCACCACAACATGAGAAACTGTATTGCGGGGTCACACACAGCATTAGAAAGGTGGAGAACCACTGCTCTAAATGATCTCTCTAGTGCAAACATCAACAACATGGAAATAGGTTCTGATCAAGGTCACATGTGGAATTGTGTGTCGGCTATGGGAAGGGTGGGGAGAGGGAAGTGAGGGAAAGAATATGCTTCTTTTAACCAAGGAATAATGTTCAAATTGACTAAAATATAAATTGAAATAAAAAAGTTAATCAAAAAAAGGAAAATGAATTTGGAAATTTGCCATTTAAATCCAGGAAAGATAGCTGATTGTCTGATTTTCAGCATCTAAAGATTGTCTGATATTCAGTATCCAAACAGGTTACTTGATAGGTTAGAGAATATAGCTAAATATAAGAAAATAAAATTTCATCTCACTCTCAAGTTTAAAAAATTAGCTTCCCAATGTAAGTTGGAAGAGTTTCAATGGGGCACTAACAGGGTTTCTGAAAAAGATCTGGAGTTTTTAATTGATTATAAATGTAAAAGGTTAGTCAACAGTTTAATGGTAGTATACAAAAATGCTAATCTGAAGTTTGGCAGCACTGGGGGAAGAGTGGGGGGCGAGCATTGCTTTTGCAAAAAGTATTCCACTAGGCAGTTAAACAAAGTCAAATTTCTATTTCTTTCATTCTAAAGAGCTTCCCCTATCTAATAAATTGGCAGAACCTCTAGAAGATAAGAATTTAAGTTACAAGTCATTCTTGCCTCCCAAAATGCCCTTTCAATAGTACAGTGCTGACCTAATATGATCCCTATTCACAAAATGCCTTAATTTTTTTCCATATACAAATCTAAACCAAAATGTTGCTCCATGAAAAGCAGAATCATCATTAAAATACTTACAAAAAATTCTAAGAGTTTAAAAAATAAAAAATAAAATATTAACCTTTCTTTAGTTGGTATATTTTAAAAACAAAATCCTGATGAAATATTTGAGAAAAAATGAAAGTAACATATTGAATAGAAAAAGAGACAGGAGGCAAAATTTTCTGTAGATGGAAATTATTTTTGATTTAAGTACTAAAATGATTGAGACATAACTCTTCAAGAAATAATGTCTTTAAATGGGTATAATATATGTGAAATGAAATGCTCTATTATATAATTAGGGGAAAGATTTTCCCCTTCTAAAAAGTGTCACTGGAAGGTTTATACAATAATCTTTTTTTTTGTCATGATCATTTTGGTTCTAAGATTTTTATTCTTTTAAGAAAGAAAAATGTCCTTAGGGATTTCTTTTTTTTTTTAATCCTAGAAAGGTCTCTCCAATGAATCTCTGAATTGAATTTACTAAAAGCATAGAAACAGCTTAATGGCAGAATTTAGGCTTCCTGAAATTTTCAATGTCACATTAGAAAATGAGCCAAATGTTCACTAACAGTGCTAATAAAAATCTTGACATTAAATTATTTATAGACAATTTGAAAATGTATGGAAGGAAATACCAATACTAATTTAAAATCATGTAAGACCCTTGACCTAACAGAGTTGACAAATAAATGATCATTGGGCACATGAAAGAGTAAATGAGATGGCTTTCAGGTGCCATCTCTAACCTCAGAATGAAGAATTATAAGGAAAACACTAAACAAGAGTTCAGATAATGGCAAATAAGGATTTTTCAGGTATTAAACCAAAGCCTAATGGCTACAAAACCCGTATCTTTCAAAAAATTAGCTTCACTGTATTTCAGCATGTTTTAAAATCTATAAATCAAAAGAACTTTTCTATAGCAGAACCCCCTAATGTGGTACTCATTTATAGGGAAGGAATAGACACATGAAGGTCAATTATGGACTTTAGAGATAGGGGAAAGTTATGGAAAGAAACACTTATTTGAGGTTATTGATTCTCTCTGTCTTTCTGTCTCTCTGACTTTGTCTCTGTCTTTGTCTCTCTCTCATCATATTACTCATCATATTACTGTTGTCTATGCAATTGGGAATTTGATAACTCAAAATTCAGTCCACATTCAAGGCATCGAAGGTGAATCCCATGTGCAGGTCAGGGGACCAGATGGTTCAGATAAGCTGACTAGAAGGCATGAGTTGAAAGTATCCAGGTGGAAAGACAGGTTGTTTTATCCCTTAAGAGACAGGAAGTCAGAAAAGTGTTCAGGGACTTGGCAGGATTTATTCCTTGAAAGGAGGCAAGCAGAGGACCTGGAGAATGGACCAACCATGGAGGTGCCTGCTCCTGAACAAAAGACTGGTAAATAGGAAGAATTGTTCAGAGGGGTCAGAAAAGTGACTTGGACACAGGAAATCGTGCTCCTTTACAGGACAAGTCAAATATAGATCAAATGTCTTTAACATGTTGACATCTAAGTAATGCTTTAGAGACAACATTAAGCTGCTTTTCCTTTTCACTAAGAGAAGAAAAATCAAAAATAATGAAAATGTTTGTGTAATTTTATATTAATAGAAACCTTGAACTTCGTAAAAATTGACCCAACTAACTGATTAGGGGAATAGATACAACTTTAACTATTGAAAGACAAACATTGCAATTTAATTTTAGCACAATACAAAGCTGATTGTAATTTTGAAGAATAGCTTAAAGCCCAATTTGAAAAGACTTCTATCTTTACATCTAATGAAACACAAGATAAATTACAACTCAAGATTTTCTTTGAGACAGCTCTGTCTTTGTCTGATCCTATGTGTCCTCTTATTTTACTCTAAAACTGGGATCAAGGTTATTTATCAAAAGTTCTAGAAACTCCAGTAGTGTATTGAAAAAGATTAAGACTTTTAGTATTGAGAGTGGGAAAGAGAGGAGACATCCCTTTTCAAAGTGAGGTTCAGGGGAGGCAGCTGATCTTTAGGGTTGGCTCAGAGAGAGGAGAGGGGGTTTGAAGATTTTCCCCCTTCTGCCTTCCCTCCTTAGCCAAAGCTGCTCTCCCCAATTCACTCTTGTCCCTCTTGTCCCCCCTCCACTACTTGAGACTAAAGGGTCTCCCCTTGATCTGTTCACTCACACTCAGCTTGGGGAACAGATAACTTTTAATGTTAACTCAATCAGGTAATATAAAGGGAATAATGGGCAGGGAAGAATGGGAAAAGGAAAGTAGGAAAGGAGGTCCCTGTCTCTATCTAAACCCTTTTCCTTCCTCCTCAAGTTTTGGGGGGACCTCAGGCCTTGGCAGCCTAAGCCCCCTGAGAGAAAGTCAGGTTGACTCACCCCTGGGCAACAGGAGCTGAGGTAAAGTCTGTTCAGGTTTCTCTTCAGAAAGTCCCTTCAATTGGGAAGTGTTGGGGGAAAAGATTTCCAGTCACCAGCAGGAAAAATGGGTAACCCTCAGGAGAAAGTCTTTATCCACCTTCTCTCTTTGGCTTCTCAAAACCGAGAGCCCCCAACTCCTCTCCCAGCCAGAGTCTTCTCCTCCTCCGGATTCCACTCCTGGGGCCCCTCCCCACCAAGGTGATCAATTTCTCATACTCTTCAGCCTGGCGCTTTTCTCTAGTGTCAGCCCCTGTCACAGTAGTAAAAGTAGAACTGTCCTTATCTCTAGACATCTTTTTAGTATGATTAAGGATGCCCAGGGGCCCTGAATCCAGGAAAACAATGGCTGCAAAATTATAACTGCAATTTCCCCATTGTTTGTGCTTTGGAGTAAAGGTATTCAAAACCTCTCTTAAAATAGAAATACTATCTAGGTATTGGTTGCTTTAGAATTTGTCCATGAAGTACTTTGTAATGCAAGTTATAATCTTACCTCTAAAGGATGTTAGATAAACATCATAAATGAATAATTTATGAGATGAGATTAAGAAAGATGCTACATTGGGGGGGGGGGAAGAGAGGAGGCAATTGGGAATTTTTATATCACCCATGCTAGAAATGTCTAATTCCAGCTGCTGATAGCACTGATCATCACAGAATGTTTGACCTGTTCCCAGGGGTTCATTGTAGATTCTGAATTTAGTGAAAAGAGCCAATTAGTTTTAGCCCTCGAGCAATTTATAATTCCTGAGTTAAACCCAGACTCAGTCTCCCCTAAAGGAAGGATTATAAAGTTGTATTACTTCCCACATCAAAATACATCATTTTATCTCAATGTAATATCAGATATTTCTTTACCTTTTCCTGAATCCATAGGTGAACGCTGAACTTTGGCATGGAAACATATTAAGTCATAATCAACATTAATAGCTTTACTGGAGGTCATTTATCAGATCTGCAGCCAGTCCTACAGCAGCATGCTAAGGGAATAAACTAGAGAATGCCTGAAGTCAGAGAAAGGATCGTGATTTGAGAGCTGTATTACACTGGGCTGTACTAGTCAGGTAGGCTCTGTTGGGTATGAAGACCCTGTGGATGAGGAGCTAGGTAGGGTCATGCTGACAGGTGATGGAAAAAATGCAAAACACAAGCTGTCTGTCTCAGAACTTTTCCCTAGAGTCATCCCTGAACAAGCTGCCTATTAGAAACCAATCAATGGTCAGGTCACCACTGGGCATGATTTAACAACAGACTTCAGAGAATTTTCAGGCCTCAGACTTTTGTGTATTTGCCACAAGACTGGAGATAGCAAAATTGAATGCACAGGTAAAAGCATGGAGGAACTTAAAGTAGAAAATAATTGGATCATTGCATGCTTTTTTTTTTAAACCTTGATTTATTTCTTTCAGTGAAAAAAAAATGGTAAATATATCCTGGTTGTTTTTTCTTCTCTGGGTTTGTTTGAAGCATGTAAATGAGGAAAGAATTAATCTAGGCAATTCATAAATTACACATAGAATATGTTCCAAAACATAATTTCTAGGTCAGTTTGGAATTCTTATGCATCATTCCTATGCCACAATTGCTATTTACCTTGTACTTCAGCTACATTGTAAGTTAAACAGGTTTTTGTGGGGTGGCCTGGAAACCTAACTCAAATCCTCCAAAGCTCAAATAGATCTGTGATCTCGTCCATGATCTCATTCATCACAACAATGCAGATCGAACCCCACTTATGCCTCTGTAATCTCTATGATTCTTACCTATCTCCTCCCCAAAATTTACCAGAGACCACAACCCCACAACCCCACTCCCCACCCCATCCTTGAACTAACACTTCAAGGCATGTGGAGGCTATCTCCTAGACATCTCTTGTTCTCACCAAATGGCCCGTTTTAATTTTTGTGCAATAAATTCCTGATGAAATCACTTGATTCTCACTTTTATCTAACATTCCAGAGATGTTAATGTTTCATCTTTCTCATAACAAACCTTATTCATCTCCATTACTCTCTGATTGACACTTATTTTTAGTTTTATATCTGCCATGTATAAAACTAGAAAATGTAAACAAAGTCCCAATTTGTGGCAACATCTTTCTTCAAGGGATGAGTGATGTGAGTGAACTCACAATGTTGAGCCCTAGGAGGGGAAGCTAGGAGAAATGTGCAAAAGTTACAAAAAGGAAGATTTAATAGAAAAGTAAAGGAGATGTTTCCAGTGACCAAAAGCATACAGAACTGGTATGAGCAAGATGACTTCACAGAATATGGCAGAGGAATCTCCTGTCTAGATACATCTTGCGGTCGATTCCTCCTAAGATTCTCAGAGCTCCCCCATCATGGCCTTTTGAGTTCATAGACTAACATTGTCAGTCTGTGGTACCTTCTACAAATAAATGAATGCATAGACCAACTCAGCCAGCCAATAAATATTTCTTAGGTGCTACTGTGTGCCAGGAACTATGCTAAGCACTGAAGACAAAAGTGCTAAACATTTTTTTAAAGAAAGACAATCTCTGCCTAGGAAGAGCTTATCATCTAATGAGGGAAGACAACACACAAAAGGAAGCTGATGAAAGAGAGAAGTATCCAGTGTGTGGAGTATGATGGGGAAGTTCACAGAAGGGTATTGAAGTGGGAAATGAAGAGATGGTTGGCCTGGACGCCTCCTTAAATGGAGATTTGGAAATCCTTAGCTCTGGTTCTCTTCTTGTTTTTAACAGAACAATATTCTTTCCTAGAAAGTATTGGGGTATTTTGAATATTTTAGCTGATAAGAACGATACTAGGTTATCCAGTCCTTTTTCCTGGGTAATAGGGTCCTCCAATAATTTTTCTTCTCCCCTACCCCCACTTTCTTCTTTCTTTCCTTCCCATGAATTGGAAGCAGAAGAGACTGAAACGATGTCCAACCACTTTTCATTAATAGTGAATCTCACTGGGGAAACCTTTTAATAAGCCTAATACAATGAAGATAATAATCTTCAAAGAGGCTCAGGTAAGGGAACTATGCAAGTACCCCTTTTGTTCTTCATTTTCTTCCTCTCTATGTTTCAGCTGCCTGGTGAGGAAAAAGAGAATGATAAATGGAATGTGATGAGATAGCAGTCAAGGGGAAAGTGCTGCAAATGAGGTCAAGGATTTAGCGAGACTGAGAGGGATACCACATACCTCTCAGCTATTAAAACTTGAATATAAGCTCTTTATTTCAGAGAGATACAGAGAGAGGACAATATGTTTAGTGAACACAAAAAATCTACTATGAACAGATGTGGCAACTCAATTTATTCAAACAAGCCTCAATGCCAATAAGTAGAGAATAAAAATTTTTTAAATATATTTTCCTTGATTATTGCCATTTTCTTTAAAAGTTAATTTAAATAAGCTAAATACCCAAGAAAGAAGCTCAAAAAGCCTTTAAATCACTTACACTAGGAAACATTTGATCTTCTTTGCTAAACAGAGGAGATTGCAACAAAAGATCATGACAGTTAAGGATCCCTCCAATTGTGTTTTTGTTTGTTTTTAAACCTTTAACTTCCATCTTAGAATCAATACTCTGTACTAGTTGTAAGGCAGAAGAATGGTAAGGGCTGCTAGACACTGAGTATTAAGTGAATTTTCTAGGTTCACAGGGCTAGAAAGTATATGAAGCTAAATTTGAACCCAGGACCTCATATCTCCAGGCTTGGCTGGAACACAGAACAAACTGGATATTACATACACACACACACACACACACACACACACACACACACACACACACACACACACACACACACACACACACACACACACACACACACACCATTTGTAAATACTGGTGTTGTTTGGTGCAAAATTATGAGTATTACCTTACAAAAAAAGCAATAAAGGCTAAAATAAGTCTACAGAAATTTTGGCATGACGTCTAAAGGAGAGTCACCTAATGTTGAGAGTATTCATGGATGAGAGTAATGAGAAAACTGAAACTGTAAAAAAGTTTGGATGAAACAAATATGTTAAACTTTCTCTAACAATCTACTTTTCTCATCAGTGACAAAGGCAGAACCACAATTGAACTCTGTGCCTCAATCACAGAAGTACTGTTTAAAGAAATAGAAATGGCACTAATGAAGACAAAATAAAGAAGAATGAAGGAAGCAGACCATGTAGGTACTGAGAAACCCATCAAGGTGGCGTTATAATCTTAAAAATATTAAGAGATAACTACTAAAAATATTATCAAGAGAAAGAGGTAAAAAAAATTGGAGAGGTGAATTACCAAACATAATAATACCCCATAAAAGCAAAAAGGAACAACAGAAAACTTATTTTCTGTTCTTAATAAATTATATCGACAGATTGATATGTATATCTGGAATATTGCTAATAAAAATCTAAGAAAGGCAGATTTCTCCCAAAAGATTTCTTTTAGCAAACCACATATTTACAGTAAGATAATTGACTCAAACACACAAACACACAAACACACATATTGCCTTAAAGTTTCTCTCTTCCTATGAGGGTTCCATTCCATAGATTTACCAAGACTCTTTGAAAAATGTAGTCATAGGGATAACTTAGTTCCAATAAGAACAGATCCACACTGTTCTTTAAATAAATGTGCCATACTGATTTTCTCTAGGAAACTTATATAACTTGATGATAAGAATCTTTTATGAGCCTTGTATGTTTAATAAAAAAAATTATTTTCCATCTTAGAATCAATACTCTGTATTGGTTCCAAGAAAGAAGAACAATAAGGGCTAGGCAATGGAGGTTAAGTGACTTACCCAGAGTCACACATATAGGAAGGGTCTGAGGCCAGATTTGATCTCAGGACCTCCTGTCTCTGAACCTGGCTCTCTATGTAATGAGCTACCTAGAAGCCCACGTGCACTCCTCTTCTGAAGCAACAAGTAAAAAAGTTAATAGCAAGACAAATAATTTTATCAAAGTCCTAAATTTGTTCTTTCTTAGAAGTTAATAATTATCTGCTTTAGTTTTGAATTTAACATGCTACATAAGTACAAGGAATCTTTTTCTAGAAAAGTAGTTAGGATAAGAACATCTAAAACTGTAAATGCGCTCTAATGTATTTTTAAGCGTCTTAAGATGAAAAGAAAAACCACAAACAAACACATAGAAACAAGCATGAAGAATCGTGCTACTGGCTCTAGGAAACAGTGTTTGTTAACATCTTAATAAAGGACATAGAGGTGACCATATGTAAACCGGTCATGCCTAATCTGTATACTATTTTTCAGATGAATATATTCACATATGATAGAACACGTGATAAGATTCATCAAATATACCCACCAATTACAATCATATTTTTGACCCAATTGAGAATGAATGATGCAATCAGAAGTAACCTAGAAATGCATCTCTAGGGATTGAGATCCTGAAGAGAAAACTTCAAGCACCCAGAGACTCAGAGCGTAATAAGTTCTTCTTCCAGTTAAAGTCATGTGGTTTTGGATGAGGAAATAGAATATTCCAATCTTTAATGGAACTATTCTCCAACGGTTCTCCAATAGGCAGAATAGAAGCTAGACTTATTACTGGTAGCGATAATATCTTGTACTGGGCTTTATAATAGTTGCTATCATCCATCCACTTCCAAATGGGAGGAGCAGTTTTATGCAGAAGAGTTAGCTATATGTATGGGCCATAGGGGCATACCCAGCTATTCCCAAGATTTGGGAAATCGTATTATATTATATTATATTATATTATATTATATTATATTATATTATATTATATTATATTATATTATATTATATTATATTATATTATATTATATTATATTATATTATATTATATTATATTATATTATATTATATTATATTATATTATATTATATTATCACATTACATTATATTACATTACATTATATTATATTATATTATATTATATTACATTATATTACATTATATTATATATTATATTATAATATATTACATTACATTACATTACATTATATTATATTATATTATATTATATTATATTATATTATATTATATTATATTATATTATATTATGCTATATTATATTATGCTATATTATATTATGCTATATTATATTATGCTATATTATATTATGCTATATTATGCTATATTTATTATATTATCTTTTATATTAGTCAAAATACCTTAATTGGTTGTTTGAGATATATGTTACATGGTATGTCAGTATGTCTACTGAGGTATGGAACAGATCTGAAGACCTGAAGAAAGGCTCAAAGACTTGTCATAACTCTTCTACATTGGTAGGAATCAGTAGAACTCGAATTTTTTTATAAATGTGTTCCCATTTGAAGTATGCAATGCCATTCTGGGGGTGGTAGATGACTTGATCTAGATGGTTCACTTTTTTCTTTATGTTGTATCTACAGTGACCTTTAAAGGTATTAACATATTCTTATAATTTTAAAGCTTTAAAATCTCCTTTCTTGTGGTTTCATCTATGATCAAGACCGCTATTTAATTTTTTTATTCCCTGAACAGCATTACTTATAGTCATCCAGATAAAGAAAACAGAGTATAATGGAAAACACACTGGCCGTGATCCACCATGTAGATGTATGATTTCCTGTGTTATAAATGAGATGTTATGAAGTAGGACAGAGGGGATATATCTAAGAATAACAGTGAGATAAACAGAAGGCATTAGTAAACTTGTGGAGTAGTTTAATTTTATCTTTAAAAAAAATAGATACAAAAGTAACAGAAATTTAAGCAGGGTTAGAAGAGAATTTTATTTCTTTCCTGTTTTGTTATTTGTTATTCAACTTTGTTCTTACCTTTTATTAGAAGCTAAAATTTAAATATAGATTATAATCTTTGTTTTGTGATTTTATTTGATTATTTTGTTTATTATTGTAAATTTTTAAGGGGAAAGAAGAAACCATGAGGAACAATTTGTTTGTGCAGGAGCTTCCCAAGAGCTCAGATTTTAAAAGATATACACATGATAGAAGAAAGGACATGACAAAAGAGCGGCACAGAACATTTTCATCAATCCCTTGAATTAATATATACAAAGTATGATTCATGAAATTTACAAATGAAAAAATATGGGAAGAGTATCTAATTCTGGGTAACAGAATTACTATGATAATTCAAAATATAATCTTAAAAGTTATAATTATGGGCCATAAACCAATAACATGGACGTTTATTGGCCATAAGTTAATAATATTTTTTAAAACTTTACTTGATCACTGTTTTTATGGTATTCCATCATAATCATATGCCATAGCTTGTTTAGTCATTCCCCAATTTATGATCATCCCCCTTAATTTCCAGTTCTATACTACTACTACTTAGAGCTACTATAAATATTTCAGAACATAGTGGATCTTTTCCCTAATCAACTTGGAAAACAAACCTAATACTGGTATTGCTGGGTCAAAGGATATACACAGTTTTATAACTCTTTAAACATAATTCCAGATTGCTCTTCAATATGGTTGGATCATTTTACAGTTCAACCAACAGTTTATTAGTGTCCCCATTTTTCAAAATCTCCTCCAATATTTTTCATTTTGCTATTTTATCATTTTAGCCAATCTCATAGGTCTAAGATGATCTCTCAGAGTTGTTTTGATTTTATGTTTTTCTAATCAGCAATTATTTAGAATATTTTATATGGCTATATGTAACTTTAATTTCCTCATCCAAAAATGGTTAATATCTTTTGACTAGCAATTGGAAAATAGATCTTTTTTTTTAATTTGAAAAAGTCCTCTATATTTTTGAGATATGAGACCTCTATCTGAGAAACTAAATATAAAATATTTCCCCAATTTTCTGCTTTTCTTCTAATTTTGACTATGTTGATCTATTTCTATAAAACATTTTTAATTTAATATATTTTAAATGATTCCATTTATATCTCCCAAAATACCTCTTATTTATTCATAAATTATTCTTCTATTCATAATACGATATGTATTATGTTCTTTATTCTTCTAGTTTGCTTATATCTAGGTTATGTATCCATTTTTATCTTATCTTGATAAATGGTATAAGATATTGTTTAATACCTAGTTTCTGACAGATTGCTTTCTAGTTTTCCCAACAATTTTTACCAATAGTGAATTCTGATCCTAAAACCTGATTCTTTACTTTTGTTAAACACCAGGTTACTATAATTTTACTAGTTTGTTGCATATCTCTTCTGCTTCATATAGCTACTTTTCTATTTTTAGCTATTACTTGATAGTTTTGATAATTACTGGTTTAAAATTTGGTACTGCTAGACCTTTTTCTTTTATATTTTCCCCATCAATACCTAAAATTTCTTGAACCATTGCTCTTTCAAATGACTTATTTTTTTTTTTGTAATTTGAAATTCTGTTCTCTTTTTAGTCCTCAGTCTACTTATCTAGTCTTTCTCAATTTCCTTTGTCATTGACATTATGTTCAGGATTGTTATTGACTCATTAGATCACTACTCCAGAGCATATCATCTGCTCTCTGAAGGATGACTACTGCTGCCATTAGGTGACTTAGTGGAGGGACTAATCTTGGGAATACTTGGAGGTTCATAGTGATCCTAAATGACTATCCATACAGTTTTACTATCTTCCTTATCCACCCACCCACCCAAATGGTTCCTTCATCTCTTATCCTCACCTCTTCAGTTTATTTAGTAATATCATCTCTTCATTAGAATATCTTCCCTTCACTCTTTAAGGAAATGGACTGACTTCCTTGTCTAGATTTTCAGTGACTTAATATGATCATTATTAAATGAAACTATTTGCATTTTATAGGTATTAAGATGTCTTAAACTCACTATATTTAATAATTTTAGCAAAATTCCTATAAAAGAAACTCCCCTGTTAAGGTGTGAATCACTATTTACACTACCTTTAGATTTGAAATATAGAGATAATTTGAAATGTTAGAAATAATAATATTAATTATTTTGTCCATATTGAAGAAATTATTTAAAATGATATAGTTTCTTTTATATTTGTGAGAGAAATGCAATGCTCAACTATGTTGTTTTTAATTTTTAAGAGACTATATACCCTATGTCAGGACAGAGAAAATATTAATTGGCAGGTTGTTTCCAGAAAAAGAGAGCTGCTTATCTTTAGCTTTTGGGAAATTATTCATTACTAAATCAATACTAGACATATCTCAAATAGCCATAAATTTTCATTTTCTACTCACCATGGATTTTTAATTGTGAAAATTAAATATGAAATGTTTAAATGTGAAAATTAATATGTTTGATCATGACAATAAAAACTCCTTTTTAAGAATACCCTGGCCAGCCATGTCTTCATTCCTCTCCATGATGAATTCTTGATTTCCTCCAAGGGTCCCCAAACTAAGACCCATGGGCCAAATGTAGCCCCCTGAGGCCATGTATCCAGCCCCCACCTCACTTCCAGAAGGGGCACCTCTTTCATTGGTGGTCAGTGAGAAGAGCACTGTATGTGGCAGCTCTGCAAAGTGCATCACATACGGTACCAATTTTGGTTACATAATCCTTTGCATGGTGCCTTAGAACAAGATACCATGCAAAAGATTATGAGGCTGGAAGACATCAGCAGGGGAGGGGATTCCACACTGTGTATACTGCTGCCCGGTTAGGGTTAGGGTTAGGGTTAGGTTTTTATAGTCTGGCCCTCCAACAGTCTGAGGGACAGTGAACTGGCCCCTGTGTAAAAAGTTTGGGGACTGCTGTCCTAGACTCTCTACCATACCACCTAAAGCTCTTCAGCCTAGAAGATAACTATACCCTTGCAATTCTTACACAGGAACTACCTTTCACCTTTGCAGCCTCCTCCTTTGGTTAACTAGTTCTAGTCATGCCTTCATTTATTTCTAGACTTAATTCCTGAATTTCTGGATTTTCTGTATCATGACCCTTTATGGATAGTACCCATGTCTATACATTCTTTTACCTGGGATTTTTTTCCTTCCCCCTCCCACATTTTCCCCCTTTTCTAAGAGAGCAGGTATTGTGGTATAGGTTGTACATATATTATCATATTTCTTTTTTATCATACTGTGAAACAAGATAAATATTTACACTAGAGAAAAATTCATAGAGGAAATAAAAAGAAGAATGCTATTTTCAATATATGTTTAGAATCCTTCTATAGCAGTAAATATCCTTTTTCATCATGTGTACCTTAGAGTTGTCATGGATCCTTGCTATTAAGAATAGTTCATGCATTCACATTTGATCAACATATTCTTAGACATTTTTCTAATTTAATTAGTATGTTGTCCACCTGGATTAGAATATAAACTCCTTGAGAGCAGAAATGTTTTTTTCCCAATCTGCTTGTATTTGTATTACCAGCAATTATCATAGTATATGTATAAATTATGGGCTTAATAAATACTTGTTGACTTGACAATTATATAAAGTTCTAACAGTGACTGAAAGACAAAAAAGATTTATTGAACACTTAATATGTATTAAACACTGTGTTAAACATGATAGAGACAAATATTATATTTTTATTTATTTTGTTATCCATTCCTCAATTAAATTTTAATATGATTCAGCTATACTTCAAACTGCTAAGAGTCAGACAGTTCTGTTTTAGAGCACTTTTCACCACTTAAATTGTATTAGGGTTATTGCTAAACAACAATGACCTGGAGGAACTATAAGCAAAACCTCAAAAAAAAAACTGAATTTGGACTCATCCTCAGGAAGAATTCAAACAGGAATTCAGAAATCAAATAATGCAAGTAGAAGAAAGATGGGGAAAAGAAAATAGCTTAAAAAGCAAAAATTATCAACTGGAAAAAGAGGCACCAAAATCCAATGAAGAAAAGTATGGCATAAAAAGAAGAATTGACTAATTGACCAAATGAAAAAAGAGGATCAAAATATTATGGAAGAAATTCAATCTTTAAAAATTAGAATTGGGCAAGTAGAAACTAATTACTTCATAAGACATCAAGAAACATTAACATAAAATCAAAAGAATGAAAAAATACAAGGAAATATAAAATATATAATTGAAAAAACAACTGGCCTGGAAAATACATCTAGGAGAGGTAATTTAAGAATTATTGGACTACCTGAAAGTCATGACCAAAAAAAGAAAAAGACTAGACATCATATTACAAGAAAGTATCCAAGAAAACTCCCCTGATATTCTTAAGCAAGAGGGTAAAAATAGAGATTGAAAGAACCCACAGATCATCTCCTTCAATAAATTCCGAAATGACAACTCCTAGGAATGTTAAAGCCAAGTTCAAGAGCTCCCAGGCCAAGAAGAAAATACTGTAAGCAGCCAGAAGGAAACAATTCAGATATCATGGAGCACCAGTTAGGATTATACAGGATCTGGCAGCTTACATATTGAAGAATAAGAAGGCTTAGAATATGATATTTCAGAAGGCAAGGGAACTGAGTTTACAACCAAGAATCGCCTACCCATCAAAACTGATTACATTCTTTCAGTGGAAAGTATGGTAATTTAATAAAATAGAAGATTTCTAAGCATCCCTGAATAAAAGAGCAGATTTAAATAGAAAATATGGTGTGCAAATACAAAATACAAGAGAAGCATAAAAAGATAAATAAGAAAGAGAAAAAATTTAAGGTTTTCAATAAGGTCAAATTATTTATATTCCTATATGAAAAGATATCTGCAACTCTTAAAAACTGATATCATTATCATAGTAGTTAGAAGTGTACATAGAGGGTGGGTGTGGCTAATAAGCTGTTTAGGATGATATGTCAAAAAATAAGGTCAAAAAGGGGACAGTACTAAGAAAAATAGGAAGAGAGAAATAAAGAGGCATCGAGGTATGGAATGGGAAGACTAATATAATGGAAGGGAGGAAAAGCATGGTGATGGATAATACATAACCTTACTCTCCTTAGAATTGGCTCAGAGAGGGAAGAAAAGCCAGATTCATTGGGGGATAGAATTAAAAGTGAAAAGTTGGAGGGGAGGGTAAGAGGGATAAGAGAAAATATAGAATCAAAGGAAGAAGTCAAAATGGAGGGGAATACACAGATAATAATCAAAACTGTGAGTATGAATGGGATGAATTCACCCACAAAAGGAAGGAGATAGATAGAAGAATGGATTAAAAACCAGAATCCTACCATATATTGTCTACAAAATACATACCTCAGGAAGGTAGACATACGCAGAGAAAAGGTAAGAGGGTAGAGCAGAATTTACTGGGCTGCAACTGAGACAAAGAAGGCAGGAGTAGCAATTATGGTCTCAGACAAAGGTAAAGCAAAAATAGAACTGATTAAAAGGGATAAGGAAGGTAATTTCATATTGATAAAAGGCAGTATAGAAAATGAAGAAATTTAAAACTCAACATATATGCACGAAATGCATTCAGATTTTTAAAAGAAGAGACTAAAGGAGCTTAAGGAGGAAATAGATAGTAAAACTATACTAGTGGGAGAACTCAACCTTCCCCTGTCCAAACTAGATAAATCAAATCAAAACTTAAATGAGGAAGAACTAAGGGAAATGAATGGAATTTTAGAAAAATTAGAATTAACAGATATCTGGAGAAAATTGAATAAGGATATAAAGGAGTAAACCTTTTTTTTTTTTTTTCGAGCAGTACATGGTACATATACAAAGACTGACCATGTACTATGGCATAAAAACATCACAAAAATGCAGAAATAATAAATTCAACTTTTTCAGATCATAATGTGATAAAATACAATTAACAAGAGCTCATAGAAAGAAAAATTAAAAATAATTAGGAACTAATTAGTCCAATTCTTCAAACTGGTGAGTCCAAGAACAAATGATAGAAACAATCAGTGCTTTCATTGAAGAGACTGCCAATGAGGAGACAACATATCAAAATTCATGGGATATAAGACGGGAGGTCCTAGGTTCAAATCTGGCCTCAGACACTTCCCAGCTGTGTGACCCTGGGCAAATCACTTGACCCCCATTGTCTAGCCCTTACTACTCTTCTGCCTTGGAGCCAATACACAGTATTGACTCCAAGATGGAAGGTAAGGGTTTAATTAAAAAAAAAAATTCATGGGATATACCCAAATCAGTACTCAGGAAAAAATATACATCCCTGAGTGCTTATATCAGCAAAATAAAGAGGAAAAAATAAACTAATTGGGCATGCAACTGAAAAAAAAATGAAAAAGGTAAATTAGAAATCTCCAGATAATGACTAAATTGTAAATCCTAAAAATCAAAGGAGAAATTAATAAAATTGAAAGCATAGGTACTATTGAAGTAATAAATAAGACTAGGATCTGGATCTTGAAAAAAGTCAAATAAATAAAGAATTGTTTAATTTGATTTTAAAAAGAAAGAAGAGAATCACATTATCAGTATCAAAAATGAAAAGAAGTATTTCACCTCTATTGAAGAGAAAATTAAGATAATTATTAGGAACTACTTTGCCCAAACATATGACAGTCTAGGTGAAACAGAAGAATATTTACAAAAAATATAAGTTGCCTAGATTAACAAAGGAAGAAATAGAATACAAGAAATAGAACTAGCTAGCAGTGAATTTCCCATGAAAAAATCTCCAGGGCCATATCTATTCACAAATGAATTCTATCAAATATTTAAACAATAATTAATCCCAATACTATATAAACTATTTGACAAAATTAAAAAAAGAATGAATCCTACCAAGTCCTTTTCATTACAGGAATATGGTACTGATAACTAAGCAGGAAGACTAAAAACAGAGAAGGAAAATCAAAGACAAATCTCCTTAATGAATATAGATACAAAAATCTTAAATAAAATACCAGAAACAAGACTACAACAATATGTGACAAGGATCATTCATTATAACCAGGTTTAGAAAAGCAAGGCTGGTTTAATATTATGAAAATCATTCATATAATTGACCATATCAATAAGCAAACCAACAAAAATAACATGTTTATCTCAATAAATGCAGAAAAAGCCTTTGACAAAATACAACACCCATTCCTATTGAAAATACTAGAAAGTACTAATATCAATAATATGGAAATAGGTCTTGATCAACAACACATATAAAACCCATTGAAATTTCATGTCAGCTACAGGAGGGGAGTGAGGGAAAAGGATGGAAAGAACATGAATCTTTTAACCATGGAAAAATATTCTAAATTAATTAATTAAATAAAATTTTCAAAAATCAAAAAAAAAAGAAAAAGAAAATGCTAGAAAGCATCGGAGTAAAAGGGCCTCTCCTCAAAATAATAAATACTATTTATTTAAAATCACCAGCAAATATCATCTGCAATGGGGATATATTAGAAGCTTTTCCCAAAAAGATCAAGAGTAAAGCAAGGATGCCCATTATCACTAATGTTAATTAACATTGTTTTAGAAATGCTATCTGTCATAACTAAAGTAGAAAAATAAATTGAAGGAATTAAAGTAAACAACCGAGGAAACTAAACTGTCACTCTTTGCAGATATGATATAATGGTATACTTAGAGAACCCTAGAAAATCAACTAAAAAGCTAGTGGAAATAATGTTAACAAAGTAGCAGGGTAAAAAATAAACCCACGTAAATCATCAACATTTCTATAGATTTCCAACACAATTCAGCAGCAAAAGTTAGAAAGAGAAACTACATTTAAACTCATGCTAGACAATATAAAATATTTGGGAATCTATCCGCCAAATCAAACTCAGGAATTATATGAACTCAACTCCAAAACACTTTTTATACAAATAAAACTAGATCTAAACAATTAAAAAATATTAATTTCTCATGGGTAGGATAAGCTAACATAATAGAAATGACAATCCTACCTAAATTAATTTACTTATTCAGTGCCATACCTATTGAATGACAAAAAGAAACAAACCTATTTTTATAGAACTACAAAAAATAATAACAAAATTTATCTGGAATAACAAAAGATCAAGTATATCAAGGGAACTAATAGAAAAAAAATGTGATGGATGGTGGTCTAGCAGTACTAGATCGTAAACTGTATTAAAAAGCAGTGATTATCAAAACAATCTGTTACTGGCTAAGAGATAGAAGAGTGGATCAATGGAATAGACTAGGGGTAAATAACCTCAGCAATCTAGTTTTTGATAAACTCAAAGATGCCAGGTTTTAGGATAAGAATTCTTAACAAAAACTTCTAGGAAAATTGGAAAAGAGAATGGCAAAAATTAGGTTTGAATCACTGTCTCACACCCTATACTAAGATAAGTTCAAAATGGGTTGTAACCATTTTGTACCCAGTAGATAGAGATCATTACAAGATGTAAAATGAATAATTTCGATTACATTAAATTAAAAAGATTTTGAACAAACTAAAACAATACAACCAAGATTAGAAGGGAAGGAACAACCTGAGAAAAAATTGCATAAAAATTTTCCCAGATAACAGTCTTATTTCTCAAATATATGAAGAACTAAGTCAAATTTATAAGAAATCGATGGCATATGGTCAAGGGATATGAATAGGTGATTTTCAGATGAAGAAATCAAAACTATCAATAATCAAATGAAAACGTTCTAAATTTCTCCCAATTAGAGAAATCTAAATCAAAACAACTCTGAGATGCCCTGTTGCTAGCAAATTGGGCAATATGACAGTAAAAGAAAGTAATAAATATTAGAGAGGGGTGGCAAAATTGGGGACACTAATGTATTGCTAGTGGGGTTGTGAATTGATCTAACCATTCTGGAAGGCAATTTGGAATTATGCCCAAAGGGCTTTAAAGGAATGAATACCCTTTGATCCAGCAATACCATTGATAGGTTTGTATCCCAAATAGATTTTTTTTAAGGGGAATGAAGCTGTTTGCACAAAAATAGTTATAGCTGCACTTTTTGTGGTGGCAAAAAATTGGAAAATGAGGGGATGTCCCTCAACTGGGATATGGCTGAATAAATTGTGGTATATAGTGGTGATGAATACTATTGTCCTATAAGGAAAGATGAACCGAATGATTTATTTAAGAACTGAAAAGACCTGCATAAACTGATGCATAGTGAAATAAGCAGAACCAGGAGAATGTTATACACAGTAAATTAAACATTGTGGCACAATCAAATATAATAGACTTTGCTACTAATAGTAATACAATGATCCAGGACAGTTCTGAGAGACTTATGAAAGAATGATGTCCACAGAAAGAACTGTTGTAATAGAAATGCAGAAGAAAACATATGATATATCACTTTTATATGTGGGCATACAATTTGGGGTTTTGGTTATTAAAGATTACTCTGTTACAAAAATGAATAATATGGAAATGAGTTTTGGTTGATAATACATGTATAACCCAGTGGAATTGCTTGTCAACTCCAGAATGGGTGAGGGAAAATGGGAGGGAGACAAAATGAATCATGTAACCATGCAAAAATAAAATAAAATAAAAACAAAACAAAAAATAAAATAAAATAAAACAACAAGCTAAGGCAACTTCCACACACACACACAAAAGCAATCAATGGCTCTCCATTGCTTACATTATCTTTAACAGTCATTTTCAAATTTTTTGAGTATGCATCCCTAAAATATATATATATATATATTTATACTCATAAGCTAAATACATCAGTCAATAAACACTTATTAATTGCCTACTATGTTCAATGAATTGCATTAAGCACTGGAGATATAAAAAGAGGCAAAAGACAATCTCTGATCCCAGGAAATTCACAATCATATGTGGGAGACAAAAGCAGCTATATGCAAACAAATTACTAAAAGGAAATAATTAAAAGAAGAGAAATTATTAAGAGGTTGGACATGATTTCTTATAGAAGATGGGATGTTAGTTAGGACTTAAAAGAAGCCAAGGAAGTCAGTATATGTAGAAGAGGAGGAAAAGCATTCAGGCATGGGGAATAGCAAGAGAAAATAGCTAGAAATTAAAGGTGGAATATCTTGTGAAATCCCAAGGAAATCAGTGTCACTAGATTGAAGATTACAAGGTGGGAAGTAAGATGTGAGAAGTTTTAAAATAGGAGAGGGCTAGGTTATGAAGGGCTTTGAATGCTAAACCAGACAATTTCTATTTGATTCTAGAGACCATAAGAAGTTCAGAGGGGATGGTTAGAGTAAGAATGATGTGGTTGTACCTTTACTTTAGGAAAATAACGTTTGATAGCTGAATATAGGATAGATTGGAGTGGAGAGAGACTTGAGGCAGGTAGACACAACAGAAGAATATTACAGTAGTCCAGGAGTAAGGTGGTGAAGGCTTGCACTGGAGGAATGGTAGCAGTATCAGAGAAGAGAAGGAACATTCCTTCCTGAATATTCAAGAGGTATTGTAGAGGTAAAATCAACATATCCTGGCAGCAAACTGGATATAGCCATTAGATGAGAGATAGTGAAAAAAATGAAGATAAGCCCTAGGCTATGAGCCTGAGGATTACCTCAGGGTAATTACTTCCCTCAGGGAAGTAATAGAGAAGAAGGTGAGGAGTCAAGATTTAGGACAGCCGTTCTCAACCTCTCAATTTGTAGCAATGAGAATACATAACGCATGTCAGGTATTTACATTCCGAATCATAACTGGAGCAAAATTACAGTTTTGAAGTAGCCACCAAAATCATTTTTTGATTTGGGGTCACCGCAACAGGAGGAACTGCATTGTGGGGTCACGGCATTAGAGAGGTTGAGAACCACTGATTTAGGAGGAAAGATATCTAGTTAGGGTTTGAACACAAGAAGTATAAGATGTCTAGAGGGCAAATAGTTTTAGATATCTGAAAGACAGTTGGGGACTCAAGATAAGAAGTTAGCAAAGAGGTAAAGGCAAGCTAAGTAGATTTGAGAATCATCATTGTACAGATGTTAATTAAATTCATGGGAGCTGATGAAATCACCAAATGAAATAGTATAGAAGAAAAGAAGAGGATTTAGGGCAGAATTCTGAGGGATAGAAGGCATGATCTGAATGAAGATCCAACAAAGAAGACTGAGGAGCAGAGAGGCAAGAGGAGTACCAGGAGAGAGTGGTGTCCAACAACCTAAATAGAAAAGTATATCAAGACAATGATCAACTATATCAAAGGATGTAAGAGAGATGGCAGAAAATGAGAACTGAGAAAAGATCTCTTATGCAAATTGAATTTGACAATTAAGAAGTCATTGGAGTAGTAGAGTATAATAATAACACCAGCTACAGGTCTTGAAGGCAACTGCAGCAGCAGAAATAGCAGTTTCAGGGAATCTCAGTCCTGAGACGGCAAAAAGAGTCTAATGGTAAAAGGTCAGAAAGAAATTTCAGAGGATGCTTCACTTGCAGTGTGTATAGGATCTGCATTGTTTGGCAGCTCTATGGCCCATACACAGTTCTTGCTCATAGTACCAGAATAAAAAGGAGCACAAGGAGGCAAAACCCCTGCTCATAGTTCCAGTACAGAGAGGCACATAAGTGCTTATGGCTAAAGACTCGCAGGGCATTTAGTCACAGTTCCAAGCTAAAGGAAAGTGTTAGCACTTGTATAGAGGAGGACTTCCTAATGAAGTCCAGAGCTGAGACCTTGCTTCTTCCCAAATAATAGCATCATGGAAACCTCAAAAATTGCAGACCCGTTTAATTACTCAAATTTATAAAGAGCTAAACCAGTTGTACAAAAAATCAAGCCATTCTCCAATTGATAAATGGGCAAGGGACATGAACAGGCAGTTTTCAGTTAAAGAAATCAAAACTATTAATAAGCACATGAAAAACTGTTCTAAATCTCCGATAATCAGAGAGAGGCAAATCAAAACAACTCTGAGGTATCACCGCACACCTAGCAGATTGGCTAACATGACAGCAAAGGAAAATAATGAATGCTGGAGGGGATGTGGCAAAGTAGGGACATTAATGCATTGCTGGTGGAGTTGTGAATTGATCCAACCATTCTGGATTGGAACTATGCCCAAAGGGCGATAAAAGACTGTCTGCCCTTTGATCCAGCCATAGCACTGCTGGGTTTGTACCCCAAAGAGATAATAAAGAAAAATACATGTACAAGAATATTCAGAGCTGCACTCTGTGGTGGCCAAAAACTGGAAAACGAGGGGATGCCCATCAATTGGGGAATGGCTGAGCAAATTGTGGTATATGTTGGTGATGGAATACTATTGTGCTAAAAGGAACAATAAAGTGGAGGAATTCCATGGAGACTGGAACGACCTCCAGGAAGTGATGCAGAGTGAGAGGAGCAGAACCAGGAGAACATTGTACACAGAGACTAATACACTGTGGTATAATCGAACGTAATGGACTTCTCCATTAGTGGCGGTATAATGTCCCTGAACAATCTGCAGGGATCTAGGAGAAAAAACACTACCCACAAGCAGAGGACAAATTGTGGGAGTAAAAACACCGAGGAAAAGCAACTGCTTGACTACAGGGGTTGAGGGGACATGTCTGAGGAGAGACTCTAAATGAACACCATAATGCAAATACCAAGAATATGGAAATGGGTTTGAATCAAGGACACATGTGATATCCAATGGAATCATGTGTCGGCTATGGGAGGGGAGTTGGAAAAGAAAATGATCTTTGTTTCTAATGAATAATGTTTGAAAATGACCAAATAAAATAATGTATAAAAAAAGATATTCTCCAACCCCCCCCCCCAAAAAAAAGAATATGGCACATACTCACAGGACACAGACGTAGAGGAATCTTGGAAGTAATCCAATCCAATCCTTACATTTTATAGGTGAGGAAACTGAAGCTCAGAGAGAAGTATTTTGCCCAAGGTCATTTAGATAGCAATTATTCTGCTCAGAAGACATCCAAAAATAATGAAAAATTTACCTTAATGCCTAATTACTGGCAGTGAGGAAATGGTATAGATTCAGGCTCTGCCATTTAATATAATAGCATGTTATCTTAGGCAAGTATGTTCTCTTCTTAGGACTTCAACTGCTTCATCTAGAAAAGGAAGGTGTTGGACAAAAATATTTCTTAAGGACTCATCCTGATTCTAAAGATATTAGAGTGCAAGACTCACTCCACCTCAGAGATGATGAATAGCATCTTACACATTTTTTCATGTTTGCCTGACTACTTAATGTATGTATGCATCCATGAATGAATTTTAATGTATACTATGTGCAAAGCACTGTGCTAAGCACTAAGGATTCAAAACAAAAAGGAAATAATTTCAGCTATCAAAAATTTCACATTCTAATTGATGTGTCTTACCTCTAGCCACTCCAATACCAACAAAATGTGGTTGTCAGTAGAGTTTATATTTATACAATACTCAAAATCTTAATGTTTGGGGAAAACTTGAATTAATAAAGGAGGAAAGTTAAAATAAATCTAGGTCTTTGAATAAAAAACAGACCTTTGAAATGCATTGATACATAATTCAAAAAGGCTCTAATTCAAGTTGACCTTAACCCTTTTGGGTAGAGTTATTTTAGTCATTTTATTTTTAGATTCAATTCTCACTGACTTCATCTGAAAATAAAAGGCTAAATAGAAAATACAGGGAAAGTGTGGAGGGGAACTTGCTTTGCACCTGAGCCTTCGGAACCCAAGACACACTGACATTTTTTAAGAGGACAGTGCATGGAATAATTTCAAAACCAGAGTGATGCAAAGAGCTGTCTAAACATTCAGATATTGTGCAAGAGAAATCTGAATCTTTGCCACCTCACTATTGATGACACATGTCAACACTCATAGGGTCAGGAGATAAATAGTAAACTGCAACAGTTGTTTCTAAAGGCATAGTTTCCTCTGAAGGCTGACACAGTGGTATGTGGAATCACATGCCCCATTGCACCAGCTGTAATCAATACTGTAATTTAAAGGGACTGCATCTGAATTGATCAAATTGATCCACACAGTTTTCATAGAATCATTGAGACTATAAAAGAATACATTAAATTTTAGTAATGATGCTGCACCAAAAAAAAAAAAAAATCACATCCACTGAGAAATAACATGAGTGAAGTTTCTTGAATAACTAAGTTTCTAAACAAAGATAAAAGAAGTTTGAGTAGTTCACAGAACAAAGAAAACAGACATTACTTACAGCAAACTTTCCTTTTTTCTCACATTTTATCCTTCAATTTAATTCAGCATAGCACTGACACAATACTTCATAAATGTTCTCAAATGATTAAAATATCAATAGGAAAACACATAACAGAATACATATTTCTCATCACCTCAAATAAGAAAGATTTTTATTTATATGTATATATTCATGCAAAAGTCACTAAAAGCAATGATTTCTTATTAATTGACTTCAGAGATGATGGAACATGGGCATTTTTATCATAGGAGGGTAAGAAAATTTCATAGAACTATATATTATTAAATAATTATATGTTGAGTTCATTTACTCTAATATTCTTATTGATGAGGCAACTGAGAACAGTTATCATTATGACTTATGTAAGGCCATGTAACTAGTCAGTTTTAGAGACTGAATCAGACTCCGTATCTCCTTATAAGTTCTGTATCTTTTTTATTTTGAATTAATTAGACATTAGGGCAGTTGCAAAACTTAAATGAGAGAATTCCTGCTCTCAATAAACAAATAGTTAAATTGATATGAATAACACTAAATTAAAATAACATAAAATATTTTATTTCTGCAGTCAAAATGCTTGATTTCTTGGGCATGGCAAGATCAGGAAAGTTCCTTATAGGAATGTGTCAAAGACTATAGAAAAGAAGCAAATCTTCTCTGTTCTCAAATAATGACAAGTAGCAAGTATTTTTTGCAACTTTGGTAAACAACAAATTTACCAAAGTTGCAAAAAATTCCTATTTTCTTATGACAAAGCCTTATGAAAATGATTTAAATCATTCAGGCTTACATTGTGCCAAGTGACTAGGTCTAATATTCATTGGCAATACACTCAAAGTACATATTTTCATATCAAAGAAATGTGTTATAATGAGTCAAAATGGTCCATTCAAAGTGGTATCATACCTAGGAAGAATTTTGGTAATTTGCTTTGAAAATACATTAAGTACACAAGTCACAATGTTAATGAGTTGGGTTCATACACTCTATGTGTCCATACAAATAGATTTTACTTGAGAAATTTAGTAAAAAAACAAGATGTTATTAGAAATAATTTGCCTTTTTACTCTCTCCAATAATACTATAGTCCTTTTTTTAAAATGACTGGTGGTAAAAGATACTGCACAAGTGAACAAAGGATATGAATAAACGGTTCTCAAAGGAAGATTTGCAAGCTACAAATAATCATATTACTGATTATTCCAAATCACTAATATTGGAAGACATGGAAATATAAACCACTTTGACATTTTACCCTACACCCAACAAATAATCAAAGATGGCAAAATATGGAAATAGTCCATTTAGGAAGGCATTGTGGAAAGGCAGAGAAATAAAGACATTGATGGTGGTCCTATAAATTGGTTCAACCAATCAGGAAAACAGTGTGGGTTTATGCTTTGAAAATAGCTAAAAAATCCAAGACCCTTTGACCCCAAGATTCCATTACTAGTAACAAGAAGGGGAATTATAAAAAGAAAGTTCTCAGATTCATCAATATTTATAGGAACACTATTTCTTTTTTAGAAGCAAAGTAATGGAAACAAAATAGCTGCCCATAGATTAGAAATAACTAAATAACAAACCATGCTGTATGACTGTAATAGAATATTACTGTCCTATGAGACAGAATGAATATAAACTTTAAATGACTCAAATACCTTAAATGCAAAATTGAAGAAACCAGAATGAGGAAAATAATATACTCTATGTAAAACGTAAACTAACTAGATTTTTACTTTTGTATATGAACTAATTTCTGGGTCAGCTTTTCCTGAATCTGTTCTGCAACCAATTAGAAGACTTTTCATCATCAAACCATGTCATTGCCTCAAACACTCATAACTAGCAACCAGCTGCCAAAGTTTCAAGGGTTAGATTGAAACCAAGTAGAAAATATATCTAGCTATGCTTTGTATACTTGACCAGATACAGCATGGATATTTCATTTCATTTCCAAATCAGATTCCATTTTTTAAAAGCTATACTATATATATATATACACATACATATGTATATATATATGTATGTATATATATACACACATTAATATATATGCATACAGATATAGACATGTGAATATTTATGTATTTATGTATATACAGAAATATATGTATATTAAATTGTGGTATATAATTGTACTTGGGCAGTGTGTAGGTGAGGGAGAGTGATACATCCTATGTAGAATAATATATATCAGTCTCAAAAAAGAAATATGAAGTGATTTCCCCCCAACAACCTTTTATACATATTTACAATCTTTATCAAACAACTCTAGAAAAACCGAATTTATTCTCAATCCATACATGTCCTCATAGATCAGATCATCATAGTTTAGTTGGCAACATTTTCCCTTTATCATGCTTAAGGAACCCCATGAAGGGTCCTGAATTTCTTATGCCATAGACTTGAGACCCTATTATATTGATCTCTCTAATATCAATCTCCCTCAGTAGCAAGCTTTTCAATGATTAGCAACCCACTATCAATTTAACCACTTGGCATCTTTTTATATTATATTTTAATAACTAATGTCACTTATTTTTTTACAAAGGGATAGTTATTAAAAGAATATGGTGAGAACAAAAAATAACAACATATTTTTACCCAATTTAGGAATTAATGAAAAAGAAATGTTCCTCCAAAAGGATATCTATCTATCTATCTATCTATCTATCTATCTATCTATCTATCTATCTACCTATCTATCTATCTAAGAGAGAGAGAAAGAGAGAGAGAGAGAGAGAGAGAGAGAGAGAGAGAGAGAGAGTGGAAAAAAAAACAACAACAACCCACCTAAGGACCTTCCCAGGGCCAGTAAAGCACAAAACCCCTTGAGACTATATTAAAACAGTTTATTTTGCTTATTAAGGTTAGGGAACTGATAGTTAAGATCCAAAATGTCCCTGACTCTATAGAGCTTTATATCCACCCAACTTTCTACACCTCTCTCATGAGAGAGCTCTTCTGATCTTCCAAACCCCTTCTTACCAGCTCCCTGCTCTTATCTAACCCCAAAACCATCTGATTATTTAACTAAGTATCCCAGATTGTTAATCAACTAACTTTAATTGTCTCTAAACAGGCTATTGAGGATGGACTCACAGGTGGATTGAGTCCTTCCCCAAGCCTGGGGTTGGCTTCTTAGGTAAAAACCCCAAAATCCTATATCTTAAATCTTTGGTTTACCTCAGCCAAATTGCCAGAGCACTGAAGGGAAACTAGATCACCTTCCAGGTATCTTTCAAGCCAAAAAATCTCCACATTTCCCCAGAAAACTGGCCAGGTCACAGGAGCTGATGGAGCAGCTGTTCTCCCTTCCAGGTCAGTGCAGGAAAAGCAATGAAGTAAAGTTAACTCCCAAACCTCTCCTCTGAAGTTATTCTTCTAGAATCTTTTCCAGGGTTCATGGCTAAATTTCCTCTCTCCCCTTTTAGAGACAATTTTGAATTTTCCCTTATCCCTCTATTCCTACATTACTCTAAGAGTAAAGTAAGAGGTGTGGGGAGAGTAGACTCAAGTTGAAAGAGTTTGGTATCAACATATATATATATATATATATATATATATATATATATATATATATATATATATATGTATGTATGTATGTATCAACATATAACAATACCCACTTAATTTCCAAATTTAGTATATAGGTCTGATCATGTCACTTCACCCCTACCCCCACCACTCAATAGATTTCAGTAGCTCCCTATTATCTCATGGAGGAAATATAAAATACTCCTTCTGGCTATTCCACAAAAAAGCCACTTCTCTCAGCTCTGGACATTTTCTTTGGCTATCCCCTATAACTAGAATACTCTCCCTCCTCTGCTCCTACTACTGACCTCCCTGGTTTAAGTCCCAGCTAAACTCTTACTTTCTGCATGAAGCCTTCCCTAATACCTCTTAATTCTAATACTTTTCCTTTCTTGATTATTTTCTATTCATCCTGTATATAGCTTGATCTGAATATATTCCTTTGTATGTTGTCTTCCCTAGTAGATTGTAAGCTGCCTAAGGACAGGGACAATTTTTTTTTTGCATTTTTTATGTCATCAGCATAGTAGGTGCATAATAAATATTTTATTGAATGAATGAATGTAGCTTATAGACAAGTCCCTGAGCACCCCATACAGGGAGGGGTAATATCTCTGGTATGGAGGGCTTGTCGTGCCCTCCTAGGGCAGCTCTCCAGCCTCTGACCCCCACCTGACACCCAGCTCTCACGTGTGGCTCCCAGTAGCTGCTAGCATGCAGCAGCGGCCACACCCTGGGCAACGGCTTCGACAGGCTGGCTAAACCTTGTGAGGGTAGCCATCGGGTTGTCGACCCCTGGTGAACTAGGGCTTTGCTCACCCAGCATGTGAAGACTGCTTCAGCGGAACAGGCGGAAGAAACCAACAAGAAGGTTCCAACAGCTGAGAGGGCGATGCAGCAAGGCACTGTGGAGTGCTCAGGGCGTGTTGGAGCACAAAAGACAACACCGGCCATACAATGAAGCTGAGGAAGTCTCCAGGTGTAACGACTTTTCGTGCCACTGGACCCAGGCTTCCAACGCGAGAGAGTGGGACTGTCTCTGTGCATCGACTTTTCCACTTAAATCTCCTTCACGCACAAGTGTCTTGTGCACACTCATCTACATCACAGATGAAAACGCACAAAGACAATCGTCATCCTCGGTTACCAAGAGACGACTACTATAGACAAGTCACTCTCTTCCTTACAGGTCATGGTGTCTCATCATGGTGTCTACTTTTCTGGGTCAAGCAGGTTAGTCACTTTTTAGTTGTTCCCTCTTTGGAGATCTGGTAGCTCTTACAACCTTTTTGAATCTCATGTATTTCTCTACCAAAGGAAAGATGACACAAAGACACATCTTCATTTCAAATGTAGACTTGCCAACGAAACCATGTTTTCACAGAGCAGATTTGAAGATGAGGAAGGAAACTGTGTCCACTAGTCTTCTCAGGCTAAAAGAATGGTTCTTATATTTTGTGGAGAACAGAGAGAAAAGATAAGTTGAGGGGGTTTTTTTTGAGCCTTTTGTTCCAGCTTAAGAGCCAATTAAAAGGTTTTTCTTCACCAAACAATAACTGAACAGGAATATTCCCAGTCTACCTGCACACAGATTGATTTAGATGCATATTCCTCCATTAAATATCATCACACCCCTTTTGAAGCAGAATCAATAAAACTTCTCACCTTTTTGAGCACCCAGCAAAGACCCCTCAGAATGCTCTTCAGATTAGACATCTGTTAACCACTAGTTATGCCATTATCTACTGTGGTTCAGAAAAGATACTGATTTTCCATTTGAATAATAAACTTGTATAAATGGTTGATTTCTGTAATAATTAGACCCTCTCCACAAATTTGCATTTTTATTATAAAATGTAAAAATGACTAGTAAAATAAATTTTTTTCCAAGTTCAAGGAAAATGTTAAACTAGACTGAGAAGCAGGGAATGGAAAGAAAGTGAAATTTATCTGATAAATATCAATCAAAGTTATGGCCTCCCCATATTCCACAAAAACAGCATACTGAAATCATCCAACATTGTGCAGAAAGCAAGAAAAACTCGACCACTGAGAACCTCATTCGATTTCATCTTTCAGGCTTTCAAAATTAGAAACGGTTATTGAGAAAGTCTCAATACTATAATCTTATGGATTTATAATAATATATGCCACATTTATGACCTTATCAATGATTCATTTGGTTGAGCTACCCCTACATCATTCTAGAAATGAGTATTACATGAAAATCTAGGGCGATAATGAACTGCTTTCTGCACATCACCTCTGTAATAACTTTGAACTACCCAGAGGTGCCATTTCAACAATATTTATGAAATCTGTTTACATCTCAAGTACAGCAACACCTAAGCTTACTACTGATTACTACCTTAATGGATTATTTTGATTGCTTATTTGAGAATGCTCCCTGTTTCACGTTAAATTCTACTGAACTTTTGAATGCTGAATGAAATCATCTCATGTGTCTGTCTCTGTGATAATCTCATGCTCCATCTTCTTTGCTTTCTAATAATCAAATGTTTACCTAACAGAGAAAGACCTGATTTATTTCCATTTAATTACTAAATCATTCAACTAAATTTAAACTCTTCTTCATTCCATTTTCTGTTCTGCTTTATGTTAATCTTTGAACTTTAAAACAAAACTAGAAACCATCTCACATCATTTCTATTTATTAAAAGAAGTATATTTGGTGATTACTTCATCTTAGCATTAAAAGTATTTATAAACAGGTTGCTAGTTTTATACAATGGTGCCAGAATTGTTTCTGCAAGATATTTTAGAAACACGAGTGATTTCATTTTAAGCTATTTGTATTCCTAGTGAGTGATGTAAGATCTCTAACTCTCAAAACTGAGAAATAGAAAACATGCCTTTCGCTAATAAGTATGCAAAACTCATCACACACTCTAAAGTATTAAGGAAATTAGCTTATGTTCTATTTGCTACTAAAAGAACAGAGCTGTGATTCATTCTTTAAAAATAAACACTACATATAGAAAGAGTATCAAGGGTTAATCATATTTGTATCTTTAATTACTGATGCCTTTGTTTCTCATACTAAATACTGAGAAATCCAATTTTATCTATTGTTGTATAAGAGTTCTTAGTGTCTTTGATCTCCATTGTATGTTAGTATAGACCCTCCTTTTGCACAATTGTGCTTTTTTAAATTTATTTTCATAAATATTTCATAAAGGTTTTACCCAACCTGCTAGAGGCCTTTCTCTAATCTTGTTAAAAATTCATGGACATATGCCTACCTCACTCCCACTACATTACCAACACTCCTTTCCCTGTTATATGTGTCCATCATATGTGTTTTATTCTATCAATTGGGAAACATACAATTCTATTTTTTCTCCTATCACATTAAGCACAGTCACCTGGTTCTGCTTAGAAAATGTCAATGTTACAAAGATAGACTTTCGTGAAAGGAAATAAATTTCAAATAATTGAAAGCAATATGTATTTTCCAAATGCACAACAATCTACTTTATACCTCCTATTCAGTTGTGTTTCAAATTCTAGAGCAGCAAGAGAGGGAAAAATAATGAGCTCCTATTTGTATGTAGGATCACAGGATAATAGACTTGGACCTGGAAGGGATTTTAATAGCCTTCTAATCCAACCCCTTCATGTTCCAGATGATGAAACAGGAAATTAAGTATCTTAATCCTAAAGTCATACAAGTAATAAATGTGAGATGTAACAAACAACTTGGGAAACTCTTTATAATATATTTGAAAGTTTCCTATTAATATAACTAATTACATTTATAATTTTCCTAATATTAAACTTAACCTGAATTCACGTTTCTCTAAATGGTATTTCAAACAATCTGAAAGACATGAAATGATAAACTAGTATTTTTGAAAAATGAGTAGTATGATATAATCAGAGGAATGATTTTACTATGGGGCCTTTCACCTCAAGTCCAGAGTTCCTTTCTCTCTCCCACGTGCCCTCCCTTCTCATTTTGTAGGATCCCTGTCCATATTTTCCCAAAATTCTTCCACAAAGAATCTCCCCAACAATTTAGAGCTCTGTACATTTTGTATTATCCCCGATTATTCACTATACACACACACACACACATACGAGGTGTCCACCTCTTTTGCCCATTCTTAAACATAGATTATTATTGGGAATATACTTTAATCCAATTGCAGATACATCATTCTTCCTTCCATTATTATTTGGATCAGCTGAAATTTAATTCTGCCATGACTTGATGCACCCTCATTCACAACCATATAGTTTTACTTGGAGAGAGTTTCTATTTAAAAGATATGTTTCTATTCTAATAGGTAGCTTGAGATTCTTGAAAACTTTGTATAATTTCCCAAGGGTAATCTATGTCTTTTGTTTATAGCCTGTTGAATCTTGGGCCAAATTCCCTGTAATTATACAATAACTATTCCAGATATGTGTGAAGAGGAAGCACTAACCACTAATAAATTTCAGAACATAGTCTAAAATAAATAATGAAGAAATAAAGCAATAATTTCTGTAGATGTTATTCTGGCATAATTAGAGAATCCCAGGGAATTAACCAAAAAATTATTCAAAAGAATTAACAATTTTAACAGAGTTGCAGGCTAGAAAATGAAACCAAATTATATTAGCAACAACAGCAAGAATTAGAAAGAAATTCTATCATTTAAATAACCATATATGAAATAAAATCTGGGTGTCAACCTGCAAAGACAAACCCAGGAACTATATGAAGACAACTATAATACACTTTTAACCCAAAAGAAGTCAGATCTAAACAATTGGAAAATCATTCATTGCTCATGGGTAGTGTGCATTTTGGAATGGCTCTAAACCCTGGGAGACCATATCTTCCATGGCTCTCTACTTCAACCTCCTCAGACACCTCGAGGTATCTGAGAAAGTATAAAAGAAGGGAGAAATCTGATTGGGGTTTTGGCGCCTTTTCCCAAGAAGAGCTTTCTGTTTTCTGCCCTGAAGAGCCTTTTGCCCTGCAGTGCCTTTCCTCCAGAAAGAGCCTTTGGTCCCTGCAGAGCTGCAGGATATCAAATTTTCTCTAGCTTTCCCAAATCATTCTTTTCCCAGCCCAAATAAACTATCTAACTATCACTAGAGTCTGGCTTGACTTAAATTTAATTCTCTAGTATAGTTATAGTTTTTTTCTTTTTTGGTTTGCTTGTTTTACTTTTGTTTTTATTTTTTCCATTTGAATAAGTTTATTTAGTCAATTTAGAACATTATTCCTTGATTACAATAATCACATTATTTCCCTCCCTCCCCTCCACCCACTCTTCCTGCAGTCAAAGAGCAATTTCATTGGTTATTACTTGTGTCCTTGATCAGAACCTATTTCCGTGTTGTTGTTGTTTACACTAGGATGTTCTTTAAGAGTCTATGTCCCGAACCATATCCCTTTGACCCATGTATTCAAGCAGTTGTTTTTCTTCGATGTTTTTACTCCCACAGTTTTTCCTCTGAATGTGGATAGTGTTTTTTCTTGTAGATTCTTCCAAGTTGTTCAGGGACATTGCATTGCCACTAATGGAGAAGTCCATTACATTCGATTATACCACAGTGTATCAGTCTCTGTGTACAATGTTCTCCTGGTTCTGTTCCTTTCTCTCTGTATCACTTCCTGGAGGTTGTTCCAGTCCCCATGGAATTCCTCCACTTTATTATTCCTTTGAGCACAATAGTATTCCATCACCAACATATACCGCAATTTGTTCAGCCATTCCCCAATTGAAGGGCATCCTCTCATTTTCCAATTTTTTGCCACCTCAAAAAGAGCAGCTATGAATATTTTTGTGCATGTATTTTTCCTTATTATCTCTTAGGAGTATAAACCCAGCAGTGATATGACTGGATTAAAGGGCAGACAGTCTTTTAGCGCCCTTTGGACATAGTTCCAAATTTCTGTCCCAAATGGCTGGATCAATTAACAGCTTCACTAGCAATGCATCAATGTCCCATCTTTGCCACAATCCCTCCAACATTCATTACTTTCCTTTGATGTCATGGTAGCCAATCTGCTAGGTGTGAGATGATACCTTAGAGTTATTTTGATTAGCATTTCTCTGATTATCAGAGATTTAGAACACTTTTTCATGTGATTATTAATAGTTTTGATTTCTTTAACTGAAAATTGCTTATTCATGTCCCTTGCCCATTTATCACTTGGAGAATGGCTTGATTTTTCATACAATTGGTTTAGCTCTTTATAAATTTGAGTAATTAGACCTTTGTCAGAGGCTTTGTAATGTAATGAAGATTGTTTCCCAATTTGTTCCTTCCCTTCTAATTTTGGATGCATTGGTTTTGTTTGTACAAAAACTTTTTAATTTGATGTAATCAAAATTATTGATTTTACATTTTGTGATTTTTTCTAGCTCTTGTTTGGTTTTAAAGTCTTTCCTTTCCCAAATAAATTTACCCCATTTGTTTCTTTCCCCATTTATTTTAGCATTTGCCTCTTTTTTTAGCTCTAGTTGTATTTATATATATATATATATATATATATATATACACACATATATATATATATATATACACAAACACGCATGTATTTATGCATGCATATATCTATATACCTATTTATGTCTTGTCCTTTCATCCTATACAGTTTGTCATTGTTCCCTCTAAGTGTAATTCTTCTAGCTGCCCAGGTGATAACAACAGTTTTTAAGAGTTACCAATGACCTCTTTTCTCACAGGGATACATATCATTTTAACTTATTGAGTCTCTTAAAATTTTTTTGTGTGTTTTGTTTTGTTTTTCTTTTTTCCCTCTTTTTAAATTACCTTTTGATGATTCTATTGACTTCTGTGCTTGGACATCAAATTTTCTGTTCAGGTCTGGTCTTTTCTTTAAAAATTCTTGGAATTCTTCTATTTTGTTGAATGGCCATACTTTCCCCTATAAGAATATAGTCAGTTTTGCTGGGTAGTTGATTCTTGGATGTAGACCTAGTTCCCTTCCTTTTTGGAATATCATATTCCATGCCTTTTGGTCCTCAGTGTGGATGCAGCCAGATCTTGCATTATCCTCACTCTGGTTCCATGGTATCTGAATGACTTCTTCTTGGCAGCTTGAAATATCTTTTCTTTAGTCTGATAGTTCTTGAATTTGGCTATAATATTCCTGGGTTTTATCAGTTGGGGATTAAGTACAGGAGGTGATCTGTGGATTCTTTCAATCTCCACTTTTCCCTCTTGTTCTAGGATATCGGGGCAGTTTTCTTGAATAATTCCCTTTAGTATTATGTCTAGGCTTTTTCTTTTGTCATGGTCTTCTGGCAGAACAATGATTCTTAAATTGTCTCTCCTCGAATAATTTTCTAAATCCTCTGTTTTGTGAATGAGACGCTTCATATTTTCCTCAATTTTTTCATTCTTTTGGTTTTGTTTTATAGTGTCCTGCTGCCTTGTGAGGTCACTTGATTCCAGTTGTTGCATTCTTGTTCTTAAAGACTGGATTTCATCCCTGGCTTTTTGGTCATCTTTTTCCTTCTGGTCTGATTTTCTTTTGAGGTCATCTTCATCCTCTTTACCTCATCTTTCATCTTCTTTGTCTCATCTTTCATCTTCTTTGCCTCATCTTTCATCTCCTTTGCCTCATTTTCAAGCTGGTTGATTTTGGCTTTTAAGACACTATTTTCTCATTTTAGTTCAAGTGACTCTGTTTCCAGATGACTTATCTTAGTTTTTAAGTTCTTTTCCCAATTGTCTTCAGCCTCTATTAATTGTGTTTTGAATTCTTCCACAGCCTGTATCCAATTTGCTAGGATTTCTGATTTTTTGTTTGCTGATCTCTGCCCCTCTTTTCCATTTGCTGAATAGAAGCTGTCTATTGTAATTTCTTTTTTCTTTTTCTGTTGTTTGCTCATATTTACCCCTTCTTTGCTCCCCGTATTTGTCTGTGCTCTTGCTCCTCTCATTTTTTTTTGTTTTGGGGCTTTCTGTCAGTTTCCCCTCTTGGAGCTTTGTCAGATCTCTCAGTGCAGTCTCTGGGGGAGGAGTGTTGGCTTCCCTGTCCTCTGGAACCTGTGATGGGATTAAGTGCAGCTGGTTTGGGCTGTATGTGCTCTGAGACCAAAAACTCCTGGAAGGCTGGAGCCAAATTGAAGGTCTCAGCTGCAGAGGCTCTCTCCAGTTCTCTCCAGCTGATTCCCCTCTGCCTGTGTTCAACACTCTGATCCTGGCATAGACCTGCCCTCTAGGTACACCCTCTAGATCAGTGCTGCCTTTGCCCGCCCAGATTTTTCTGTCCTTTTGGGAGGCCCAGCACTCTAGGTGGGAAGGGGTCCTGGCCTCCCTAAGCTCTAAGGACTCCTGATTGGATAAAGTTCAGCTGGGTTGGTCTGGATGTTCCCTGAGGCCAAAACCTCCAGTAAGGCTGGAGCCAAATGTAAGGACCCAGCTGCCCAGGCTGCCAGGTCTTCAGTCTCTCTCCAGCTGCTTCCCTGCTGCCTGTGTTGGATGCTCTGAGCTTGGCACAGCCCTGCTCACAAGGTACACCCTCTAGACCAGCACCTTTGCCTGCCCAGAGGTTCCTGCTGCCGCTGGGGGCTCAGCGCTCTAGGTGGGTGGGAAGGGTTCAGGAACATGCCTTCTGCCTTCCCCATAAAACTGAGGGTTCTTGGATTCTGGCTTTGGGGGGGGGCATTTTGAATTGAGTCCAATAGGAGGGTTCCCTGGCTCTGTCTTGTTGTTAGGTTTGATTTTCAGTCCCCTAGGAGCATTTAGTTTATGATCAGTAAGGAAGGGTTTTCAGAGGTCTGAACTATTGCTGCTCCTAAACTGCCTTCTTGACTCCACCTTCCCTAGTATAGTTATAGTTAAGAAGAAAGTCTGGTCAATTTCCCAGGGGGGGGGGGCTCCCATACATTCCTTTCCTTTTTCCCTACCTTTTTCTCTCCTTTCCCAATCCATAGTAGGCTGAGCCAATAAAATAATGATGACAATTCTACATAAATAAATTTGTGTCCTACCAATTAAACTACCCCAAAATTATCTCATGGAGCTAAAAAAAATAATAAAATTAATCTGGAAGAACAAAAGTGCAATATCAAGTGAATTAATTAGAAAAATATGAAGGAAGGTGGCTTCTCTCCCATGGATCTCAAACTGTATTATAAAGAGGCAAATCAAAAAAATTTAGTACTGGTTAAGAAGTGTAATATTCATTCCTATTAAAAACACTAGAAAATATAGGAATATATGGGCCATTACATAAAATGATAAGTAGTATCTTCTTAAAACAATTAGCAAGTATCAACTGCAATGGGGATAAATTAGAATCTTTTTCAATAAAATAAGGAATGAAGTTAGGATGCCTATTATTACCACTATTATTTCATAGTGTACTAGAAATGCTAGCTTTATCAAAAGGAAAAGAAAAAGAAATTGAAGGAATTAAGGTAGGTAATAAGAAAACTAAACTAACCCTCTTTAGATAACATGATAGTGTATTTAAAGAATCTAGAGAATTGTTACAGAGAAAAGAGTGGTTGCCATAAACTGTGACCGTGAAAATATGGGTTCAAGACTTTGAATTGCCAAAAGCATAAAGATAATTTTTAGCGTCTTGATTTAAATCAAAAATAAGTGGTCGCCATGGGAAAAATCCCCAAATATGATATACCCAAGTCAGCTGGATTTTATGGAGATTTTAATTAATACAAATGAAGGAATTAAAGAAAGGGAGAGAGGCAGAGTAAAAGGAAATAATAGGAAGGCTAAGGCCTAGGCCTAGGCCCTTTCTTTTAAGAGAGAAAACTAAGTCAGTCTTTTATCACTCACCACAAGATTTGTCCAAGCAAAATTCTAGTGTTCAGAGAGACCCTCCAGTTCAGCTGCTGAGCTCAACTAAGTTCAGCCACCAAGAGACTCCAATTCAGCTTCCTAAGCTGAACTAAGTCCAGAGGCATCTGACCTCCTTTTAAAGAAAATTTTCTCCTATGTCACCTCCCCTAAATTTTCACATCTACCAATCACAGTAGACGTTTTCCAAAGGACTGACCATTCTTAATTCACGTCTTGTTATCACCTTCTCTGGGAAGACTAAAACTTCTGAGTATTTCACACCTCTTTGTTAAGCTTTCCCCTTGCAAATTGCCTGACCTTTTAGTGATTAATTTGACCTTCATAGGTACTTAGCACCCTTTTGTATTAGATCTAAAAATAGACCTAGCTTAAGGGCTTTTGGCCTCACTATAAGTATGAGTTAAGTACCTTCATTGTTCACTAAGGAGTTTTACAACTTTATGTTCCACTAAAGTATGCCTAAGTATGGGTGGAGTAATGTAAAGTTCTCACATATGTTCCTGACTAAGTACTTTCATTGTTTAAAATGGGGAATAACCTTAACCAAATGTTTTAAGGTACAGTTTGTGAAATTTTAAGATTCACAGAATCATTAACATTTCTATTTATTACCAACAAAGTCTAGCAGCAAGAGATAGAAATAGAAATTCCATTTTAAATCACTCTGAATAATATAAAATACTTAGGAATCTACCTGTCAAGACAAACCTTGGAATTAAATGAACACAATGACAAAACACTTTTCGCACAAATATATCAGACCTAAACAATTGGAAATATATTAATTGTTCATGTGTAGGCAGAGATAATATAATTAAAATGGCAATTCTACCTAAATTAATTTACTTACTCAGTGCCATCCCTAACAAATTAACACATGATTATTTATTTTATAGAAGTAGAAAAAAACAATAACAAAATTCATGCAGAAGAACAAAAGGTCAACAATATCAAGGAAATTGATGGGGGAAAAATGTGAAGGAAGGTGGCCTAGCATTACCAAATCTCAAACTGTACCATAAAACAGTAGTCATCAAAACAGTCTGATACTGGCTAATAAGTAAAATGGTAGATGAATGGAATAGCTATACACAATATACAGGGATAAATGGCCTGAGCAAACTACTATTTTATAAAAACTTACTATTTAACAAAACTTCTGTGAAAATTGGAAAATGTATGCCAGCAAGTAGGTATAGAGCAATATCTCACACCCAATACCAAGTTATGGTCAAATGGGTATGTGATTTAGATATAAAGAAGGGAACATAGAATAGTTTACTTATTAGATCTATGGAGAAGGGAAGCATTTATGAATAAACAAAACATAGAAAACATTCTAAGACGTAAAATAAATAATTTTGATTATATTGAATGTAAAACTATTTGTTCAAATAAATCTAATATAACCAAGATTATAAGGGAAACAACATAGAAAAGAATTTTAACAAATTTCTCTGATAAAAGTGTAATTTCTCAGATCTATAGAGGACTAAGTCATATTTATAAAAATAGAAGCCATTCCCTTTTTGAAAAATGGTCAAAGGATATGAACAAGCAATTTTCAAATGAAGAAACCAAAGCTATCAATTATCATATGAAAAAAACATTTTAAATTACTCTTGATTAGAGAAATATAATTTAAAGCAACACTGAGGTACCATCTCACACCTATCAGATTGGCCAATATGACAGGAAAGGAAAGTGATAAATGTTGGAAGGGATATGGCAAAATTGGGACATTAATAGTTGATGGAGCTGTGAGTGATCCAACTTTCTGGAGAGCAATTTGGAACTATACCCAAAGGGCTATACACCTGAGCATACTCTTTGATCCTATAATGCCACTATTGTGTCTATATCTCAAAGATATAATAAAAAAGGGGGAAAGACCCACTCATACCAAAATATTTGTAGCTGGTAAAGGGCTGGAAATTGAGGGGATGTACAGCAATTGGAGAATAACTGAACAAATTGTGGTACAGTTCTTGCTATGAAAAATGATAAGCAAGGTTGATTTCAAAAGAAGTTGGAAAGATCTATAGGAACTGCTGCAGGGCAAAAAGAGAAGAACCATGAGAAAATTGTACATAGTACCAGCAATATTTATGATGATCAACTGTGAAAATTCACCTCCTCTCAGCAATGCAATGATCTGGGACTATTCTGAAGGCTTTATGACAGGGAATTCTATCCTCCACCAGAGAAAGAACTGTTGAAATTCTATGGGTGCAGATCAAAGGATACTATCTTTCACATCAATGTCTTTATGGTTTTATTTTGGGGTTTTGGTTTTGTATGAGTGTACTCTTACAACAATAACCAATATGGAAGTATGCTTTTCATGATTTTATATATATTATCCAGGTCAAATTGCTTACCATCTCCAAGTGGGAAAGGAGGGAGGGAAAGGAGGTAGAGAGATGATTTGGATCCTATCATTTTGGAAAATATGTATTGAAAATTATCATTATGTGTAATTTGGAAATAAAATATCTTTGAATTAAAAAAGAAATAAAGTAGTGGATCAATGGATTCAGCACTCCTCACAAAGTAGTAAATAGCTATAGTAAGTTAGTGTTTGACAAACTTAAGAATCCAAGCTTTTGGAAGAAGAAATCACTATTTGAGAAAATCTGGGGAAAATGGAAAATAGTATGACATAAATTAAGCACAGACCAACACCTCATGTTATGTGTCAAGGAAAGTCAAGATGAATATATGATTTAGAAATAAAGGAGGATACCATAAACAAATTAGGGAAGTACAAAATAGCTTATCCATCAGATATAAGAGAAGATATAAAATATCTTTGATTACATAAAATTTAAAAAAAACACCAAGAGTAGAAGGAAAATAACAAACTGAGAAAAAAATTATAGCAAGTGACTCTGACAAAGAACTTATTTCTCAAATTATATAGAGAAATGAGTCAAATTTATAAGAACACAAAGCGTTCCCTAATTGACAAATGACTAAAAGATATTAACAGGCAGTTTCCAGATAAAGAAATTAAAATTATCTTTAATCATATGAAAACATACTCCAAATCATTATTATTATTTAAAGAAATTAAAATTAAAACAACTATGAGGTATAACCTCATACCTATCAGATTGGCCAACGTGGAAAAAAATAAGGAAAATTATAAATGTTCAAAAGGATGTAATAAAATTGGGACACTAATACATTGTTGGTGGAGCTGTGAAAAAATATAGCCTTTCTATAGAGCAATCTGGAACCTTGCCTGAAAGGCCATAAAATTGTGCTTACACTTTGACTTAGGAATACCACTAGTAAGGTTTGGACATCAGAGATCAAAGATACAGGAAAAGGACTGACTTATACAAAAGTATTTATAGCAGCTCTTTATGTGGTTGCAAAAAAACTGGAAACTGAGAGTGTCCATCCATTGGAAAGTGGCTAAACAAGCTGTGATGTTGTAATGGAATATTATTGTGCCATAAGAAATGCCAAACAGAATGATCATAAAATGAAACCTGGAAAGAGTTATTGAAGAGATACAAAGTGAAGTGAGAATGAAAAGGAAATTCCCATTAATTTCTTTTAATATCAATAATCCTAACCAGAGTGGTCACATATTATTTTTAGTTGGTAAATTGCAACTATGACTTATAGAAAGAGTTAAACTTAATTATCTAAATAACTATTTATAGGATATAATCATAAAAGTAAATAGATATAATGTGGTATGCCATAAATAAAATATAAGAATAAGGAATAAAATTAAGAATTTCTGCAGTGCTGAAAATGTCTATAACACTTCTCTTACCTTGTTACACACTCTAGAAGTTGTGACATGAGGAAACCAGGTCTCTAGCTTTGAGATTTCATAATCAAGTCACCCAAGAGAGAGAAAGAGAAAAAGGAGGATGCCCTAGGCATAGGCTGCAATCCGTTCCTGAAATCTATTTCCTAAACCCTGTTCATAACTTCTATTGAGTCATTGTCTATGCTTATAAAATCTGAATAAAATCTGAAAGTGAATTATGTTTATTATCAGAAAATCAAGGATCCACAATAACTCCTAGGGACTTGTGATGAAAAATGCTATCCATTGCCATAAATGGAACTGATAGAGTCTGAAGGCAGATTGAAGTATCCTATTATTCACTTTATTTTCTTCATGAACTTCTCTTTAGTATAAGTAATATATATCATGTTACAAACAGATTTATTGCACATGTACAACCTATAGCATATTATGTGATGTTTCAGGACAGAGGGAGGGAACATAGATTGCAAAATGTCAGAAAACAATTATTAAAGTGTACGTGTAAAAAAGACAATCTAGCAAAATGGAATTTTATGTTGTACTTATGTTCTTCATAAAGAAAACCTCATAGAACTCTAAGGAAAATGTCATCCATAAATGGAAGTTTCAAGGAAAATTTCAACGAAAAATAAATTACATTTATTGATTATTCCTCTTTCATTTGGGCATGTGCAGGACATTGTCCTTGACAGTAGCAAATATATTACACGCTTTCCTTGACAATAATCAGATAATTGTGGAACAGTTGACTCTTTGGTTTCATTTATCAAGGAAAATTCAGTGAGTTCAACTTAACAAGAGATTAACTGTAAGAGAGCCTTTAAGACTCCATGTATTAAAATTATTTTTTCATAGTAAAAAATAAATATAGGGGGATTTTGTATTCTCTAAAAAATTTCACCCAGTTTTGTGACTCCACAGGTATAGTCATCAAAAAAAAGTTATTCACAAAAACCTGCCTGTATCCTTATATTTTCATCAAGGATGTTCTTGATGACACAGTTGGAGTCTTGTAAAAATATTCAAGAACATATGGTAGTTATGAATGGATAGGTGGATGAATAGTTAGATGGATGGATAATAAAGCATTTTTTAAGTATCTACTGTATGCAAAGTACTGTGCTAATCTCTAAGGATATAAATAAAAAATAAAACTATCTTTGGTCTCAAGAAATTCACATCCTAATGGAGAGACAAGGAAAGCAAAAGGTTTTAACTTCAAGTTAGATAGAAATGCCCTAAGGATATGACAGCAAAGCTGATGGCAACAAACCTTATTTAAAGTAATTTCCACTGATATAATATTATCAAATTTTAAAATTTAATTCTGAATCTTTGGGTATTTTGTGGTAATAATTTTATCTTCTCCATTTCTGTGGTTACAGCATCCTGAAAAGCAATTTCCCCCCTCTCCCCAAAATGTCAAACTATTTCACTGCTATTTCCTGGGATGATGGCTTCAGGGGGTGAATTATAATTAGCCAAGTGGTTTGAGAGCTGCTACCATTTCCAGGGCCCTTGAGCTTATCTGCTTCTCAAAAATACTTGGTCATCAGATGGTGCTGATAGTAACTAGGAAGTTGGTTATCTTATCTATAATAATTGTTCCCCTCCACTATGGGTCAGGGAACCAGGCTGAAAGCAAGGGTGTGCAACCTGAGAGGCACTGCTGTTCTCAAGACTCTTACATTCAGGATTCTAGGCTATCTCCCTCAGGGTTGGAGGGTATCACTCCAGGTGGTTGTTGGAGTTTGGCCTGCCTGGAACATGCTGCCACATTTTTGCTTCTTCAGGGTGACTTGTTGATTGCTTCAGGTAGTCTGACTTTCCTTTCTTTTGTGTGACCATCAATATTTGATGGATATGTCTGACCTCTTACCACAGGAATTTCTTTTGGGGATAATATCTGGGTATTGGGGGGAGGAGTTTGATTGGAAATAGGTATAGTGTTCTCAGTAGTCTGGGGGGTATTCTGCAACTACTAGGGCTTTTATGCTTACTTGTTCTTTGATGAAAGCTGGTGTTAGTGATGGCAAAGAAGGTATGCCTTTTCTCCAAATGATGGCTCCCTTCATCTTTATCACATTGCCATTAAGCTTTAGAAAAGTGAAATAAAGGGTGATATAAGCCAATTATGGGAACATGGAAAAATTTCAGTGTCAAATTTATGGATTATGGAAGAATCTATGACCAAGGAAGAGAAAGATGATCACATGAAATAGAATGGACAATTTTGATAATATAAAATTTAAAAGGCTTTCCACAAACAAAAACAATGCAATCAAAATTAGATGGAAAGCTGGAAATTGGGAGAAATGTTTAAAGCTATTTTCTTTCAGAAAAGACTTACTTATCAAATATATAGGGAACTAGGCCACGTTTAAAAAAATCAAAGCAATTCCCCAATATCTAAATGGTCTATCCCCGTCCTGTCAGAGAGCAGATAATTTCCTCTCCTCAGATCCTCTTTGGTGACAAAATCTTCAGCTCTGGCATTCTGACTCACTAAACCTGTCAGTTCTGATCTGCTTAGAAACCTTGCTCTCCAGCCTCTTAAGGAGACAGGGGGAGAGATTAAGAAAATCCCTTGAGACTTCCAGGTAAGCATGGTGGCAGTCTAGACACAGGACTCTTCCTCTCCTCAGCAGGCATGGAACATGATATTCAGAAAGGCAAGAGAATTGAGTCTTCAACCATCCATCCTACCTATCCATCAAAACTGACTATATACTTCCAGGGGAAAGTATGGGCATTCAACAAAATAGAAGATTTCCAAGTATTTGTAAAGAAAAGACCGGAACTAAGCGGAAAGTTTAATATCCAAACACAAAGACCAAGAGAAACATGAAAAGGTAAATAAGAAAAAGAGGGAAAAGGGGGAAAATGGTTTTTTATTCAAACTTCCTTCTTTAAGAGCTACAATTAGATCAAATTATTTATATTAATATATGGGGAAAATGTTATTTGTAACTTTCAAAAATTATATTCACTATTATAGTAATTAGAAGAATCATTCACAGGAAGAGATGGGGTAATAAGAGCTATAAGATGATATGCAAAAAAAAAAGAAAAAGGAAGGGGGAATCAAAGATGGCACCAAGAGATACTTGAAGAAATAAAATAAATCTTTATCACACAAAGATATACATGGGAAGGGGAGGAGAACAATACTCTCATAAGAACTGGAGGAAAAGAGTGCTAATAGGTAATACTTAAACCTTACTCTCATTGAAATCAATTCTGAGAGGGAAGAGCATCTAGATCCATTGGGGTATTGATTTCTATCTTACCCTACAGGGAAAGTGAGAAGGGAAAACTAAGGGGGATAGGGAGGAAGGAAGTACAAAAACAGAGGGAAGGAGAGGGGGGAAGGAACTTAACAGACCCTAAAAATATGAGAAGGGACAAAAAGGGAAGGGGCTGAAAGGGAAGGATATTAAAGATGGTGATTGGAGGACTGATTAAAAGCAAACTACTAGTTTAAAAGGATATAGAAAAAGAAGAAAGGACAGAACTAGGAGAGGATAGCAAAAGGCTGGGTAATACACAAGTGGCAATCATAACTTTGAATGTGAATGGGATGAACTCACCCATAAAATGAAAACAAATAGGAGAGTGGATTAGAAACCAAAATCCTACCATACATTGTCTACAAGAAGCACATTTGAGGCAAGTAGACACTCACAAGACTAGAATTAAAGGTTGAAGCAAAACCTATTGGGCCTTAATTGATAGAAAGAAGGCAGGATTTGCAATCATGATATCTGACAAAGACAAAGATCTGATTAAAAGGGATAGGGAAGATAACTACATCCTGATAAAAGGCAGTATAGACAATGAGGAAATATCAGTAATCAACATGTATGCACCAAATGGTATAGAATCCAAATTTCTAAAGGAGAAACAAGAGGAGTTAAAGGAGGAAGTAGATAGTAAAACTATACTAGTGGGCGACCTGAACTTGCCACTACCAAATTTAGATAAATCAAATGAAAAAATAAATAAGAGAGAAGTAAGAGATGTGAATGAAATCTTAGAAAAATTAGAGTTAATAGATATTTGGAGAAAAATAAATAGGGGCAAAAAGGAATGCACCTTCTTTTCATCAGAACATGGTACATTCACAAAGATTGACCATGTACTGGGGAATAAAAAATGGCAAACAAATGAAGAAAAGCAGAAATAATAAATGAAACCTTTTCAGAGCATAATGAAATAAAAGTAATAATCAGTAAGGGTACATGAGGAGGCAAATCAAAAATCAATTAGAAATTAAATAATATGATTCTCCAAAATCTGTTAGTTAGAGAACAAATCATAGAAACAATAATTTCATTGAAGAAAAAAGCAATGATGAGAATCCTTTCAAAATCTATGGGATGCAGTCAAATCAGTACTCAGGGGGGAATTTATATCCTAGAATTCATATATTAACAAATATGGGAGGGCAAAGGTCAATGAATTTTTCATGCAAATCAAAATACTTGAAAGCAAACAAAATAAAAATCCCCAGATCCTAAAAATTAAGGGAGAAATTAATAAAATTGAAAGTGAAAGAACTATTGAGATAATAAGTAAGACTGGAAGCTGGTATTTTGGAAAAAAAAAAAGACAAAATACTAGTCAATCTAATAAAAAAAAGGAAAGAAGAAAACCAAAATAATAGTATCATAGAAGAAAAGGGAGACCTCATCTACAATGAAGAGGAAATTAAGGCAATCATTAAAAACTATTTTGCCCAATTATATGGCAACAGATATGGCAATCTGGGTGATATGGATGAATATTTACAAAAATATAAATTGCCTAGCTTAACAGAAGAAGAAATAGTTTTTTTAAATAATCCCATATAAGAAAAAGAAATTGAACAAGCCACCAAAGAACTCCTTAAGAAAAAATCACAAGAGCCTGATGGATTCACAAGTGAATTCCATCAAACATTCAAAAACAACCAATCCCAATACTATACAAATAATTTGACATAATAAGCGAAGAGGGAGTTCTACCAAATTCCTTTCATGACACAAATATGGTACTGATTCCAAAGCCAAGGCAGGTCAAAAACAGAGAAAGAAAACTATAGACCAATTGCATTAATGAACATACATGCAAAAATTTTAAATAGTATACTAGCAAAAAGACTCCAGCAAGTCATCCCAAGGGTTATTCATTATGATCAGGTAGAATTTATACCAGGAATGCAAGGATGGTTCAATATTAGGAAAACCATTAACATAATTGAGATATCAACAAGAAAACCGACAAAAATCACATGATTATCTCAATATATGCAGAAAAAGCCTTTGACAAAATACAACACCCATTTCTATCGAAAACACTAGAAAGTAGAGGAATAGAAGGTCCTTTCCTAAAAATAATAAACAGTATTTACGTAAAACCATCAGCAAACATCTTCTGCAATGGGGATAAACTAGATGCATTCCCAATAAGATCAGGATTCAAATAAGGATGCCCATTATCACCTCTATTATTTAACATTCTACTAGAAACACTAACAGTAACAATTAGAGAAGAAAAGGAAATGGAAAGTATTAACATTGGCAATGAGGAGACCAAGCTAACACTCTTTGCAGAGAATATCATGGTCTACTTAAAGAATCCTACAGAATCAACTAAAAAGCTAGTGGAAATAATCAACAACTTAAGCAAAGTTGCAGGATACAAAATAAACCCACGTAATTCATCAGCATTTCTATATATTTCCCACACATCTCAGCTGCAAGAATTAGAAAGAGGAATTCCATTTAAAATCACCCTAGACAATATAAATTACTTAGGAATCTATCTGCTGAGACACAGGAACTATATGAACAAAACTACAAAACACTTTCCACACAATTAAAACTATATCTAAATAATTGGAAAAACATTAAGTGCTCATGGGTAGGATGAGCTAACATAATAAAAATGACCATCCTACCAAAATTATTTCCTTTTTAGTGCCATACCCATTGAACATTTTTTACTGAATTAGAAAAAAAAACATAACAAATTTCATTTGGAAGAACAAAAGATCAAGGATATCCAGGGAAATCATGAAAAAAAAAATGTGAAGGAAGGTGGCCTAGCAGTATCAGATCTCAAACTATACTATAAAGCAGTGGTCATCAAAACAATTTGGTACTGGCTAAGAGACAGAAAGGAGGATCAGTGGAATAGACTTGGGTAAGTGACATCAACAAGACAGTCTATGATAAACCCAAAGATCCCAGCTTTGGGGACCAAAATCCACTATTTGATAAAAACTGTTGGAAAAATTGAAAGACAGTATGGGAGAGATTAGGTTTGGATCAACATCTCACACCTTGCACCAAGATAAACTCAGAATGAGTGAATGACATAAACATAAAGAAAGAAACTATGAGCAAATTAGGCGAACACAGAATAGTATACATGTCAGATCTTTGGGAAAGGAAAGATTTTTAAAACCAAGCAAGAGTTAGAAAAAAAATCTCAAAATGTAAAATCAATAATTTTTACTACATCAAATTAAAAAAAGTTTTTGTACAAACAAAATCAATGCAACCAAAATTAGAAGGGAAGAATGGACTGGGATGATGTGTGTAATTATATTGGTGTCTGGAAAATCAGATGTTTCAATCTTTGATTCCAGAGTTCTTTCTCCACTCTCAGATCTTCCTACCATTGAGGAGGATTTACATTTTGGCCATTGTGTGGATGAGCCCTAATTCCAGTATTGTAACCTGTCATTTGCCTCATGTTGATGACTTATTCTATCATTTATCATAATTGCTATAATTATTATTTCTGTAATTGTTTCTATTGGTATTATTTATCAAATAGTTGTTGTTCCTAAAGTTTCCACTATTTCTAATATTATTGAATACTTGAGTCTGGCTTCTGCAATTTAACATTGTGTTTCCTTTTTCCACAAAAGTAACATGTTGGTATTTTGTTTGTAGATTCTCACAAAGGGGCCATAGCTACCCTATAATTTGTATCTCTTCTTTCAAATTTTCCCTTTAATATTTTTATCTCTTTTCTTAATGTCGCCACTAAATTACTATTATCATCATCTTTCCTTTCACACACATTATACACATATACTGTCTTAATTCATCAAAGTCCATATTCGGTCAGTTAGGACAGCTAGTTTTGAAATAGTCCTTGACCACCCTGCAACAATTTTTCACAAACTGCCTTCTCAGTTGTCTAACATCCCTTTCTCTGATCAAATGCAGGTCTTTATATCTTCTTCCCAGTTCTTTAAGTCTGTAAGTATTAACAGGGAAGGATTTTCACCAATCTCTTGACTGAGTTTGTCAAACTTTATCCAGCTACCCAGTCTGTCAGAACATGCCCACATTGCTTTGAGTACTGACTCCCTAGGCTGACACAATCTAGTGTAATCAGCTTCATCATTAAAAGACCATTTGGGGTCTTTTAGCGGCCAGTGAACTGCTCCTCTTCCCCAAGCTCCATTAGTAAGTGAGATAATCTTATCTTTATCCCTTTTCATTAACAACACCTCTAACAAATGTTCAAAATCAATCAATGTTGGATCAAATTGTTGATATATGCTTTCCAGCCTTTTGATATTAGCCATAGGCTCATCCCCAAAAGAAGGGGATCTCTCCTTAAATCCCTCAATATCACTAGACAACTCTCAGCATATTTTTGCCTCAGAAACAGACCTCCTGCTCTCTAGATATCCCAAAGGCAAAAGACCCTCAACTATCTGTGGCTTCTTCCTTTTCTTCTTACTCATCAACTGTCATCCCTAACTTCCTGTTGGAGGGCAGGCAACTTCCTCTCCTCAGGTCCTAGACTCTTTGGTAAAGGAATCTTCAGGTCTGGCTTTCTGACTCACTGAACCTGTCAGCTCTGATCTACTTAGAAACCCTGCTCTCTAGCCTCTAAAAGAGACAAAGGGAGAGACTAAGAAAATCCCTTTAACAACCTCAAACCAATTAGACTAGCTAACATGACAGAAAAAGAAAATAACAGATGCTATTAAGGAATTAGGAAAACAGATATACTAATATAGTACTGAACTTGTCCAATCATTCTGAAGAACAATTTGGAACTATTAACAAAAGGTTCTAAAATTATGCATATACTTTGACTCAGCATTGACACCACTATATCTGTATCCCAAAGAAATCAAAGAAAAAAGACAAATGTGTGTGTATGTGTAGAGAAAAACATGTAAAAATTTATAGAAGTTATTTTTATATAAATTACAAATTGAGATGTCCATCAATTAGGGAATTATTGAACAAGTTGTGGCATATGATTATAATGAAATACTATTGTGTTATTAGAAATGATGAGCAGTCTTGGTTCTAAGACAGAAGGTAAGGGTTTTAAAATAATGATGGGCAGGATAGTTTCAGAAAAACCTGGGAAGATTTATATAAACTGATGCAAAATGAAATGAGCAGAACCAGTAGAATATTGTACACAAGAACCATAATATTGTAAAGATGATAAACTGTGAAATATTTAGTTATTCCAATGAATAAAATAATTTAAGACTATTCCAAAGGACTCATGAAGATAAAAGCTCATTATATCCTGAGAAAACTGATGAAATCTGAGTATAGACTGAAGCATCCTTTTTTCATCTGCTTAAATTTTCTTGCCACTTTTTGTAACATGATGAATGTTGAAATATGTTTTGCATTACTTCATAAGTATAATTGATGATATATTGGCTATCTTCTCAATGTGAGACGAAAGGGTGAGAGAGAGGGAGAGAACTGAGACTCAAAAAAATTTTAAGTGATTGGTAAAATGAAGTATAATTATTTTTTTTAGTAAGCATTATATCAAACTGCATAATTTAACATTAAGATAAAATGAAGAAAATTAATTTCCACATGGTATAACTTACAGAAAATTAAAGAGAAATAGCAAAAAACCATATCAATGGATTCCCATTGTGCCTATCCCAAACATTTATCCTTATCCCTACACTGTAGGCACTATCTTATGATGGTTCCAACAGCTTCTGAGACAAATTAAATTTGAAGCAACATCTGGGACAGACAATGATCAATAACTTCTATCATCTAGCCCAGAGTCTATTCCAGCTCCTGAACCCCATTCTTGAACCCATACCACACTTTTTCAATGATTGTGGCTCCAGAGGTTACTGAATTAAAAGTTTAAAACTAAATACAGATAAGCAATCACCAAATTCCAAAAGGGTAAAAAGCATTTTTTGGGGGGGGGGAAAGTAGTGAAATTGAGATGTGGAAAGTCATAAAGGCTTCATCATTTAATCAGGAAAAACTAAGTGGAAAAATTACCCCAGGATACAAGATTAGAATAAGAGAATGCAATAAAACACAACTAGGTAGAAGAGCTAGGTGGCTCAGTGAATAGAGAGCAAGGCTCAGAGATGGTAGGTTCTGATTTAAATCTGGCCCCAGATACTTCTTAGCTGTTTGAACGTGGGTAAGTCACCTAACCTCCATTGCCTGGCTCTTACCAGTCTTCTGCCTTGGAATCAATATCCAGTACTGATTCTAAGTCTGAAGATAAGTTTAAATTTAAAATTTATTTAAAATATAACAAACTATAATGACAAAGAGAAGAAAAACTAGCATGAGCACAAGGGTTCCTGAATGTTCTAAGGAACATTTTATTTTTTCTAAAGAAAAAGAAGCATTCCAAAGAAAGAGCTGAAGGAAGATCTTGAGATGATATAGCCTAGAACAGAAGCTAGGAGATCTTAGCAAAGCAAGGCGGGGTAATAGTAGGGCAGAGGGAGAATGGAAACCATCTCTCATAAATTAAATGATTCAACAGAAAGATTAGATTAGTTCCCAAAGGGCAAAACATTGGGGAACTTTCATTACCTATAAAATTAGAGGGTTGACCAGGTAATTTCTAATGTCCCTTCTAGCTCTAAGTCTGTGAGTGGCAATTTTCTTTCCATTTTACTTCTGTTTGGAGTCCGCCAGTGTAAAAATGGAGATTTGAACCCCAGACTTCAATCCCCAGAAGTCCTTGGTACTTCCCAGAATTCCCTATAATCTCACCTGAGATTCCCACCTGGGTGAGATCACAATTTGTATTTAAACTGGCTGTAACGCCTACTTCTCTCTCTTTCTCAACTTGAAACATTGCAACATGTAGTAATTGGGCTGTGAATGGGCTAAATCAGCCCTAGGCATGTGGTTTTTTATTTTGAATCCTTGATTTCTAATAATCATTAATAAACCTCATAAAATATAATATTTTAGAAGAGAGACTAAATTTAACTTTTACACCTGCCAAATTAGTAAATATTCTAGTAATGAAATGGTTCAAGAAGATAAAATATCAAGCTTTCCATAGACTATTTCACTTCCATTCACATTCCATTTTCATCGTCTAATGAGACAGTAACTTATAATATTCCACCATGTTGCTCCAAAAGTATTCTATAAATTAGTTTGCATTTTATAAAGGTGTTGGCCTTGCTTACCATATCTAGGTCTACTGAGCCAAGAGATTGCTTTTGATTTCTGAGTGATTTTTTTCCAGATTCATTGTTGTGATGAATGTTTTACCATGGTTTATATTTTGTTGGAAATGATGATTATCAAAGTTAAATATATTTTCCTTTTTACGTTTCTCATTTTAGGATTTATGATTCATTGGAAGAGGTCTTATTAAAGCTGTTGTTATTATTCATAACATCTTTGCCTCTTGATGTTTTCTTCTGTTGGTTTTTATATTTATCCTAATTACTTAATTTTCCTGGCTCCTTTTACATTATCAGTCATTTCTTGTCAGTTTAAATATAATCAATTTCATTTCCTTTGTGATTTTGTTCAGTGCTCACCATGGAGAATGGACCTCCTGGAGAAATGCATTATTTGTGAGCAAGAAGATTCTGGGTAAACAAATCTTTGGCATCTTTTTTGTCACACCCAAATCTCACTTCATAATGTACTTTTTATTATGTTCCCTTGTATCCACCTTTGCACTAAAGTAAACAAATGCTGGAGTACATGTTGACCTAATTTGGAGGATCTTAAAGGTTCTCCATAGAATTTTCTAACTCCTCTTCCTCTGCAATATATGTTGATAGAAAAGTGATGTTGTCATCATAGTGGGCTTTTTTTTAACTTCTCATGGGTGCTATTTGACAAGATGGCCACATATTTCATAAAACAATAGCTCTTGGGATGCCAGGAGAAACCAAATCGTAGTCTCTTCAGGGAAAACTCATGAACCTTCCTTCTATGTAGCTATAATTTTATAACTCTTTTTTGTGTGAGTGTACCAATACTGAGGTGGTTCCATTCAAAGAGAATGTCAGCTAATTGAACATTGAATATTGTCTCATTTATAGTGCAGTCTGCATTTCAGGGAGCAAGACAAGAAGGGGTTGAAATTACCTGTAGGTAGGTAAGACCTTTTCTAGCACTCTAAACTCTTGATATTTTTAGTTTTAACTTGAGCCTAAACTACCCAGAGTGTTTTGGGGTCCTGAACTGGAAGGGAGTAGAAGAAGAAAGTAGGGGAAGCCAGGGAAGTGAGAAGATACAAGTAAGCACAGATGTTCAAGTACTGTGACCTGGTGGAGGGGTAGAGAATGGTAGAGAGTAAATTTTAGCCAGTAGCATCCCAGCCAGAATTTGTAAGTTGAATTCTGCTATTGTGGGTTAAACTAAGCACAACCAGACATTATTACTATTCCCAGCAGTAGAGATAAACACTGAGGAGTAAGAGACATAATCCCAGAACTAGTTGATAACTATTGTAAGATTTAAGTTAATATCAATAACTCCAAGTATTATATTTTATAAGATTTATTAGTAATAACTTGAAGAAATAAAAAATGGAAATACAAAGTTTAAGTATGACCATGTGAGTAAACTTTCCTGCCAAGATCTCCACCCAGCCTTCACAGCCACATTCTGGGAAGAAGAGAGAGAGGGGCGAGGTTGCACCAAAATTTTATCTTCAGTGTGTTCACACATAATGCAAATGGGATGCTGGGTAAGATAGTTCTGGGGAGCAAATTCCATCTACACACCATCCATGTAACAATTCAGAAGCAGGGCTTTTGTTAAGTTTGACTTAGGTGTTTTCTCCTCTCTTCTTTTTTTTCCTAAGAAGATCTTTTCATCTATTTTAAATGTCATTTACTCCCTTCCTTTATTCATTCCCTAATGGAAAACCAGATGAAAAAATGTTGGGCCATAATACTGCTCCTGACTACCCTCTCTACATCTAGGGCAGCAAATTGTGGTTGCTTTTGAAATTACTACAATAAACATTATTTTAAGTCGTTTATCAGTATGTGTGTTTTGTATTTATTAATCTGTGCCAATTTTGCATACTTGAGTGCCAGAAGATAAATTAGGAACTAAGGGAGTAGAAAACCAAAGGCTGCCAAATTGAAAGATCTAGCATTTTATAAACTCAAAATTACATTGTGTAAACTGGGTAGGGAACAATGTACATATTTAATGGAGAGTACAGTGTCGTGGGGAGGATTCTGCATTATGTGTATATGTATGCACATAAAAAAAATATATATATATACACACATATATATGTTTTCTTGACACACAAGCTGGTAAGGAGTCTTAAACTACACCCTGTATCTTCTTTTCTGCCAATCTACTTCCATCACAATGAAAATGGAAACATGCAACACAGGATTGAGAGCCATTTAAAATTTTAATTATTGTTGTTTATTGGGTTACCATGAAACAAAGAAGTTGGTGGATGAAATATTCACTTTATTTTAGATAAGCTGCAATATCAGATGACTTGGGATATTACAGAATAAATGTTCTCATTTCAAACCTACTGAAAAATAAATATATTTTACTCCTCAACAAAAGTAAGAAAGGGAACACAATAAAAGTAAAAAAATAATTCATTCTAATTCCATAATTTGGATGTTGCAGGATCTATTAAACTATTAATCCTGGGTTTGATTTCATAGGCAAGTTCTAGAACCCTTTATTTTTTGAATAATGATACACTTATTTAACATTTTTTAATTACAAGTGATTTTTTCTCTTTTGCTAATGAAAATATGATCGATATATTTTCAATATTCAGTGGTACTCCTTGCTACAGAATAGATACTTGCATACACATATTTATAATAGTAATATTAATAATCGAGACTCTTTTCCCCCTCCCCTCCCCTTGTTAGGAACTTAAGGTATGATAAATATATTTCCTTCCCTTATAGAATATGAATTAAGATTTCTACCTAGAATCACAAGGGGGAAATATCATAAACATTTCCATCAGAGCTTTTATCCTCACTCTGAAAAAAAAATTATAGGAGGGCATTTACCAAGAGTTATTCAGACAATTTTTGAGGCAGAACTCCCCAGGAAGACTAATTCTCATTTCAAAGAGCTAGTATCCTTACATCTTAAAAGTTTCTTGTTTGATTTTGGCTTCATCTCTAAAACCAGCTAAGAAGGGCTCCTCTTTTACCAGAAATAACTTCATAAATACCTAGGCTCAAAAGGCTACATAAACCTGGTGTCACTGAAAAATTTCCACGTGTTTCTCATTATCAAACCTTGAATAAATTATAAAAATTACAATCTCATCCCTCTCAACCAATGAATGAATATATTCAAAGATCCCAAAATAGGGGGCAGCTGGGTAGCTCAGCAGATTGAGAGCCAGGCCTAGAGATGAGAGGTCCTAGGTTCAAATTTGACCTCAGACACTTCACAGCTGGGTGACCCTGGACAAGTCACTTAACCCCCATGGCCGATCCTTGACCACTCTTCTGCCTTGGAGCCAATACACAGTATGGATTCCAAGATGGAAGGTGAGGGGTTAAAAAAAAAACCCAAAATGAAGACCTGGAAGTCAGAGCAGCTGATAACAATCCATCTTGGAATCTAACCAAAAAAGGAGGAAATATCTTTAACACCCCTCTGAAGAAAGTACAAAAGGGAAAACTGGGAAATCACCTTTGAAAATAACACAGCCAAATCTGACTTTTCTTGCTTTCATACTGAAAGACCAAAGGATCCCACTCCCATCCTGATGTAGAATCGTCTATAAGAACCTGAGCTTTTTTATACCCGAGTTATTTAATATATATATAAATATATAAATAACCTGAGTTATTTAACTCCTCTCTGCCTCAGGTTTCATCATCTGTAAAATGATGGCAATAATAACCCCACTTCAGAATGTAGTTGGGAAGATAAAATTAGATGATATTTGAAAAGTGCTTTTTAAAAAATATACAGATCAAATACTGTCTAACTATCATCATCTTCATCACCACCATCTCTTTTGGATACAAAAGTATTGTATTTAAGCTTTTCTATTTTTTCTTTCTCTAGTATCAGTGCTGCAATGTCGCATAATTGTTCATTTGGAGAGATACTTGAAATGTGTAGGAAAACCTAATCAAGTCTCTTCATTCTTGAACTCAGGACTAATAATTTTGTCCATAGTAGGTGCTTTAAAATGTTTACTGAATCTCATTCTAATCTTATTAGGTACTGAGTTTCTAAATAATGAAAATAATAAGTGAAAATTATTTGCAGGAGCATACAACCTCTACTTTTTATGGTTTCATTCCTAATAAAACATGCAATATGTTACCATTAACATTTCTTTTCTAGTAGAGTCTATGTGATCAGTGAATTTTCTTTCATTTGTTAAAAAATCATAGTGTAAAGCAGGAAAATGTACATGCAAGCACGAAATAGTAAAACATACAAATGCAGATCATTTGTTTTTTCGTGTGCTTCTTTCTGCCAAGTTCCATTTATTCTGGACTGTATCTTTTGCACTGCCTTAGTCTGAAATAATAAAAAATGACTATAATTGTGTGCAACATTTCTTAAAAGAGAAACAAGTGAATAATTTCACTTTTAATATACTAGTTACTGACAAAATGTAACCCTAGAAGAAATTTCTTTATGAAAATGTTTTCTTACCCAAAAAACTAAACTATTTCCATTAAGCATTAGGAATGGGCACCAGGCTCCTGCTCTCATTGCTATAGGCAACTCCTAGATGGAGCAGCACCCATGACCAATACAAATTGGCGTCCCGGTAACTCTTTTTCTCGAGTACTAAAAGGAAGAGAAACTTATGCGTGTCAGCGACAGGAACTGAAATCAGATCTTTCTGGCTCTGAGGCCAGTTGCCTTATTCCATACAGCTTTTCTTAGACAGCACTATTCCTACAATGATAAAAGGCTTAATAAAATGTGTTTGACTCCATAAGGCCTTCATTAGAAGACTTCAATCCATTTTCTGCGGAAAGTCTCTCTTCAGATGACTTCCCACATTTTTAGAGAGTCTATCTTGAAAAAGTCAGATTTGGCTCTGGAATGTAAGCCTAAAAGAGGGATTTCGATGAGGTTTCATATTTAAGCTCAGACACTCACTTTTCCCTGACGTGGAACCATTGAGCAAATTCAATGTCAGAGACACATTCAACTATCTTTCTGAGTTTTCAACGGTAGCTACGAGGAGCACAAACTACCTCCAGTGAGCCAATGTGCTCCCTCTTCAATGAAAATGGAACTCGACTGAAATAAATACATCCTTCTTCATGGTGCTGCCAAGAGGGGAGAGTTCAGAGCAAAGGTACGATTAAAAGTATGACTAAGCAGACAGATTCACTATGAAGAAACTCTTCACAGGGCAGAAAAAAATGAGAAGCCTAACGGAGGGCCCCTCCAAAGGCAGCATTACAATTTGCAGCATTTGTGTACTAAAATATCAGCTTCCTAGGATAGGACCCAGTTGCTATAGAAACTTACAACTGGGAATTAAATAAAGTAATTTCTATGCTAGTGTTGGTGTCGATAACTTTAGCACCTGATGCTAACCCAATTGTGCTCAATAAACAAATGTAAATTTTAAAAGTTCACAATGTGATCCCAATGCTTTCCATATAACTGATTAATCTCGATTGATCTGGGCTTAGAAGAACATAAGAAATCTCAGCAATAGAGAAAAGACTACTTAAGGCCAGTATGCCTGAACCTTTTGTTTTTCTCTTATCTGATTCCCTACTTTATCCCCATTCCTCTATCCTCTCTTAGTTTCCAAATATAAAGTAGGGGAGCTCACTCTCCCATCCATCGATAATCCTGCTTTCACGGATTCCTTCTAGACAATTTATTCTATATTAAACCACTCCCTCCAGTCCTCCCCCTTCTCACTTAGCATGACTTTAAACTGAAAGAACAAAGAAATCCAAGCAGTCTCATGGATACTTAGTTCTTAATCCTCCCTGTTGGGCCTCTTATTGCTGCACATTTGATTATAAGATTATTCACCATTTGGCAAGAAATCGAAAAAGTCCAACTAGTCCCTTGCTGCCTCTGTTTTTTACTTAGTTTGTTACATCCGATCCCATTATTTTTCAAAGGGCTTTTTTTGGACAGATTTTCCCATAGATAGAAATGGAAATTTGAAGTTTAAACATAAGCATTTTTCTATGTTGTTTTAGAAAGCAAACTTGTTCAATCATAATACAATAAGCACTTAGTTTATTTCCCTCCAGTCCCTCAATATATTCATACTTCATATAATTGTTTCAAAGTATGAAAATGACCTTCCAGGCAGATTCCCTTAGTAGATAGAGCCTATGGAAACAATTACTAAAAAAAAAAAAACCTGACTCCTAGAACAAAAGCATCCCTTCTTATAAAAGGAATCACAATATGTACTTGAAGTTGCACATTTTTCTACTAAACTGGGATCTTTATTTCACATTTCAGTGAAATCTTGCCTTGGATACCAGAAGATTCTTATATGCTTCTAAATGGATCCCTAATGACATTTGAAGCCTACTGGATCAGTCTACATCAAAGTCCATCCCACGCCCATAAGGCGTCTGTTAACCTAATTGTGAGAAAGTTAACTTGTATGGCAGAATTAATTTTCAAGATGCAACCGTTTGGACTCCTAAAAACCAATCTGATTGTACACAGAAAAACCAAAGGGTCATAGTAAAGTGATTGTATATTAGTGCCCAGCTCAGTGAAGTTCAATGACTCAAGTCATTTTAAATGAGGTTGCAATTTGCTTTGCAGAGTGTTTTCTTTTAACCAGGAAGATTCACTAACACCCAAAGGGAGACTTTGCAACACCAAACCTAGAACACCTCACTGTCAGCTCACCAAGCCCGTATGAACCTCTCATCCTCCTGTGCCTCTTGAGTCCAGCTACTATACTGGCATTTGACCAATGACTATCGAAATCAAATCTAGAGGTCCAGCTTAAAGGGATAGAAGACGGACTGGCTGCGTCACTCTCTGGCCAACGTGCCCAAGAGAGAGGAATTCAGGTTTTCTTAGTTGTAAGCAGTCCCCCGAGAGAGGAAATAAAAATATACTAAGACGACAGAGTCAAAGGCATGGGACTCCCTGTGTTCCAAATTAAAACATGTTAGAACAAAGATGTGACACGTCAAAATCCTCAAACTTACAATTGTTATTTAGGGTTTTGAAAAGTACTTAAATCCAGTCACATAAGTGCCTCAGAACAGACGGTTTCCAGAAAAACCAGAAAGCAAACTTTATGGAGGCCTCGCAAATCGGATCTTATATCTGAAGTAGAAGACCAACTCCTTAGAGACAGCCAACGAATAACGTGCTATAATTGTGTTCACAGCAACTTGTATACATTTTTTAAATATGTTGAATGGACCGAGGGCAGGATCCGATTTTCTTCGGTTTGCTGGTTTGTGATTTTGGCTTTCCTTAGACATTGAAATGAAGAACCACCCACTCCAAAGAACCTTGAATCAGGGTCAGCTTACAGGTGTTCCAGCCAGCCAGCAAGTACAAAGACTAGGAGCACGCACACTCCTGGTTTCCTAGTCCCCGACACGAGCTTTACTCCATTCTCCACTGGCTGGTTACTTGAGAGTTACAATTGTATCCTTGAAGGTAGCTGATCGGAACAATTATCCAATTATTTGAGCAGTTTGAACCAATCCAAACAAGGATTGTTTCAGTCCCCTCTACCTGCAGAGCCTGTAAGAGGTGTGGATGTGTGGGCAGAGGAGCCGTATGGCCTGTCAGTCAGCCTAGAAATGCGGCTTGGGTTGGGAACACCAAACATAACTCCGTTGGATCAATCAGCACTTGGGCGGCAGGGCCCGACTTCTGTCCACTTGGCTCCATTCGGCATCTTTGCGAGGCGAGTCCGCCATCTTGGAAGTTTCTGCTCCGCACAGCCAGGAAGCTCTAACTCAGACAGTAACAAGGCTTCTGAGGAAAACATTCAAATCAGGCTCAGAGGATTGAGATCCGAGGCCAGAGACAGGACGTTCCGGGTCCAGATCGGACCTCAAATACGTTCGAGTTATGCGGCCTCGGAGAAGCCACAATCCACTTCCACCATTGCCCATCCCTCAGCACTCTTCTGCCTGGATACAATACACAGAAGTGACTAGAGAACAAAGGGCAAAGATTAAGAAAAAAGAAGAAAAGCATTCAAGGGGAGCCAGGAGCCGGAAGTGAGCGCAGCTTAGACTACACAAATAGCTTTCATTTCAGCCTGAGGCTGCACAGGGTATCGGGCTGGCTGGTCCAGGCCAGGGGACAGTCCCCGCCCACCAGTAGGACTAGGACTTGCCCAGCAGCTGCTGGAACCGGACACAGGAGGCAGCTTCCGGTTCCAGGGCCTCAGCCAATCATAACAGCCTACAAGAGCCAGGATGTCCAATTAAATAAGGTGTCATGTTCAGGGCTGGTCATTCCCACTGCTGCCGCCACCTTAGATTGGACCTTCATCACTTCTCAGCCGGACTGGTACAATAACCTTTGTGTCTGCCAAAAGTCTCTCGGTCTTAACTGCACACCCATGCTAAGGCAGTCTTTCCAGTTCATGAATTTGAGGAAATGACTCACCTGCTCCAGGAACGTTAAAAGCTGTATCTTCTGTCGAGTAAAGACGATCTTCCCCAAATAGTCTCCTTTGCCTCAAACACTTCTAGGATATTTTGTTGAATTCCTCATTTCCTCCCTTCACTCTCTACTCCTCTATTCATCCGTAGGCTGACTCAATTCTGGCTACCCCAAAAGAAGAACACAAGCTTCGTGAAACAAAATATCGTTTTGTTTCTTTGTGTAGCTCAGATCTTTATCCAGTAGGTGGTTAGTAAATGCTTTCTGAATTTCGAAGTAACCCTGTGTTGTACAATAAATGAAATCTGAACTCAGTAGAGCAGAATTCAAGATCATCCATAATCCAGCTCCCATCCAGTTTTTCAGTCCAATCTTCCACTACTCACTTTCTTGTGTACTAGGATGTAGGCAAACTTCTCAAAATCCCGCTCACTGTTTCCAGTCTCTTTGCCCACATTTCTATCATTCCCGAAAGCGACACATCCCGCATTTCCCTACGGCTAAAGAGAATGAGGCGAGCAAATACCTTGAGTTTGGGAGATATGAGCTACAAGGGGCTCAAGTCAATTAAGAGGCACCTTTACTAAGTCCAGGACCACCTTGGTGAGTCCCTAGAGAATGGAGGACCTCCAGCCTGCCTGAGAAGAGGCAAACCAATACAGATCAGAAAAACAGCCGTTAAAGCCTCTGGCGCTCAACCCTGGGACATTAACTATCGCTGTTCTTCCAATTTAGAGTCAATAGAGAGAGCCAGTATCAACGGACAAAATCAACACGTCCTTCCCTTCTAGTCACCTCTATCCATCCTTCAAGGCCCAGCTCACAGGCTAGCTCTTCCACAACACTTTCTCTGACTCCACCTTTACTTTGTTCATTTGTTTCTCCTTCAACGGTCATATAAGTACTTTGCTTTTACTTTTAACAATATTTTATCCACATTGGCATTGCCATGAAATATATGCACAGATATCTATTCCCCAACATATTATAAACTCCTCAAGGACAGGATGGATTTCTTAATCATCTCTTTCTCATTTTTGTCCAGTCGTTCAAGAATGTCTCATTCTTCCTGACCCTACGCTGTTTTCTTAGAAAATACACCCGATGGGTCCTCCTTTCCTTCTCCAGAAGATGAAGGCAAACCAAAGTTAAGTGACTTGTCCAGCTAATAAGTGTTTGAGGTCTTCCTGTTCTCTATCTATTGAGTCACTTAGCTGCCTAAAAAAAAAATATAAAATAAAATTAGATAGTGTTAGCCCTCAAAAGAGTTTACAGCTTAAGATAAGAGTTTGTAACTAATATAGTAATCCCCAGGCTGTGATGAATGCTCGAGCATTGCATTTAGAATCAGAGGATTGGGGTTCAAGTTCTTTTACTAGCTATGTGATCTGAAGCAAGTTCATTAATCAGTTTTCTCATCTGAAAAACAGAGGATATACCATTTGCACTACCTATCTCATAGAGTAGTCAAGATTAATAAATGTCAGGATTAAATGGCAAAAATGTAGGTGAAGTGTTTTTTGAAACAAAAATTGTGACACAATTACAAGCTCTTGTTAAATTGCTTTAGAAATTAAACTCTCAATTTCATTAATCAGTACTTTTCCTTCAGCCTCACCTCCTCATATATTTTCTGTGTCTCCCTCTTGAGTCTTTTGAAATTGGCTGCAATATGTATTCTGATTTTTTTTTCATGAAATCTTTTCTTATGAACATATGAAAAACTATTTAATTCATTAAACTTATATGAAAATCAACTTTGGCTCTAGCCCTTTCCAAAAGGCCCTCTATGATCAAAAAGCATTGATTGGTTCCATTGTCACCATGCTGGGCTAGGGAAGGAAGGGTGACTCACTCTATGTGCCATAAAGATTGAGTAAAAATAGTTTCTTACAATGTGTTGTGGGTACAGTAAATACAAGCTCTAATTTAAACAATACTTCAACCAAAAAAAACCACAATGTCTTCAGTGCAGAAGCGGTTATGATAGAACACTTCTGCTGTCAGATATTAAAGAGATTTGAAAAAAATATTTAAAACAATGCCACCTCTCTCGGTTTTTTGTTTTGAAAATGGTTTTTATAAAATTAGTTATAATTTTTATAAAAATCATGTTAAATTTTAACATGACATCAGTTTGTTATTGTTGTTTTAAATGAATTTAATATTTTAAATTGTCATTTTAATTTCTAATATGGTCAATTTTCATAGATGTAACTTACATAAAGAAAAACACTTACTAAGTCCTCAATAATTTTTAAAAGAATAAAGAGATTCTGATACCAAAATATTTAAGAATTCCTGGAAAGAAGCAAGGTGAGTAGATTTCTGTAGCCTTGTAGCTATTGCAGCCAAAAATAGATGGTGGCCACGCCATATGCTTGCCTGGCTAAACTGGGAGCTAGATCACAAAGCTTTGGCTGCTTTTTGAGATTCTAAAAGATATTATCTTTCTTACTCTGATAGAAATCTCATGAATCTGAGAAAACAAGAATCCTTTAATACTAACTGGCCATGGTAGTTGATTCCTCCAACTATGGTATTTTTTTTTCTAAAACCCTTACCTTCTGTCTTAAAATCAATACAATCTATTGGTTCCTAGGCAGAAGAGTGGTAAAAGCTACACAATGGGGGTGATAGTGTCCTGCCCAGGATCACACATCTAGGAAGTGTCTGAGGCCACATTTGAACCCAGGACCTCCCATCTCTAGGCCTGGCTCTCCATCCACTGAGCTACTTAGCTGCCCGCAACAATGGTATTCTTAGAGAAGACACATCATCACTAGAGAAAATATTAGGAAACATCTGTAGCCTAAATTATGCCCTAGCTTGATAAGAGATCTAGAATCTGTGAGTTGATCACATCATATAGATTCAAAGTAAATGTAAAATATCTTCTGTGTGTTTAATGTTTTAAGCATGTCTTATACATATGCATACTTATAAATGCATGATTGAATTATGGTTTGAGCACTTCTTTTCTGGCGGAGTCAATAAATAGCTATCCTATACCTGCTTTACTTTGTACATTGAGTTACTTTTCTAGAAGGGATTTTAGAGAGTGAAGCCAAGATGGCAGAATAACAGCAAGGTCACACTCTAAGAATCCTCTCAAATCAACTTTAAAATAACATCTCAAAACAAATACTGAGGTCATAGAACCAACAACGGGATGGAGTGAAGTTACCCTCCTGCAGAAAACAACTGGAAAGGCAGGCAGAGAGGCTCTGTTTCACTGCATGAAGAGGGGAATCAGAAGTAAAACTGTGCACAAAGGAGTACAAGTTGACCACCCCCCCACCTAATGTGCCAGGTTCCAAACCTGGGTATAGCACAACTTTCAAAACCTGGAACTCTGCCTAAACCAACAGCAGAGTATCACACAGCAACTCATTAAAGCCCCAAGCCCTAGCACAAGCCTGTTGGGAGGTTCCAAGTCAGTGGTGCTTGACCCATTACAAGCCTGCCATGAAACCCCAATACCCAAGGCAAATTAGTTCACAGTGCTCTGAGACTTTCAAGTCACCAGTGGTCCCTAAATAAGAATGAATCAGCAACTCACAGACCATCATACCACCTTGGAAGAAGTGAAACTTGCAGAAATCTAGAACTACCGCTGAGGGTAGTAACAAGGAAAAACTGAAGTTTGAGAAAGTGTACTCTCTAACATGAAAATAGAGTCCAACTTTAAGATTAAAAAAGTCTAAAAAATGATGGGAACATGAGCAAGCATCAAAGGAAACACATAACCATAGAAAATTTTTTATGGATACAAAAAAAGAGCAAGGCACAGCCTCAGTAGGGGACACTGAGATCAAAGCAGCCACATGTAAGACTTCAAAGAAAAATGAGAATTGGCATCAGGCTCTGGAAGAGCTCAAAAAGGAATTCCAGAAGGAATCTTACAAAATCCTTTTTCATAGGCATTAGATTGAGCCATACCTAAGTTTTGTTGAGATTTTTCCCTGGGACATCAGTGTAAGGAAATTCTGTATCAGAGAGTACAAGAGAAAATATAGATACCCTATCTTCCTGGTCAGATTCTACAAACACTGCAACCAGTCTATATTAGTCCAGAACAGAAGGCAAAAGGTGTGCCTTAGATGCATGAGATCTATAGGAACTAAATAAATCAATGGCCAAATTCATAAAAATACTTGGAATTCCTCACATGAGAGCCTCCCAATTTTCTTCTCCATTTTCTATACAAGATTTCTATTTACATACATTATTAATACTATATTAACATTCCATTAGGTCCTATGGGCTGACACATTTCTAATCTCTTTATGGCTCTGATAAGTATAATAAACCCTCTTGAAACTGGGATTTTCCCCTTGAGTCACTATTTAGCTTCTGTAAATTCGATTCAATGTAAAGAACCATGGGGCTTCACTATTACCACAAATGCACACAGAGACATTTGAGGGACATGATGACATCCTTTTCAATACAGTGTGACAGAAACTGTGTGCAATCCTTACTGTCCCAGTGCCTGTGAAAGTATCCTACTGGCTATAGTCCTTTAGATGCCCCAGACAAGATTATGAGAGAAAGAAAAGAGAAAGGATTTTTATATATCACAAAAATCCAAGACTGTTTGAATGATTGTATATCAAATGAATTCAAGCGTGAACAGCTCAGGTGGCTTTTGAACGTGCTGCCACTCATGCTGGTCAGAAAAGAAGAGGCCATCATATTTTAGAAAGGACGTTGATCATCTATAAGGCATCTAGCAGATATTCTTATTAATATAGATCTAGATCTTTAGAAGGAACTGGTGAATTGTTTAGCCTGGGGATCAGAGAGGTAGATAAAACCAAAAGATAAACTTGTTCTACCCAACTTCAGAGAGCAGAACTACAAGTAATGGATAGAAAATGTGGTGAAGGGCATCGTTTTCTTGACAAAAATGGAAAACTCCCAAAGAACTGGAGCTATCCAAAAACAGAATAGACTGCTTGGGAGGGAAAGTATTTTTCATTATCTAAAAATCTTCAAATGAAGGTTGAATGAAGCTTGTTTGTGATACTGTAGAGAGAATGCCTGTCCAGGTACTTGTCCATTGAGGCCTCTTCCAACTCTAAGTTTCACATAATCCTTTTTAACAGATCAAATACATTGCAAAACAATTGCAAAGCTTCAAGAATGGGCTATTAAAATCCTTTCTATCAGGGTGGGACAATGATAACAATAAAAACCAGATTTCAAATTCAAAGTGATAGACTTGCTCAAGAGTTAAAAAAACGATTGAGGAAAAGAACGGATTCATTTTATGGTAAGATTAATAGAAAGATTTAAAATCAACTCTAAGTCATTGTTTTCCAGTCTTAAAATGTTCTGTCATGGGGCCTCGAGTCCTCAGATTCCCATAATCCATCCACTAATCTTTCTACTGCCAACATTCTTCCCACAGACGATTGAATCGAATCCACCAATTTCCTACATCCAAAAATCACAAGCTCAATCAATTTAAAGGGAAAAAAAAACAAATTTTATGCATGTGAAAAACCTTCAAAATATCCCTGGGCTCACTCCAAGTTGGTTTTTCTTTACTATTGAAATGAAAACTCTCTTTTTTAATGCTTTCATCCATTTGCCTAATATGCAATTAGAAGGGACACCAAGCATGAAGGTTGGAGCCCTGTTTAAACTGACTGGTGAATACATTGAGAACTCTGGGTGGAGGAAGGAGTTCATACTTAGAACATGCACCTTGTAACGTTTCTGACTGTTCTGTTTGCTAGCACTCCAGATATCTTGGATCATTTGCATAGTGGGCTCCTCCAAAGGAGCTTGTGGGTATGCATTTGAAAATAGCATGCACCAACAAACATTTTCCTCAGAAGCTGCTGCCATGTGCTTTTTAGGTAGAAAATAAATGGCAAAAGTGAGCAAAAATTTTAACATACACATAACTGTGAAACTGCTGCTCTGGAGAAAAATCTCTTGAGAGGCACAAAAAGCTAGCATACAGGCTATTACAAAATATTGCTGCAACAATAAAATCTGTGGCCAGTATCTATCCATGGTGTAGCTTGGGGGGGCTCGTCACTTCATTTGGGGGAGACGTTGCCAGTGTAGATGCGAGGGAATCAGGAAAGAGCAGTCAAATAGCCACATTCCCACACCGTCTCCCCAACAAAGAGAATGGAAGGTTTTTGTGAAGTGGTCCATTGGATACCAAACTAAGGAGGGGAAATTGCTCTGGGCAATTTTCTCAACACTTACTGCAGATTTTATTATAGAGTATTGTGTCATACGTTCATCATGGTTTGTGGGGTGCTGTGTGGAGGGGAAGCAGTACGGAAATGGAGGAGAACTGGCCAAGACCACCCCCTGCTCAAGACTAATGCATGCTATATGAAAGCCACGAAGAGGATTTGCCATTTCGTAGGAAGATAATACAAATTCAAGCGAGAGTCAGGCTGACGCTGTTCAGTCTCATCAAGTGGCTGATGAGGATGAGGAAGCTACATTGTTCCCTGAGGACAGAAATGAGCCAGAGAAGACACCCTGTGGGAGAGAGACAATTTAAGTGATGCAGAAAGCATGACAATTAGATCTCCGAATCTGATGAAGGGAACAGTGGAAATGAGCCACTTAGCGTGGGCACTCGCACAAATGCCCAAAATGGAGTAGGCAGAAAAAACACAAACGAGATCGCTTCATGCTCAGACTCTAAAGTGAAGGACATACTCTAGAACAAGTCAGTCACTTTTCCATTCAACATTTAGGCTAGCTGGGCTTACAGAAGAGAGGCGGAAAAGTAAAAAATGCAGGTCTTAATCACGAGGAGTTCCCAATGTAATTAGGACTCTTAAAATACAGGAAGACCCTGTGTAGAGTCAAAAACACTTGTGGAAAGAGCAGCACAGTGGAACACAGGACTGGATTTGGAGTCCACGTCCCCATGGACCATAGTGTGCCAACACTGTTCATAGGATTTTCTTGGCAAATGAAAATAGAGTGGGATGTCATTTCCTACTCCAGGGGATGAAGGCAAACCGTGGTTAAGTCACTTTTCCAGGGTCACAGAGCTGAGCCCGAGGCCAGATTTGAACTCGGGTCTTTTTGACTTCCCGCTCAGGACTAACAACGGAGTCACTTACCAGTCTCTTGGAGTCAAAGGATTTGCATTCACATCCAATGCCATTAATGTTGTAGCCTCAGACAAGCCACGATTTTTCCAATCCTCAGTTTTCTCGTTGATGCAAGGAGGGGGCTGGACTCCAGGGCTGTGTCTAAATCGACGGCCCTTTGGACGTACGGTTGAACCATCGATTTTCCTCCTTAACAAAGAGAAGAAAAAGAATTTAGATTTCTGCCCACCTCCATTTTTACTTTTCACTCCCTTTGCCTCTGAAAGCGGTATTGATAATATGTGAGGAAGATGTGAGGACATAGTCAGTTCCTGAACAGAGAGTTGTTAGTGTGGGAAAAGCTCAAGAATGGACGGCTGTGTGGGAGTTGTGCTGTACGGACAATTTGTAGATGGCACGAGCTCCGGTAGGAAGTAAGCTCTAGCAGCTAGAGGAGTCCTAGAAAATCCTAAAAAACAGAGAAGTAGGATTAAATTAGTGCCAGCTAAGAAAGACTATTTGGAAAGGGGAGATACATGTCTATAATTACACATTGCATTTACGCTTGTTTTATAATACTGTCTCTAGCATCAACATGTGAATACACGTGTTCGGCATCAATTAACATGTGAATGTCATGAGACTGAAATACACTGGACATGCAATTGCCATGTAATCAGTAATCTACATCTAGACACACATGGTTGACACGCAATAAAGATGACTATATTATAGAAATGGCATTAAGTTTGTGGTTTGGTATCATGTGGTTTACATGATATTGACCTATGTGGCCATTCTGCTCAACATGTGAAAAACCCATGAAGGGCATATGAATAATACTTCAGGCTTCATTGTGCATTTCCATGTAAATAACATGCAAATGTCACGTGACCAAGATGTGAATGGCATATGGTTCACAAGTAAATGACGTGTGAATGATGTGTATGACATTTGGTCATCATATGAGCTATGCAAGAACGCTATGTATCACTGGTGTGCAGTCAATCATGCCTGCTGCACAAACATCATGGGAGCGTAACATTACTGCACGCACCTGATAGGTGACATACAATCATCAAATGTGATTGACATGCGATGTGCATGCTATGTCATGTGTAATTGACACATAAGCACCACTGACCATCATGTGTTACATGTTATCTCTGATTGCATGTGTGTTTTGCCTAGAATCAACATGTGACAAAAAGTGTGGCTTAATGGTTAACACACAATGGCCTGATGTCTCGCTCTGACCACCACCGTGGGACTTGCCTATAAGTGGCCTGTGAGCAGCGTGTGCTCCAGAAGTGAATGACACAGTTCATAAGAGAACAACTGCGTCCAACATGCAAATGACATGTGATCGACATGTGAATTGCAGAAAGTCTGATAGTTGAGGGACTGTTACTACCGTGTTGTTCATCGTACACAATACATGCAAACAACACGTGGCAGGCATAGCGTTGAATCACACTAGGACGGTATGCAAGGAGAATGCATATACACGTGGATGCCATGAGACCTGTACTTCATTGGCATGTGATTGGTGTGTGAGTGACATGCCATTGGCGCGTGGTTTATTTCTTCCCTTCTCAGGTCACGCCCACATACAGACAAAAACATACATTTCACTGAAATGCTTTGGGAAATGGCCTTCCTGCTGAACGGAGCGGCACCAACACTCGCTACCTCTCAGGCTACGGGAAAGATGGCGGCCCAGGATGATGCGTGCCTTTTATGAGGCTGATGAGGGAGAAGAGAGAAACCATTGCTGTAGCAGAAAGCATTTGTCGTGTTCTGGGAACCTCGGGAGCCTACGTGATCCCCACTTGTCCCTTCTAGGGCCGTAGAAGTCACGGCTTGGTTTTTTCTGGCAGGTTTTCTTCCAGGTCAGCATGTCCACGTTCTGGGTCTTTGGTTCTGTCCCCCAAACGCTTTTCCTTCTTTGGATGGTTTCGCTCTCGTGGACTCCATTTTCCCTGTTTCCACATTTTAGTGGAAGCTCTAATTGGTGGCTTCTGTTCCCTCAGAGGCATCTGGGTGGTGCAGTGGGTGGTTCTCTGAGCTTGGAGTCTGGAAGGACCGGAGTTCAGACAGGGACTCAGATGTGTAACGGGGAAGTCCCGGAACCTGGCAGCCTCCGCTCCTCCCCATTCAACGGGAGTAATAACAGCATCTCCCTCAGAGGCTGTGGTGGCAGTCAACATGCAGAGGGCGCTTCTTCATTCTTAAGTCTATGGGTGCCATCCGTATTTCCTGAGTTTTGTTTTGCTTTGAAACCATCCTGGAGGTTCTCTTTGTGGGTCCGTGATGGGGAGCCGGGCAGGGGAAGGGAGAGGATGCGGGACTGGGACCCTCAGCACTATAAACGAGTTCCCTTTCATCTGTCCTACAGCACTTTCTAGGTTAACTGTGACTTCTACGGAGACTCACTCTTTCTTCCTTTTATTTTTAATATCTTTCAAGAGACAAGTTCTTATTATTTGGCCACTACACAGAATCACGTGCCAAATACCACACAGAGTCAAAGCTCTGGGGCTCTAGGGACAGTGTTTCTGGGAGGAGGCACAGCCAAAGACCATTCTCCAAAGAGGAACAGAACTTGGGGGTCAGAGATACCTTTGGGGGGACCAAAGAAAGGGGAGTAAGATTGATTGTTTTTAAATTAGCAAAAGAAAACGAGGAGCTCAGGACTTGGTTGATCACCAGGAAGGAGATGATGCTTTACACGGGATACAAGAAGATGTTTCCAGCCAGGGGCTAGACTTCTGCTGAGGGGGTCTCTGATGACAGTGAAAGAAACTCCTAAGACTTGATCGCATGCTAATCTTACCTGGACTGGGATCAACAAGTTCTTTAAGTTCTTTTGCTCAGTTTGGAGATGAGCATGTCCGTCTGGGACTTCTCCCAAGGTAAGCTCTTAAGGGACAGGGGCAACCTGGAGCGTCCCAAAAACACAGTTGGTAGTAATATGGAGAAGGAATGCTGTTTTGGAGTCCTAAATTCAAATTTTAACTGCCAATGACAGCTTCTGTGTTCTTGAGCCAATCACATGGAAGTCTCTGGGCTTCCATTTTCTCAATGACCGGTCAAGTTTCCAGAGCACCAAGGATCGGGAATGCCACCTACCTCCTAACAGAGAGGCAATGGACACATGCAGAATGAGACTTCTGTTTTTGAGCAAAGTCAAAATAGAGATTTTGCTTTACTATACATTTTGTTACAGGAGTTTTCTTTCCTTTTTCCCATTTGGAGAACTAAGAGAGAAAATAAATGCTAATTAAAAAAATAAAATTAGATTAGACAGGGCAACTGAACAGGTTCCCTAAAATAATGATCCTCTTTTTATTGTCTAAACACAATATTACTGAGACATTGACAGGAAAGGGTTTGTAGAAATTGTACAAAGTGATAAAAAAAAAATCTTTGACAGTATAATATGTAAATGTGGAGTATGGCTCACCCAATATACTTTGTCTTTTAATTCGAAATAAAGGCAGTAACACCTAGAAATTTCTTTTAAAAACATTCTCCCACAATGTTTCATAGCTTGTGTTGATGTCCACAAAGCATTTCCCTTGGTTATTATGCTAATAATAATGTGAAGGAGATCGATGCGCTACTCTAGGAGAACAGTGTATTTGTTATAGAAGCAAGGCTCTTTTCAGCTATCATTATGTTGTATGGTTGAGATTTGTGCCTAGAATACGATAAATAAACTAATCTAAAGCAAGCAGCTAATTATTTAATCTCTGTATTGCCAACAGTTTGGGACTGAACAGAAGGAAGGATTCTGGGTCATGATTATTTCCACTAATACAAAACTCTGGGAACTCTGACCCTCTAAATCTTCTTTAGCAGCTCAGAGCTATTTTGGAGGTTCTACTTGCAAAAGATATATTTTATCCCTGAGAAATTTTAAAGGAAAATATTTTGGGATCTACATAATTTGTTAACCAGGGAACTATACTCTCTCGTTCCTTTTCCTTGATTTCTTACATAATGCAGTGTGAAGGAATTTTCCTCCCTTAATCCTCTTTGATTGCTCTAGCTTGTCTGATAAATGGATTTTGAGCTGAGCAACACATATGGATCACTTTAAATACTTCCCATTGGCTTAGACACTGATGCAACAGCCAGGTTTCCATGTGTAATTGAAATGGAATGAAATTGAGTTGAACCCACCTTTGGAAAGCAATAATTCTAGTGATTGGTCTTGGGTGTCCGTCCAGCCATTTTCAGAGGGATTTGCAAATAAACCAACAAGAAGTTTAGGGACCGTCTGAGAGTACAACCTAAGTTTTCAAAACTGTCTTAAGTATCAATGCGTATTTACATGTACACATGTGAAAGGAGTGGCTGGTTGTTTTAATCAATCATCAGGCTTATATGAAGCAGTAACTATGTTCAAACTAATGAACTATATAGATTTTTGACGTCCTTGTCCTCAGATGTGAAATGGCTTAATATAACAAGGAACTAACAAATACACATGCAAATATTATACACAACATATTCAAAATCAATACAGAGGAACTAAAAGGGGGAAACTGTAGCTTAGGAAATGACGGAAGGTCACAGGTCAGTGCTTGAGCTGAGCTTTGTAGGAAGGAGATTCAAAGGGATGAAAGTGACAGCGTAGAAGACAGTGTATAATTTATGATTATTTATAATATTTATAAGTACACGAATGAAAATATATATTAAGCTTTAAAAGGTAGGTCGAACAAAGCTTAATAAATAATTGAAATGTCAAACATAAGACTATAGCTCAACCTGGAGATAAACAGGGACCTCTGAAGTTCACTAAGCAAGTGCCAGCTTGAAAAAACACAGAACCATTTGGATGGTTGGAAAAACCCAATCTTGAATCAGGTAAGAGACAAGTTCTTCATATTCTGCCCCAACACCGAGTCAAGCATTTAAAACCCACTCAGAGCCAAGGCTCTGGGACTCTGGGAACAGTGTCTCCGAGAGAACTTACCACCAAAGATGCTTCTCCAAAGAGTGGCAGAACCAGGGGACTTAGAGACCTTTTGGGCAACAAAGGAAGGGAAGTAGGACTGATTGGTTCTAATTAGCAAAAGGCAGTGATGATTTTAGGGCTTGATTAACAGGAAAGGGGTACACTGGATATAAAAAGCCAGGTGCTAGACTCCTGGGGAGGGTGTCTCTGATCACTACGGGAGAAACTCCTAAGACTTAATTGCTTAAATAAGCTCGATCTTGGGCACAAATTAAATATTGCTGACTAGAAGTAATGCATTGAAAAAGATCTAGTTTTAAATATTATTCTGGCTTTGTCTTTGGCTTGAACAAATACCAAAACATTTTTTCAAAAATGAATTTTGGTTTTGTTCAAAAGGGTGGAATGTAATAAGGGAAGAAGAGAAATGTGGTGCAGGAAATAAGAGAGAGGTTTTTGCAAGAGCTGGCCGCCTGCCAGGAACTAATGATGAAGTGAGGTAAACTAAGTCATTGACCAGAAAAATCTGTTTTTCCCTGGGAAGGTAGAAAACAGAACTGAGCTTTCCTGGGAAGGTCAGTCAGCTCAAAATAGTTAGAATCTATGAGAAAAGAACTCTCTTAGTGCTGGATAAGATATTCAAGGAATGCCCTGTGCCCCACGCCACTGACCAATATAGCTTCTAGATGATGAGGCTGCTCGCTCCATCACGGTTAGGTCTCATAATTAACACTGTTGGCCTTGTATCTGGCACCCTATAAAAACTGCATTGTAACTTCAGTCTGGGGCAGCTTCCATTAGGAAGATCTGCCCTGGCCAGTAATAAATGAGTATTGGTTCCATTAATTTGAACTTCTGGGGGTCTGGACTCGCTTTATGTAGTGCCCGCCCCACTTCAATGATGCTGGGTTCATGGAGAAGGGATACAGAGAGAGCACCAAAGTTACTCCAGCTCTTGGATTTCCTGGCTCTTGAGCTTCCTCTCTCTGGAGAGGAGGAGTTTTTGAATTCCTGGCCCTGGAGCTGAATAGACTTACCTCTGCTTTTCCCGACTTCCTTTGCTTTAAAATCAAACTGTTCCTGTATGCTGATAGAACTAAGGATCTGTGACCAGCTAGCCTGAGCAAACCCACAGTACTGGTGAGGTCTGAGTCCAACTCCAGCCTGGCCCAACTAGGCTAGATCCAACCCCTCCTCAGTTCATTCCTAGAACTATTGGAAGACCTGTTACATCCTACAATCCCACACACCAAATCTGGGACGATTCAATAGTGCCATGTTTAGCTAGTCAGCCTTTGGGATCTAGATAAACAGGTTAGAGCTCAGGGAGCATCAAGATAAGGAAGGCGCCTCTGTGAGGAGGTTCCAGAAAGTGGGGGGGGGGGCTTCTAAACAAAGCAGGGAACCCTTGTACCTTCATCCTCCCTTTATAATTCCTGTTTCTCAAGGATAAATCCCTGTACCTGGTTTCCAACATCTTGTCTTGGAGATTGGACAGCTCACTGGCCTCAGCGAGGGAAGCTCTCAGGCTTACTGCACTGTGATGTACTAAGGAACCAGATCAACCTCGGTATCCCAATGACATCAACACCATCCTTATCAGGACAGCATTGCAGGCTTACCTTGTACTTTTAGTTATAGCCTCATGTTCTTAATCTCTACAATGGGCATAGTACTAAACTAAAACGTCTCGATGAGCAGGGGGTTCCAATTTTGTTTTCTCAACCTCTAAGTCCATGTCTAGAATCTCTTGCTGCCTCTATCTTAAAAGGAAACTTGATGTCAGCAGGATCTTCCGGTACATTTAACAAAAAAATGATTCCGTCTAAATGCCAGAGAGAACAATGACACAGAATTGACATTGCTGGTTAAAGCCTACAAGAACCCAATAAAAATGATTCTGAAGCATTTTATAAGCACAGAGCTCCATAAAGGCTTAATAATATTTCTGCTAATGGATCTCCTCTTCTAGTATTCCACCATAATCATTCTATTCCTTTTCATGTATTGCCAATACATTTTAGTTGCTCCTAGTTTCTCTTAGACCTCATTCAGTCAGAACCATTTGGCAGGCAGCCATATAGTACCTGTAACAAAGAGTGGTAATTTTACTTAAGTTGTGTATCTTAAAGATAGAATTGTCGTTTCTGTGCTACATGAGTGGATTTTCAAGGCTTACTGGGATAACTCTGTTAATAGATACATTTATTTTCATAACATGAGCTGGGGAGACAACAAAATCTATGGGCATAACAACCTAATGTCTATAATAGCGGAGTATATTTAAAATGCTATGCTATTTACCTTACATTTAACAAATGTTTGATGAACTCATTTACAGCTCATTGATTCTGCTTCTGTGCTTTCTTCTCTGCTGTTAGAGGAGAAGGGTGTATCCTTTGTAGGGAGGTGAACATTTAAAACAACCAATTTGCCATGTCAAAGTATCCTAGGAAGTACCAATCAAGGTCAGATCTGGAGGGGTTTCTGTGCTCCTAATTCCTTGCATCACATATAAGTGTCTCTCTTCTTAAACTTCCCTGATATTAAATAAAAAAGAAAAGCCACGATTCATTATTACCAGCCTCTGCTATTTCAAAGTCTTCTAGTAAATACTTCAACATTGTACAGCATATAAAAAGTTCTCAGAGAGAGCTAGCATAAGTATTCCTTAAGCTTTATGTATAATAGAATAAAGAAGAGGTAACAGAGGGCTATATGGGTTGGGTGGTGGGTCTGGGGTAAGGGAAATTGGAATTCAAATATATCCTCCAACAGTCACTATCTGTATGATCCTGGGAAAGTCACTTAACCTATGTGAAATAATTGGTTGACAGTTGTTTGGGATGGTTTCAGAGAAATTGTTTCCTTGTATAATGGCCCTGAGTATTGGGATGGAGTGGACAGAGTCTTGGTGGTCTAGGAAGTGGTACTAATTCCAGGGTTTCTGTACCTATCTGCCTATTTGGTAGTAGTTGTGCCTGGTGGTAATGAAAAATTATTTCTCTCCACAATGATTTCTCCCTCCAATTTATGAAATCAGATGATGTCTAGAGAAAAATAAAGGCTAGGGGTAAATGTTTGCATCAAAATATAGGATATAGACTTCTTTTTACTTTAATATCTTATGGATTCTTAACCTGCTTCTCAATATTTGAAACCATAAAGATTATTCAAAGTGAGCATTTGCTCTCCAAGTACATAACCATGTGGCCAAAGCTCATATCCAGTCTAAGAATTATAGTTCATATTTGTAAATTGTTTCTAGTTTATAAGGCATAAAGATAGGTGATTCCTTTAAAGCATTTTAATGTGTTCTGTTCCTATGAGAAACTAATTGTGTTTCTGAATTGATAGTTTTGAAGAGTAAGAGAGGATTCTGTACCCCAATAATTCTAGTTGTTCTTCCTTCTCTGAACCAATTGCAATGAGAGTAAGGTTTAAGTATTACCTGTCACCACCCTCTCCTCCCTTCCTTTGTATTGGTCTTTGCCCACCTGCCATGCCTCTTTATGTGATATAATTTACTCTACTTTACTTCTCTCTTCCCATTTCTCTTTTTCACCCCAATTTTATTTTTTGACATATCATCCCAAGTAACTTACTACCACACCCTCTATGTATACTTCATTCAACTACTGTGATAATGATCACACTTTTTAAGTTACAGATATCATCTTTCCATATAGAAATATGAACAAATTGTCCATTTTGATGCTCTTAAATTTTTTTCTCCTCATTTATCTTTTTTATATTTCTTTTGAATTTTGTATTTGCACATCAAATTTTCTGTTTAAATCTGGTCTTTTTTTCAGGAGTACTTGGAAATCTTCTATTTTATTAAATGATCATACTTTACCCTGAAAGAATATAGTCAATTTTGATGTTTAGGTCATTCTTGAATGTAAACCTAATTCCCTTGCCTTCTGGAATATCATATTTCAAGCCTTCCAGTCCTTCAATGTGGGAGCTGTCAGATCCTATATAATCCTGACTGAGGCTCCATGATATCTGAATTTTTTTCCCTCTGTCTGTTTACAATATTTTCTCCTTGACCTAAGAGCTCTTAAACTTGGCTATTGTGATAGAGGCTGGCACTAGAGAAAAAGTGCCAAGCTGAAGAGTATGTGAGGTTGATCACCTTGATGGGGGAGGGGCCTGAGGAGTGGGAATCCAGAGGAGGAGAAGACTCTGACTGGGAGAGCATTAAGTCTCTCGGTCTTGAGAAGCCAAAGAGAGAGACTGGGAAAAAGAGTTTCTCCTGTGGGTTACCCACTTTTCCTGCTGGTGACTGGAAATCTTCCCTCCCAACACTTCCCAATTGAAGGGACTTTCTCAAGATAAACCTGAGCAGACTTTACCTCAGCTCCTGTTGCCCAACTTGCCCAACAGAGTCAACCTGACTTTCTCTTAGAGGGATCAGGCTTCCAAGCCTGAGTTCCCCCCAGACTTGAGGAGGAAGGGTTTAGATAGAGACAGGGACCCCCATTCCCCACTTTCCTTTTCCCATTCTTCCCTGCCCATTCTTCCTTTTGTATTACCTTGTTGAGTTGGCATTAAAAGTTATCTGTTTCCCAAGCTGAGTGTGAGTGAACATCAAGGGGAGACCTTTTGGTCTCAAGTAGTAGAGGGGAGACAAGAGGGACAAGAGTGAATTGGGGAGAGCAGCTTTAGCTAAGGAGGGAAGGCAGAAGGGGGAAAATCTTCAAACCCCCTCTCCTCTCTCTGAACCAACCCATTACATCTGCTGTCTCCCCTGAACCCTGCTTTGATAAGGGGGTTCTCCTCTCCTCTTATCCATATCAAAAGTTCAGGCTTCCCTTGTGGTACAAAACTCTCATTTTATCTTTTTTTAATACACTATATTATTCTTAGGAGTTGTCATTTGGGGATTTATTGCAGGAGATGATCTGTGGATTCTTTCAATCTCTATTTTACCCTCTTTTTCAAGAACAGTAGGGCAATTTTCTTGGATACATTCTTGCAATATGGGGTCTAGGATTTTTTTTTTTTGTTATGACTTTCAGGTAGTCCAATAATTTCTTAAATTGTCTCTCCTAGATATATTTTCCAGGTCCGTTTTTTTCAATGAGATATTCAATATTTTCTTCTCTTTTTCATTCTTTTGATTTTGCTTTGTTTCTTGATGTATTGTGAATACATTAGCTTCTATTTGCCCAACTCTGATTTTTAAAGACTGAATTTCTTCCAGTAACTTTTGATCCTCCTTTTCCATTTAGACCATTCTTTTCATGTCACTTTCCTTCATTGGATTTTTTTGCCTTTTTTTTTTCCCAGCAGGACGATTCTGAATTTTAAAACATTACTTCCTTCCCTTGATTTTATGCCTCTTTTTCCAGGTGACCAATTTTGTTTTTTAAGTTGTTTTCTTTCTCCCATTTTTCTTCAACCTGTCTTATTTTATTTTTTAATTCCTTTTTGAGTTCTTCCAGATTGTGAGGCCAATTTCCAGTTTGGGGTTTTGTTTCATTTGGTTTTAAGTTTTGCTTGTCGCTTCTTGTATTCCATCATCCTCTATTGGTTCTGTTCTTTTTCCCCATAGAAGCTTTTGATAGTTACTTGTGTTCACTCATTTTCTCAGCCTTTTGTTTTTATTGTTTTTATTTTCCTGTGGGCTGTAAACTCTCTCATCTGCTGGGTTACTAGATTAGATTGGTTGAGCCAATCTGCCCTGTAGCTAAGTCTTCAATATATCCAGCAACAAAGGTGGGAAGGCACCCAGCCAGATGGACTCCTGGTCCTCCCTGCCAGCTGTTGTTGGGACATGGGACATCAAGCATACAAATTGCATAAAGGACACCCACCTGCATTGATACAGGAAATTTCCTCATCCAGAGAATCCTCCACACCAATGGAATCACAGATTCAAATTCAAGATATGTTCTGATGAATGTGTTCAAAAAGTGTCTATCCAACTGCATATCCCAGTTTGACCAAGAGGTACTCTTTACCTGGTGGTTGTTGTTGCAGTTTTCTATATGGTTTATTTAGGTTATTGAATTTCTTTGAGTGATTATGAATTTCATTTTGGAGGCTCTATAATGTTCAAGGTCTTAATGAAATAACATTTGTAATAGAAACATCCAGAGATTTCTCCTTCTATGGGTCCATCTTCTTTTATTTGACTCGCACAAAGCATCTTATGTGGCAGTTGCAAGTGGCACATTTCCTTATTTTAATTATTTTTATTGCTGCTAATACTCAGTAGGTCTTTGAACAAAATGATCTGTGATGTTACAACTTCCAAGAAATCTTGTACACATTTAACATATTCACAGAAGATAGTTTTTTGGGAGAGAAACTTTAAGGTAGAATTTTGCTTTTCTGAACCAAATACATTTAAAAAATAATTAAGAAACAATAAGCACACATTTTCTGCAACTTACAGATAGTTCTAAGACTAAAAAGGTGTAGTTTGTTGTGAAATATTCAAAGAGATATCTGTGGAATTTGCAATAGCTAATCCAAATACTTATACATTCATCAAGGACTTCAATACCTATGTAGAATATTTTCGTAAAGGGAAGAAGTCCAAGTTTTCAAATAGTTTTCTCATAGATAAAAAAATTAAAATTATTTGTAGTTGTTGAGTTGATGAAAAATTAAGAGCCAACAGATAATCAAGGAAAGTCACTTTTGCCCAAGTTAATAAAGGTATAGAATTCTCTTATTGCTCCTTTTATTATTAGATGACCTGTTTTATTCATAGGTGGAATATCAGGGTTCTGGAAGACACACTGCTACTCCCAAATGTCTCTCAGAACTGTATGACTCCTGAAATTTAACCTTAAAAGCTAGACTCATTTAGCTGCTCCTGTTCAAATATATCACCTCCCTGGGCTCTACACAAACACTAAACATCCAAGGTTTCACATCCTTTCTATAAAGCAAATATGAGTATAAAAAGAGTATGAGCATGGACCCTAGATGAATGCAGAGAGAGAGACAGAGACAGAGAGAGACAGAGAGACAGAGAGAGAGACAGAGAGAGCCAGAGACAGAGAGACAGAGAGAGAGAGAGACAGAGAGAGAGAGACAGATACAGAGACAGACAGAGACAGACAGACAGACAGACAGACAGAGACAGAGACAGAGAGAGACAGAGAGACAGAGAGAGACGGAGAGAGAGAGAGGAAGAGAGAGAGAGAGACAGAGAGCCAGAGAGCCAGAGAGCCAGAGACAGAGACAGAGAGGGAGAGAAGAGGGAATATGCATGCCTTGAATCAAAACTGAGAAACTGGTAGTTCAATCAAACTTAGCTTGTTTCCTTTTTCTAGAGGCTATAGTCAGACGTTCTATTTTGAAGGCACAGTTTAATCATCTTTTTTTATTCAAATTAATAAATACCCTAGGGAAGTTACATGGCTCATTGGATAGACAGCCAGGCCTAGAGAAGAGATGACCTGGCTTTAAATCTGGCTTCAAAGGCTTCCTAGCTGTGTGACCCTGGGCAAGTCACATAACCCCCACTGTCTAGCCCTTACTGCTCTTCTTATCTTGGAACCAATACACAGTGATGGTTCTAAGATAGAAGGTAAGGTTTTTTCTTAAAGAAGAAATATCATTATTCCAAAATTTATTTTTTTTTCATCTTTATCCATGCAAAGTTACGCTAGTCTTATGGAAGAAGTGCCTATAGAATGGGGATCATACATTCCTCTCTCCCCATCATTGTAATATATATATATATATATATATATATATATATATATATATATATATATAAAGGATGTATAAATAACTAAGTAGAGTAACTCATTGACTTGAATTTACAGACTGAGCTACTCATCTTTAATACTCTAATTTTTTTATTTCAGTTCTTTATTTTTATTATTTTTTTTATTTCAGTTCTTGTCTGGTCTTAAAAACAGATTGATTTTTGTTTTATTCATTGAAAATTTTGACAAAATTGTCTGGGTACAGTATAGAGAGGTTTGCAAGCAACTATGATGTGAGAATAAATATTTGGAGCAGAGACCTTTTTTATAGGCACTGGGCTATGATCATAGGTCACAGATTTAGAATTAGAAGAGCCCTTAATCTATGTCTAATCAAATTTTCTCAATTTATAGATAAAGAAACTGAAGTCTATGTAGGTTAAGTGATTTGTCCAAGGTCTCACAGACCTTGGAATAAAATCACATGGATTTAAATCCAAGTCTTCTGTGTCCAAATCTAGCATTCCTTCCTAATAACAAATAATGCACTGTCCTCAAATTGTTAAGAACAAAGGTAAAAAATGGCCTTGCCCATTACCTTTACAATTTTACAGAGTAAACCTTGATACCTAGAAAAATGGTGGACTCATTATTTCAAACATTTTACAAGGTGGCAAGGTTTTGAAGGATTTTCCATTTAAAATAAAACCCAAACTCCAGATAATTGTATTAAAAAGGACCATTAAGAAATTAAAAAGAGGACTCATGAATTCCTAACCAAAAAAGTGTCTAAGGGCAACATCATCATCCACAATTGTGTCAGTGATGATTGAAAAATGTAACAGCATTGTGGAAAAGCCACAAGCCTTGCTCTATGCATGATCCATAGAATACAACAAGTAAACAAGGGACCATATAAGGCAGAAGGGAAAAGTTTGTAGAGGAAATGAGACATTTTATGGATGGATGTTATTATCTGCATAACTGTGTAGAATGCAGCAAATGTTTTCAACTGCATCTTGCTTTTTATTGATCTCTTTTTTCCCCACAAAGAAAAGCCTAAGTAGAGATTTAAGATGAGGGATGTTTTTGTTTTAAGAAATTGGTTTGAAAGCTTAGAAATATGCTCCAAAATTGTGTGTGTGTGTGAGTGTTGTAGAAGAGGGTATGAAAAGGCATTTGTAAATCTGCATCACAATAATTGTGATAGAAGCAGGAACATTGGGGCTAGCCTCTCCCCTTCATTTTCAGCTCACCCCTGTCAACATGCACACACAAAAGTTATTTGGCACAAAATGAAAAAAAAAAGAATAGAATTATTTTTAATTAGGAGCTGCCTGTTTTACAGGAAATATATAATAAGATTAAGTCTAAAACACGAAAATATCCCTGCATTGTTAGAATAAATCTGATGTCAATACAAAAGGAAAGGGGGACTGGGAGCTTGAGGAGAAGTTCAATGAAAGAGAGCAGCTAAATGATAGACACTGTTGAAATGGGAGTTGAAAATCTGAACTCTATTCAGAAAAAAAAGTAAGACAAATTGCAGTCGCTTAGCATGGTTTGGGCTCAGCTTCTATAAAGAAAAGATGATTTAAAAAAAAAAAGACTTTCTTTAGAATCATCTGAAAACCTTCACCAAGCAAAGAGATTGGAATTGAACTTTTAAACAGTATTGATTCTGATCATATGGGCATGGTCAATATTAATTAGCTTCGCTTGTAGCCAGAAGAATAGAAAAAGATCTAATTAAAAGAACTGAGTCTCAAGTTTTCTTTGTTGGTGTTTGTTTGTTTGAATGACAAGCTCTGGATCTGCACTCCCACTGGCAAGCTAGTTCACAGAGAGAAGCTGCCACTTCTCTCCCGCAGGGTTTTAGGCAGAGGTATATATAGAGCCACCTCTAATTGCCTCTGAAACCAACTTTCTAATTTTCAGTGAGAACATCTTCACCTGGAAAATCTCAATGGTATAAATCCAGACTTGATCGATTATTTTGTTGACTGATTGTATTTAAGATATTGATAGGGATAAAGATTATATTTAAAAGTGTGTCCAAAGTGCCTTTCCCTCCCCAGAAAGATGGTTGTTAAACACCTTCCAGGATGTCCCTGATTGTTAGGGACCTTGAAGGTTTGGAAGGGAATCTCTTTTTTTTTTAATTAAACTTTTTTTTTTAATCTAGAAAATCTCCCCTTCTCTAACTCATAAGGCCAGCGTCTGGTCAAACGAACTGGACAAGGATTCAGGGACTCTTTGATTCTCACTGTGCTCACTATTTTCTGAAAGACTCACAGGGCATGTCAGGGAATACCTGAGTCTAATGCTTTTGATGGATCAGTTCAACAGAATCTCTCACTTCATAGAAGTATCGGACGAGGGTATTTTTTAAAGCTCCTTTTGGCAGGCAGAGATGATTGACAAAATTAACCCTGACCCTTGTAAGTGCAACTGGGATATAAGGCAAACCAAAACAAAGGTAAAACCATTGCATTCATTTCTAAATTTCTGGGAATCATAAAAAAGACTAGCCAAACTACTGCATGCACAAGATGTAAAGGGATATTTTATAGAAGAATCGTCTATCCAGCGAGTAGGTGTCAGCAAACATGTTTTGTTAAAGGCCAGACATATTTTGGGCTTGGTGGCAAAATCAAGGATATTGTATGGATACTTAAATTGTAAGAAAAAAAAACCGATTTCCAATTTTTATTGAGAAAATTAAGTTATAACAATAAAAATTAATACAATTATTATTAATACTGGTTTAGTTATGAGAATAAATTCCTTTTCTAGAGGAATAGCAGAATAAAACTTAACTTGTGGTTCAAAATTACTGTTTTCTATTATCAAAATTAACTGCATCTGTTAATGTTGACCTATAATGAAATTTTCTATATTTTATCTTTCAAAAGATCAAAAATATCACATAGATAAGAACTGCCAAGCACTTATATCAATCCCTGGGAATGTGACTTTAATAGATCCAAAAGCTTAACAGTCTTAAGTATGTTTATTTTTTCTTAGGACATTTCTTTGTCTGTTGCTATCAAGTATGACTTAATGAACTAGTCATCAGTAAATGACATTCCTTGCTGACTAATCAATAAATCACTCAGAAAATTACACTGGTTGTAGCGTCGTTTCCATTTTTTTATCTTTGTCAGGAAATTCTACTTTTATGAGGTATTCCTATGACTTGGGAATAGAGCAGTGCAAGTTTAGTCTAGTAACGTTAATGTCTATTCTGTTCTTTCAGCAAAGTCATCATGTCATCGTGGGATCAGCCCAGTTCGTTGCCATTTAATTTAATAAGGAAAGCTTTCTTGCTTTGGCTTGGGGGGGATTCACTGGACATTAAACAAACAAACAAACAAATATGAAGCTATTGCATATCTGTGGCCCTTGACATGCTGTTGAATTTTGAGTGCATCACTGTGATTTGTAGAGGGCCAAGCAACAGTGTGAATCAATAAGAGCACAACGATCTCTATCCCAAATAACTGCTTCTGTGGCATAAAAGCAGCCATATGCGGTAAATAAACCAATGGTTCTGGTGGCATTCCGGTAAAACTTTATTTATGGATACTAAAATTTGAATTTTGTATCCTTTTCACTTCAGAAAATATTGTTCTTTTGCTTTTTTAATCACTTAAAATGAACCCTACAAAATCGAGGACTGCCCCATTCATTCTAGGGCTGTCGTTTGCTGACCCCCAGTTTAATGGATAGAGCACCGAACTTGAGACCAGGAAGACCCGTTTTCAATATTCAATAGTTTCGTGACCCTTGGCAAAGGCACTTCCCATCTCTGCAGTTCACTGGGCTCATCTGTAAGATGTGGAGAGATTTAAGACAGTCTCTCAACTTCCTTTCAGTTCTGAATAGATGATCTTATTTATCTAAAAGCATTTAGGGGATTATTTGTGCCCTCAAGCATCAATGAAACTTGAAAGACTTCTCTTACCAGAACTGACCAAACAACTTGTAAAACAGATTATATTTCCTTTGAACCTTCCCCAAATCCTGTCCAAGACCCTTTCTTCCCTTTTGTGCCTCCATGTTCAAGTACGTTCTTATTGCTTTGCATGCCCTGGATATAGCCAATCCTATTCCTTCCAATCATACAAATTTTCCGCATCTCACTCCTCTAGATATTTTTAAATGACTAATTTGCTAACGATCAGCAAAGTCATTTATGCTAATTTATTGAAATCTAATAATAGCTTTATGTGTTCTTATTCTTATCACTCACATTTAAAAGACAATTCCTGAAATATATTTATGGATTCATTCATGCACCAAATATTTATTAATCACTGTTAATATACAAGAATTTGGTAAATTATACAGATAAAATAAGTCTCTGCTTTAAAAAGGCTTCCACCATATTAAGTGATATAAGATAGACACAGAGGACCGGTGCTCAAATCCTGAGTACTATATTCATTTCTCAGAAGATTTGGGGAAAACGTCAGTTCATCTCTTTGCCTTCAAGTTCCCTTTCTGTGAGATAAGGAGGGACAAATGCTATCTACACTCTTATTATTAGGGCTGTGCCATATATTTAACTTATGTCACTGTTAGCCTATTCTTTTCTAGGCTGAAAGTTTCTAGATCTCGTTCTTTAATGATCAGTTCTCTTGTTTGACAAAATACAATTCAATTGCATCAGCATTCATTAAGGTTCTGCTGTGTCAGAGCATGGAGAGATATAAACTTCGGTTAAGGCACAGTCTTTGCCCTAAGGAAGCTTACAATCAGCCCAATGTAGGGAGAACACCTGGATACAGCAAGTACAATGCAAAATAATTAATGGTGATCTGGTTTAAAGATGGGGAAAACAAAGAACTGAATATGGTCTAAATGCGTAAACGTTCACCACCAACCTATGAAAGGTCGGTAAGGGATGGGGTCAGGAACACGCTTTGTCTGAGCTCGGGATGGAAGAAAAGAGGCTACTTTGGGGATAAGCAAAAGCAAGTTCAAAGGAAGTAAAGCCAAGGTCATGTACCGGGGCTGATAAGGAGTCTGATTTGACTTCAACAAAGAATTCATTTCCACAAACTGTCCATCAGGTTGGAATCCTCAGCCTCTGCTTCCCAGCTTCTGCAAGGACTTTCCCCATCTTCCTTGGTCATAGTGCATCTCAGTGCCTTCCCTTGACATGATCTTCGATTTATCCTGTATGCATCTTGGCTAGACAGAGTTCTTCGTACGTCATCTCCTCCATTAGACTGAGTACCTCGAGAACAGGAACTGTGCTTTGTCTTTCTTTGTATCCTCAAGACTTAGCACAGTGCCTGGGAAAAAATGAGGGCTTCATAAATGCTTTTTGGCTTGCCTTTAGTTGATAAGAGAAACAGGAGTGTAACATGCTGGGAAGGTGGACTAGACAACACATCCAGCTGAGGAGTTCAAATTTACGCTTGTCATGTAAGGAAGAGAGATTCAAGGGGCTGCAATGAGACGCCAGGCTGAAGGAGAGATCAGCTGAAGAGCAGTGGAAGAGGGACAGAGAGAGAAGCCTGGGAGTTCTAAAGGGGTTAGAACCAGTTATCCTTCTGGGATATATACCTCCACTAAGACTCTTCAAGAATAGTTACCTGAATTCTCAATGGGGGTTTGGAATTGGACTCACTCTGGCCAGAGCCATCCAGATCTTTCCCTGAGATTTCTCTCTCTCCCTGACCTGTTCCTGGACTCCTGAATTAAAAGCTAATTAGCTGAGGAATAGGGATCTATCAGCAGCTAGCCAGAAGAGGGTTCAAGGCACTCAGCCTTGAACTCTGAGAACTTGGGCGGGGGCAGTCTGTTAGAGGAGACAAGTGTTAGGGTTTACTACTCCCCATTTTCTTTGTCCACCACCCTTACCTTTCCTTTCCTGCATGAACCCAAATAAATTGTATACTACTTTAGAATTAGGTCTGTCTGGTTTCTGATACTCGGAAAGGAGGCAGAAGATTTAGGGAGAATCACATCTCTCCCCAAAGGGAAAGGTTCACTCAGGATCCCATTGATCCATACTGCCTGACCCAAGGGACAAGAACTCTCCTTGTAGTGGGGTGGCCCCAGATTTCTGGAGGGAAGTGACAGCAGATGTCCCTAAGGAGACCAGAGGTAGAAGAATCCATCCTACCTCTCAACAATAGCTGGGACCAAAGGGGAGGCAGTGGGCCATCTTACCAAAGCTAATCTCTCTAGTTCTTCTCTTCCATCTCCCAGAACTATCCTCTGAGGAGACATATTCCCTCTCAGGGTGACAAGACTTAGCTACCTCTCTCCCAGAAAAAGAGAGAAGAAGAATCTCTTCATCCTCTCTCCTCATTTCCCTCTCTCCTTCCATTCCCCCTGTTCCCCTCTCATTCCTTCTGTTACACATTGTAGACAATAGGATGATGTCAAAGTATTTGAGCATGATGGAATAATATTTATTCAAGAAGTAGGAACATTTCTTCTGAGAAAAGGATTAAAGAATGGTAGTGATACCAAAAAATTTAATGGAATGGAAGATGGAAGAACCATGTCTCCGAGTTCATGGGATAATAGGAGATAATGGAGAAAATGAGAAATTCCTGATACTTTTTTCCCTAAAAAATGATCTTTAGTCTAGAAATGAAAGAATAAAAATGCCTAATAGGAACTCAAAACCCAAGTTTAGTAAGAAAATAATGAGAATCTTTGGTGACCCTTGATTAGCTCAAGAAGTCACTGCTATGCAACAGGCACTGAGCTAAATAGTGGCAATCTAAAGAAAGAATAAAAATAGCCCCTGTTCTAAACATACTACAATGAGCAAATCAGATATATAAAGGACAACTTGAGAGGAGTCTGAGACAGAGAAGGAATTATTTAATTAAGGAGGACTTGGAGAGGCTTCTTACAGAAAGTAAGCCTTTAGATGGGACTTGAAGGAAGCCATTCAAGCTAGGAGACAAAAGAGGATGGAGAGCGTGTAAGGGAAAGGAAACAGACAGCAGGGAAAATTATTGGAGTCAGTAAACAGAGTGTCATGTGCAAAAAAAGCTTCAAAAAGACAAATGTCAATTGAAAACAGAGTATGTGGAGGAAAATAAGGTGGAAGCAGATTGAAGGCTATGAAAGTATTTAAAGGTCAAAGGCTTTTATATGTGATCCTGGAGGTAATCAGGACCTGCTGGAGTTATTGAATGAAGATGGAGCTTTGAGGTGGGATGTTATGGTCAATCTGCACTTAAGGAAGATCAGTTTGACGGCTGAGTAGAAGATAGATTGGAGCAGGCAGAGATTTGAGGCAGGAAAACCACCAGCAGATTGCAATGGTCTAGGCATGTGATGACAAGAGCCTAAATTCATGAGGTAGAAGCATCAGAGGTAAAAGGGCAACATATATGACAAGCTGTTAAGAAGGTGGAAACAACAGAACTTGACCACCGACCAAAGGTAGAGCCAGCACTGAGAGGGAAGAGTAGAGGATGACACCCAGATTCTGAACCAGAATAATGGGGAAGATGGCGGTACACTTGATAAGAATAGGAAAATTAGGGAAAGTTTAAGGTAAAGATAATGAGTTCAGTTCTGGGTCTGTTTCATTTCAGATTGTTATGGAACCTCCAATAAAAGATGTCTAAAAGGCAGCTGAAGAGGTGAAACAAAAGCTCTGGGGAGAGGTTAGGACCGGATAAGTAAGTCAAAATGATAACTAAAGCAGAGGAGTTGTTGAGATCACCAAATAAAATACTGCAGAAAGACTCTCATCCTATAGCAAATAGGGAAACGAGGTCTTTCCTCAAACCACAGCAATCCTGATCGGCTTGAATATACTCCTGATTGTGGCACTCTAGAAGTAGGTGAGCTCACCCTTTAAGTAGAGGTGCCTTTAGCTTCAATCAATAGAAATGATTTGCCATAGAGCACACAGGCCTTTCTAGAACAATAAATTAATTACTTACAGATTTCCCGAGTTTCAAAAAATTAAATACGAAAACTAAGAATCCATGAATTTTCTTGGTAGAACTGAGAAAACAATGTGGAGGGCATGACGAAATCTCCTTGAATTGTGTTTTATGTCACTTTTTGATTTCCATGAATAAGGAAAACAAGGGAGTCCCTCTGTGTTCTCCGTTCATGTATGTCTGCCAAGCAATTAACATCTCAACATTTCCAGGCAGCTGCCTAATGAAATGCTTGTTTCTCCAGAATGAAATTTTGCATATACAATTTTTACTTGTCCCTCTGAAACCCAGAAAGGTGCTTTTGGTCCAAAGCAGAGTCCCATTTTCCTATTAATATTCCTAGCACTTAGTACTTGGCCCCATGTAAGTGATTAATATGTCTCCTCATTCGTTTTGTGTGTACTGTAAGAGTTTCGGTTTCCTCCTCTGTAAAATGAAGCCAATAATAGCATTAGTACTTATCTCACAAGATTGTGGTAAGAAAATTAAGTAACGTGCATAAAGCATTTTACAGATTGTAAAGTACGATGTAAATGCCAGTTATTTTTAATATGATTCCATGAGATATTATTGATGCCATCATGGAGATGATAGTCCAATAAGGGCAGATGACACACATACCAGTAACTATTATATCAGATTATATGTACAGTATGTAGGAAAGGTATAAGTAAACATCATTGATGAGCATTTATTAAGCACTTACTGTATGCTAAACATGGATGATACAAAGAAGAGAAAAATACACCTCCTCTCCTCAAGGAACTAATATTCCAAGGGGTGAGACGTTACATCCACAACTTTGCAGATACAAATCAAATGTAGTCTAAATGGGAGGTGGCCCCAAGGAGGAAGGCTCTACCAGTGGGAATGACCAAGAAAGGCTTCTTTCACAAGGCAGATTGCAATAGAATCTGAAGGGAATGCAGGGACGTCAGAAGGTGGAACTGAGGAGGGAGAGCATTTTCAGTTCCAATTTTTCCTCTGTTTCTCTCATTGTCTTAGAAGGGATTCAGAATCCCAGAGACAGAAAATGAGAAATTGGACTACTTAAGGTTTTTCAGAATCTCTTATCTCTATCATCTCGGGGAACCAGGAGAACCAGTACATAATCCTATATCATCGGCACATGACCTTGCTCTCTGAGTCTGCACAACAAGGACAATTCACTTCACTGTCTCATGCCTGCCGAGAACTCTTTTCTACATACAAAGAAGCCAGGCTTCAAGAACAAAGGCCATTTTTAAAATTTTGATCCATCTTCAAGCATTTATTACGTTCCTACTTTGTGTAAATATATAAATAAATAAAGGGGGAAAAGCAAAAAAGCACTTCTATTCTATCTGAGGAAACAAATTCTATGGGCATAAGCAGCTACAAAGGGCAAAGTAAATGCAAAGAGAATTAGTAGCTTGGGGCTGAAATATAGGATCAGCTCCAAACAAATCACTTTATTCAGAACATGTGATTATGCCCACTTGCTTAAACCAAACTGCATGGAGAATGAAGTCCAAAACGGTGGGTTTCGCTTCTTTTTATTAGTTCTATATGTACACAATATTCTTGCAAAATGAAGCAGGGGCAGAAATTTCCTAGAAGTGAAAGGAGTCAGTCATTCAGCATAGTGTTGGTCAGGATGTTTTAGAGATGGACAAAGCAGGTCTTAACAACTGATAAGAGTTATCATCTGGGCCCAGAACCCCAAATAATCTGATCTTTTGAGAAGGTTAAAAAGATGGAACCATTCCTGCGTCCACAGAAGCAATATGAAGTTCTTAGGATCAAAGCAAAGAGAACTGAGTAAGACTGTACAAGGCACCAGGGCAAGGAGAGCTTTAATGGATGTCCTCCCTGACGAGTCATCATGCCATAAAATTGGTCCAGATGAGGAACCAGTATTCCTTGCTCTAATTCCTAACACAGATTTTGAGGCCCCTAGAGTGCCCCCCAAATTAAAGGGACATCATCGGAAATGAAAACTATAAAAAAGCTAATCAGACCAAAGATTGAAGTTGGCTATGAAGTCAATGATACCATTCTTGTTCATTCTGATGCTAGATCTGGAGGGGACAAATGATGGACAGAAACTCCAGAGTAGGAGATGAATGGGTATTGTTTGCTTTCTAATGTATGATCATGAAGCCCTGGAAAGGACTAAAAGTCCAGAAGTTTTGTTACTGCGCATGTTGGAAGAACAGTGAGGTTAGCTAGGATTTATTGCATATTGCCTCAAGCATTTTCCCTCTCATCTTTTTCTTTGTTTCCTCTCTGAAAGTCTGTTCATGAAGGAAAAGGGAGCGATGTGTAAATCATTGTAGCTTTTTCAAAACACCATGAAGCAAAATTATATTTTTATCCCCAAAGTCGCAGGAATACTAAATTACAGTAAGAAAAATGCCTATAATGACCTCAAATATTCTAGTTATATTCTAGACTTTTATGTAGATTATGACAGTGTCTGTTTTAGGCAGTAGCAGAAAGGTCATTTTTCAGAGTTTTCTGGTTATTAATGTATCAGATGAAACGACTTTTACCCTCTATAAATTGGTTCATTCTATTAGAACGTTATTAAAAATTAGATTTATTTTCCTGAACTTGACATGATTTAAACAGAAAGTCCTAAATACGTATCATGCACTTCAGATACTTGCCATTCTCATTTACTAGCCTCCACATGACTTTCTTCTCTTTCTCAAAGTGTTTAATCTCTGCCTGCCTGGACTTCATATGCAAAATAGACAGATATACCTGCAGAAACCTTGGCCTCCACGTTCTCCATCCTCAGATTTCAAGACTTTCATCGCTACTCCATTCAACTACCTGTTACCCTTGATTTCATCATTATCTACAATTCTTCCACCTTCATCATTTGGAACTCTCAAATTCTCTCAGAGCAACTTTTTATTTATTTTTATTTATTTTTATATTATTTATTATATTATATATATTTATATTATATATTATATTATATATAATATATAATATAAATATTATATATTATTTATAAACCTGTTCTTCTGGCCATACTCCTAAACCTTTTCCAGATTCATTCTTTACCACATGGTTGATCCTTTCAACTATACATTAGCCTTCGCCCTTGAATTTTTTGTTCCCTTGTCCTGTTGACAGCCAAGCCTTTCTAAAGCCCTGTCAGTTATCCCTATCATCTACATGTTTTCCTATCCCTCCTGTATTGTTAAACACTATCATAGAAAGTCACACAGTCATGTGGTTTGGTTCCACCACCAGCTGATGTTTTCTAACCTCAACTAGACCCTCACGGCTAAATAGCATCCCTTCATTCTTTTCAAATTGACTCCTTGGCCACAAGCTCCACAGTGGCTATTCTAAGCCATTGCTTCCCTCCTTAAGACTCCTATATCACCCACTCTTCTTTATGGCTCATCAAAGGATTCTAATTTTCTGAAAAAACCAAGGCCATTTCCTATAAGTTGCTCTTTGCTTCTACTCCATGTCTTGAAAGCCCCTCTACATTATCATCCGCTTTTCATTTTATTCCATTTCATATATGCTGTATTTTAGTGAAACTGACCTAGTTATCTCCAGTAACCATGTGCCTTCTATATGTGTACATTTACATACATTGTCCCTCTGCTTAAAACATATTCTACTCTCATCTCTACCTGTTTGGCCAAAGAAACTTCTGGTTCTTCAAAACCCAGGTCTGCTGTTATCCTCTGCATGAAACTTTTGCTCATTTCCTCAGTTGTTGTGTTATCTCCATCTTGAAATAATTTTCCAGTTATTTTTCAGTGTACAGCATACATAACCCAAAACCTCAAGCCTGGGTGTTTCATTTTTGTCTTTGCATCCCCAGAACATAGCATAGTGCTTTGCAGATAAAAAGTAGCTCTTCAAATAAATTAAATAACTAAGGCAATGTGTGTATGATGCCAGACAGCCAGTGAATTTTGTCCTTGCTTATTTAACAAGGATCAGTCAAATGATCGACTAAATAGGTTGTTTGAATGAATTTATCAGTGAATGTAGTCAAAATGGTCTTTCTGCATAGGCACAGACTAAAATGTAAATAAATGAATTAAATAAAATTATCTAGCAGGCATAGAAAGCCTTATATCTTCCTATCACTTACAATGAGTAATTCATTTCCATCAGTATTACATAGGGAGGAAGCAATGAGATTCTGAAGAGATGAATATGAGTTCAAGCTCAATATTCATAAAAGCAAAATCAGAAAATATAACATAATGAAAATGACACTAGACTAGGATTCGAGAGACTACTTTTAGCCCTGGAAATGCTAATTAACTCGCTATTCAACTTTGGGATCATCACTTTGTTTCTCAAGGCCTCAGTTAACCTCCTCTCTAAAATGACAAAATTGAACTAGATAATCTCCAAAACCCCCTTTGGGCTCAGAAATTCTAAGTTTCCACTACAAGAAGTAAAATCAAGGCAAGCTATGATTAGAGTGAAATTAAATGTAGAGGAAGATAAGGAGAACACAGGTTTTAAAAGTGCCATTCACAGCAGTTCACGGTGACATATGGTAGGTAGAAGTTAAATAACCACCCTGGAGAAAGGTATTGCCAATGTGAATCTCAGACAAGAGGAAGAAAATCACTGACACTGGCTATTTAATGCTAAAGATAACTTCTTAAAGAAAATAACAGTGCTATGCACTCCAAGAGCCCAGTCTAAGACTTGATGATAGGATGTTCCAGAAGCATCTCTGACTGGGTCTATCCAGATAAGGCTGAGCACAGTACTATGAATACAATCCATGTGGGTTGAATCTGTCATTTGTCATAATCAGTGTCAGCCATTGCAGGATTCTGACCATGTGGTGATACTATCATATGAGATCTGTATTGACCTTTGAACCATTAGGAGACAACAAAAAAACTGACATTTGTCATGTGAGCATGGATGCTAATAACTAAGTTTTCACATTCAAAGAACTGATAATACTAAACATGTTAACATGAATTTACTCATTAGCTATCAGAGGAAACTGTGTTTTGGATGAGAAGGTGTTACCTTTATTTTTTTTATTTTTATTCAATTATATTTTACTTTCAGTTCCATATTCTATTCCTTCTCTTCCCCTCCCCAACTACTGAGAAGGCAAGAAAAATAAAAGCCATTAGAAATATGTATAAAAAGGCGAAATAAATTTCTACATTATCCATGCTCAAAGAAAAAAGAAGGAAATAGAAAAAAATATGCTTCGATATGCACTTTGAGTTCATCTGTTCTCTTTCTTGGGGCAGATAGCATGTTTCTTCATAAATTCTTTGGAATTTTACAGATTTGTGAAGTATTGCAGAGTTGCTTTTCTTTACAATATTGCTGTACTGCATTAATTGTTCTCCTACTTCTGCTCCCTTCGCTTTGTATCAGTTCATACGAATCATTATGGATTTTTCTGAAAACATTCCCTGTATCATTTCTTACAGCAAGACAGTATTCAATCACATTCAGATACCACAAAGAGTAGTTTTTCAAAGATCAGTGCTATTATACAATATGTAGTGAAAGTTCCAGCTTCCCTTCTTCCAGGCTATCCAGAGTGCTGATGTGCATTACACATAGAAAGTAGGGCGGTATTTTATTTTTTATTGAAAGGTTAATGTTCCCAAACCTTTTCAAAAAGGCAAGATGGAGAGACTTACAGGTAAACATGGTGGCAGCCTAGATGTAGGACTCTTCCTCTCCTCACCACCTGCAGATACAGACTACCTCAAAAAGCCAAAATACCCAAACTCACATGAATGAAGGGACTCTACAGTAGGGCGCAGCATTGAAGGTACCTGGGATTTGGGCATTTCCACACCATAAGGGGGTGAAAAAGCTTCCACCAAAACGCAAGCTTATTCACCCACCCCCACCCCACCTATGGAGCCAGAGACAGTGTGCATTAGGATCAGTGAGTGAGCAAGGGGCACAGCCAAAATCCTTGCTTCTTAGCTCCATACATAGAGAGCTTGCCCATCTCACTCAGATTTCTAAGTGGAAAGGGAAGGAAAATCACCACAGTAATGGCAAACAGTGCCCAGGAACAACAACTTCCTAACACCAAGAAAAAAAGAAGAAGGGGTTGACCCTGGATAATTTTTACAGAGGAAAAGCCCAAGCTATAGAGGAAATAGAAGAGGAAATACAAATAAATGCACCAAAACCTTCCCCCCAAAATGGAAATTGTCCACAAGTTCTTGAAGAATTTAAATTGGAGCTTATCAAAAAGATGGAAGCCTTCTGGCAATAAAAGTGGGAAGTAGTACAAAAAGAAAATAACAGTTTAAAGGACAAGAATTCCCAATTGGAGAAAAAGCTGGAAGCCACGAAAAGCAGGATAGACCAAACTGAAAAGGAAAACCAGTCCTTAAAGACCAGAATTAGGCAATTAGAATCCAATGATCTTACAAAACAGCAAGAATTAGTAAAGCAAAGTCAAAAGACTGACAAAATAGAATAAAACATAAAATATCTCACTGAAAAGATGACAGATCAGGAAAACAGAGCAGGAAGAGACAATTTGAGAATCATTGGTCTACCTGAAAACCCAGAAATAAACAGAAATCTTGACATCATAGTATAAGAAATTATCCAAGAAAACTGCCCTGATATTCTTGAACTAGGGGGTAAGAGATATTGAAAGAGTTCATAGAACACCCTCTACACTAAATCCTCAAAAGACAACTCCCAGGAATGTAATTGCCAAATTCAAGAGCTTCTAAGTTAAGGAGAAAATTTTACAAGACACCAAAAAGGGACAATTCAGATATGAAGGAGCACCAATCAGGATTGTGAGGGATACATTTATGGATTTTTGACTAATATATTATCCTTATAGGGATTAATTCCAATACCAATAAAAATACTCAAGTCAGTTTGGGAATTTTATGGTGGTTTAACTAATATAGAGGGAAGAAATTAAGAAGAAGAGAGAGGGGAAAGGATATAAGATTTCTCTGGCCTAGCCTGAGCCAAGAGGAGTTCAGAAACCTTCCAGCCATGAGGTCTCCTCTGAAATAAGGGACTTCCTAGGAGAATGGTGTTTTTAGGAAAGGTAAAGGAAAAAAAGGAATCAGCCTAAACCCCAAGAGAGCTCAGGGAAGCTGCCTCACCTGAACCACACTACTAAGCTTCTTCCAGTCACCACATCAAGGATGATCACCACTAAATCCAGACAATAGCTGCAGCCACACCAAGATGCCAAGACATCCAGCACGCTGCCACCAGCCACCTCTCTGCCTCGAAAAAGAGAGCCACAGCTCTGCCAAAAGACGTGGATAGAGGAAGTGACGCAAAATATATAGACTGTTTTTTTTTACATCACTTCCTGCATCTCACATGTCCCAATGGTAGCTTACGCTTGATTTAAGACAGCCCAGGGGGGTCTGTTAGTTGTTTCTGATTTGTCATTTGCTAGCACATATCTGTTATAGGACATCCTTGACAACACTTAATCCTTAAGTAGGGGTGTAGACATTCCTGTTTGTTAAATTAAGCAGAGTGGAGTAAATCTAAAATTCACAATCCCCCCTAATGATGATTGGGGGACTAGTCTCCCCATTTGATCACTAAACATAATCATCCTGCACCTCTAAATTCTTCTAACTGCAGGTGCATACAAAATTTCACCTTCTAAGAAGAAACTACAATAGTTAGATAGAAACCAATCCAGGTAGGATTGATGCATTTCTTATCCATTACAAAAGGACTTCAGACATCCTTTCAAAATCTATGGGATGCGGTCAATGAAGTATTCAGGGGAAATTTATATCCTTGAGTTCATACATTAACAAATTAGGGAGGGCAGAGGTCAATGAATTGTACATGCAAATCAAAATAATGAAAGTGAACAAATAAAAAATTCCCAGATAAAACTAAATTAGAGATCCTAAAAATTATGGGAGAAATTGATAAAATCAAAAGTGAAAGAACTATTGAACTAATAAATAAGACTAGAAGCTGGTATTTTGAAAAAACAAACAAAATAGACAAACTACTGGTAAATCTAATTTAAAAAAAAAAGGAAAGAAGACAACCAGATTAACAGTATCATAGATGAAAAGGGAGACCTAAGCTCCAAAGAAGAGGAAATTTCAACAAATAAATAAAATAAAAAAGAGGAAATTAAGACAATCATTAAAAACTATTTTGTCCAATTATATAGTGACAAATATGGCAATCTAGGTGAAATGCATGAATATTTACAAAAATATAAATTGCTTAGATTAACAGAAGAAGAAATAGAATTCTTAAATAATACCATATCAGAAAAAGAAATTGAACAAGCCATCAAAGAACTCACTAAGAAAAAATCCCCAGGGTCAAATGGATTCACAATTGAATCTATCAAACATTCAAAGAACAACTAATCCCAATATTATACAAACTATTCAACATAATAAGCAAAGAGAGGGTTCTACCAAATTCGTTTTATGACACAAATATGGTACTGATTCTAAAGCCAGGCAGGTCAAAAACAGAGAAAGAAAACTATAGACCAATCTCCTTAATGAACATAGATGCAAAAATCTTAAATAAAATACTAGCAAAAACACTCCAGCAAGTGATCCCAAGAGTTATTCACTATGATCAGTTGGGATTTATACCAGGAATGCAAGGATAGTTCAATATTAGGAAAACCATTCATATAATTGAGATATCAACAAGAAAACCAACAAAAATCACATGATCATCTCAATAGATACAGAACAAGCTTTTGATAAAATACAACACCCATTCCTACTAAAAACACTAGAAAGCATAGGAATAGAAGGGCCTTTCCTAAAAATAATAAACAGTATATACCTAAAACCATCAGCAAACATCATCTGCAATGCGGAAAAACTCAAAGCCTTCCCAATAAGATCAGGAGTCAAGCAAGGATGCCCATTATCACCTCTATTATTTAACATTGTACTAGAAACACTAGCAGTAGCAATGAAAGAAGAAAAAGAAATTGAAGGTATTAAAATAAGCAATGAGGAGACCAAGCTATCAGTCTTTGCAGATGATATGATGATCTACTTAAAGAATCCTGAAGAATCAGCTAAAAAGCTAGTGGAAATAAACAACTTTAGCAAAGTTGCAGGATACAAAATAAACCCACATAAGTCATCAGCATTTCTATATATCTCCAACACATTTCGGCAGCAAGAATTAGAAAGAGAAATTCCATTTGTCACCACCCTAGACAATATAAAATACTTGGGAATCTATCTGCCAAGACAAATACAGGAACTATATGAATACAACTACAAAACACTTTCCACACAATTAAAACTAGATCTAAACAACTGGAAAAAAAAACATTAACTGCTCATGGGTAGGACGAGCTAACATAATAAAAATGACCATCCTACCCAAACTTATTTACTTATTTAGTGCCATACCCATTGAACTACCAAAAAACTTTTTTACTGAATTAGAAAAAACCATAACAAAATTCATTTGGAAGAACAAAAGATCAAGGATATCCAGGGAAATCGTGAAAAAAAAATGTGAAGAAAGGTGGCCTTGCAGTCCCATATCTCAAACTATACTATAAAGCAGTGGTCATCAAAACACTATGGTTTTGGCTAAGAGACAGAAAGGAGGATCAGTGGAATAGACTTGTGGTAAGTGACCTCAGCAAGACAGTCTATGATAAACCCAAAGATCCCAGCTTTTGGGACCAAAATCCACTATTTGATAAAAACTGTTGGGAAAATTGGAAGACAGTATGGGAGAGATTAGGTTTGGATCATCATCTCACACCCTACACCAAGATAAACTCAGAATGATTGAATGATGTAAACATAAAGAAAGAAACTATGAGCAAATTAGGTGAACACAGAATAGTATACATGTCAGATTATTGGGAAAGGAATGATTTTTAAAACCAAGCAAGAGTTAGAAAAAAAATCACAAAATAAAATCAATAATTTTGACTATATCAAATTAAAAAGGTTTTGTACAAATAAAACCAATGCACCCAAAATTAGAAGGGAAGTAACAAATTAGGAAATAACATTCATAACAAAAACTTCTGATAAAGGTCTAATTACTCAAATTTACAAAGAGCTAAATCAATTGTACAAAAAATTAAGCCATTCTCCAATTGATAAATGGGCAAGGGACATGAATAGGCAGTTTTCAGATAAAGAAATCAAAACTATTAATAAGCACATGAAAAACTGTTCTAAATCTCTGATAATCAGAGAGATGCAAATCAAAACAACTCTGAGGTATCACCTCACACCTAGCAGATTGGCCAACATGACAGCAAAGGAAAGTAATGAATGCTGGAGGGGATGTGGCAAAGTGGGGACACTAATTCATTGCTAGTGGAGTTGTGAATTGATCCAACCATTCTGGAGGGCAATTTGGAACTTTACCCAAAGAGCGCTAAAAGACTGTCTGCCCTTTGATCCAGCCATAGCACTGCTGGGTTTCTTCCCCAAAGAGACAATAAGTAAAAAGACTTGTACAAGAACATTCATAGCTGCGCTCTTTGTGGTGGCAAAAGAAACTGGAAAATGAGGGGATGCCCATCAATTGGGGAATGGCTGAACAAATTGTGGTATCTGTTGGTGATGGAATACTATTGTGCTCAAAGGAATGACAAACTGGAGGGATTCCATGTGAACTGGGACAACCTCCAGGAAGTGATGCAGAGCGAGAGGAGCAGAAGCAGGAGAACATTGTACAAAGACTGATACACTGTGGTATAATCGAACATAATGGACTTCTCCATTAGTGGCAATGCAGTGATCCTGAACAACCCAGAGGAATCTATGAGAAAGAGCATCATCTACATTCAGAGGAAAAACTATGGGAGTAAAAACACCGAAGAAAAACAACTGCTTGAATACGTGGATCGAAGGCATATAGTTGGGGATGTAGGCTCTAAATGAATATCCTAGTGCAAACATCAACAGCAAGGAAATAGCTTCTGATCAAGGACACATGTAAAACCCAGTGGAATTGTGTGTGGGCTACAGGAAGGTAGGGGGAGGGGAGGGAGGGAAATAATAGGATTCTTTTAACCAAGGAATAATGTTCTAAATTGATAAATAAAATTTAGGAAAAAATTAAAAGAAAAAGCCAAGATGCCACAGATAAAAGTGTTTCTTTGGTTACTCCTTTCATACATATAATTAGGACCACTTAATGATAATCTTTTTATTTTACTTATATTATACTTATATACTTATATATTATATTTTCATCTTACCTTCCACAGCTTTTGACCCAGGTGCCAAAGCTAAGAAAAGGCACATCATTCTTACTTTATTTCCCAACAAGTGATATCTAAGGTCAAATGCATGTCCTTGACACTTGAGCCTATCTCCTATCTCCCTGATTCCAGTAATAATTTTACTACATTGTCCCAAGATAGATTTTACTAAAAATGAACTTTGGGATTATGCCTATATCTAAGTTATTTGATGTTTATAATTACATTTTCAGGAGTTGTAGAACAATTATGGTCAAGGAAAATTGTTATGGCTTTTACTTAAATGAATTCTTAGATTTAAAAAGTTACATTTTTCTCTATCACATTTCCAATGGAGAAAAACAACAGTTTAACTTAAGGCTTTCACCAAGATTTGCATTTTGTAGTTAAAGTTCAGTAAACGTAGTTGGCTCTCTACTCTCTGACTGACAAGAATGCATATTTTTATATCTTGACTTGAGAATCTAGACTAATGTATATGAGGAGTTATGTTACCTCCTCGTGCCTTAGAATGAAGAGCTTCTCCCATTTTAAAAAGCTAAAACGGGACCTAAAAATAGCATATGACAAGGCTGTCCATCTGGAATTAACGTTCTGTGCATCACAAGTGAGAAGACACTAAATCCTGAAAGAGACTCAGAATTGGATGGGCCACTGAAGTGTTTTGCCAACAGGAAAGGCAGATGATTGCTTTTCTCATGCTGTGCCACGTTGCCAAGGATAGGAATACAGCTGTTGTGTGAGATTTATACTCGTTTCACTTCACTATCAAATGCAACATGCATCATTTTTCTTTAATTACTCCAATTAGTTAGGTAGGTCTAGGTGATGGACTGAGGTCTGAACATCATGAAAGTGAGTTACTGGGATAGATGAAAGAAAAATGTTTGTTGCAGTCAAAAGGAAGAAAAGGTGTCTGTGTTTTTTTTAAAAAAATAGAACTTGTCCCTGCAACAATGTAGTTAGCATTTTTAATGTCTAGTTAACCGGAACTTGGAATGTTCAATTCTAGAGAAAGTAAAATTGATCATAAGCCATGTACCATATTGTTTTTAAAAAATACTAATCAGATGACAATTTAGCTCCCCTGATGGCGACTTCATGCTCTGTAAAGGCCTTTTACCACAACTCTTCATTCAAAACTGAAATGATTTTTGGTTCCCTGAATCACGAGCTCAGAAGTCCTGACAAAGTTCCCAAGGGCCCCTGTGACTGGTTCTTTGTAAACTAATGCCTTGATCTGATAAAACTGATGTGGCTGTTGAGTCATTTTTTAGTCTTGTCTAACTGTGATCCCATTTGGGGTTTTCTTGGCAAAGATCCCGGAATAGTTTGCCATTCTTTCTCTGGTTCGTTTTACAGATGAGGAAACCAAGGCAAACAGGATCAAGCAACATGCCCAGGCTTACAGAGTTATTATTGAGTGTCTGAGATCAGAGCTGACCTCAGGAAGATGACTCTTTCTGAGTCCAGGCCCAGCACTTTATCCACTGGACCTCCTTCAGTTTGCTTCCACCAAGGATAGCCCACACGGACACAATGTTCTACAATTTAGAAAGTATTTTGAATATAGTATTTCTTTTGGCCCACAATAACCCTATGAGATGGATATGACAAGTCTTGTCTTTGTTTTATAGATTAGGAAAAGAGGTTCAGAAAGAAGGGACTTGCCTATGGCCACATAACTAGTAAGTAGCTGAGCTGAGACTTGAACTTGTGTCTCCTTTATACCACTAGCTCTCTCCTGAGAGCTGAAACGAGGACAGAACACCTGAAGTTTTAATCCAGGCACCAACATTTAGAGGAAAAAGTTTTCAATAATTTTAGAGGATTGTGTCATTTTTAAGACTTTTCTACAATTACGTTTTGACAACATGATCAGATATGTGAAAGTGAGTCAGACCATAAAGGTCTGAGATGGTTGGCACGTCTTCCTCTATCTGTGTTACACTCCATATGAGATTCTGCGCCAGTTGGTGGCATCCCCAGAACTGACTCAATGACGTCTCCAAAAAGCTGGTACTTGGAGCCTTTCCCTCAGAGTTGATTTGAGGACACATTTACTATTGCTTGCCGCAAGTACCGCACTTGCTGGTTTTGACTTCAGTCCCAGCAGTAATCTTTTACCTTCCCTCCAGACCCGAAAAGAGAGCTTTCTTCAGCTGCTTGTTCTCCTCTGACATCTGCTCTAAGATTTCTCCCATTCTGTTCCGCATTCTGAGATGGTTACACTGTCTTGCACAATAGCCCAGCTCTTCCCATTCTGGAAGGTCAGTTCCCCGCCGTTCAGGCTCTGGGAAGCTTTGCTAGTCCGTCTTAATAGCACCATCTCTGTGAGAAGTCTGTTTTCTAAGTCATCATAGATAGTTAGTAGCTCACTTTTGTGTACATGCAGGTCACACTCACAGAACGGTAAGTATGAATTCTTATCAATTCAGTTCAGGACAGGGAGGTGCAAATGACCAAACCACCATCCGCGGTGTCCACTCTGCAGCAAAACATGCCAGGATATGATTTCAAACATACGTTTAACTCCTCAAACGCTGGGGCAGCCACCCTCTGTGTCTCCAATGAGATGGGAAACTTGTGCCAGCCTTTCCGACACGTAAGATGAACCTCATCTTCCTAAGCCAGGCTGCTCTCTGCATGGACCACACCTCTGTCCAGCTGGATCTGTCGAGGACATAAAAATAGGAGCATGACCGTGTCACAATATCCGGGGCGTCCAGTTCCAGTTACATGGATAAACCATGGAGGACATTCAGATCGCAAGACCCTGTCACTCCCAGATGAAGTGGGGCTAAATGAAGCTCTTCTTTCTGCTGGAGTAGAACTCGAGTATCAGCTGCCACCCAGTCTCTCAGATGTCACTGTGTGAATCAGCACCTGTTCCCATACTTGGGTCTTCCCCTGCCTCCCCCCCCAATGTCTGGTCATGCTTGACCCAGAGAAGAGCCCTATATACGTCCCTCTGACTTTCCTTATCCCGCTGACTGCCCTTCCTCCATTTCCCCTCCCCACACCTGACCTACTTCCCTTTGTCTCTGCTCACTCTGTCCTGTTTCGCTTCTAACCTTCCTTGTACTGACCTTTGGAATTCACACTTCAGTCAGAAAATAGAAGTTTATTGCTAGAAAACGAACGACAGAACAGCAGGACTGTCTAGCCCAAGGCTGGCGGGGTGATGAGAATGGCGGCACTCTGCAAAGCAGGCTTGAAAGAGGGCCACCGGGTAAGAGGGCTGTCATACTGTCCCATTCTAGCAAGAAATGCCGATGCTCTCGGACCCAGGCCTGCTATTCCTGCCCTAGTTAGGGTTCTTTGTGTCTTCACAAAGGTGCTCATCTTCATTAAGGACTTTCTCCTTCCATGCATGGAGGCAGGGAATGACTGCCTCTATGGTCCCTCCCAATGCTAAATCCACCAGGTACCACTCTAGCAAGTTACATAAAGTAAGTGATCAATAACAAGGGTGATGACTAGGATGAGAATCACGCATTTGCAGCACCTACACCCTTCCTTTCTTTCCTTTTCTCTGCCATTCATCAAAGTTAATTGGGAAAACTTGTGAGACAGATGCTTTCATCATACTAATCTAGGCTATGTGAAGAAATAGGTGTCAAGAGCAAGAGTGAAGCAAAAATGTAGAAATACGTATTAAGCTATCCCCCTACTTGAAGTGGCTCTATTTTGAATTACTTCATGGATAATCTGCTGGACAGAAAAAGAGAAGGTTCACCCTTGGACGAGTTTTCCGTAATTTTCTCCTTTAAGTGAAAATACCCTCTTTAACATCAGACTCAAAGGAGATAATTGATCTAGTTTCAAATTCACTTGGGATTTAGCTGGGTCAGTAACATTGTCTTCCTTTATGAAGGGCAGGGCATTAAATTTTAAAACAATTAGAACTCGAGTCCAGGAATATTCTCCCATTTCGTCCTAGCAAGAAACACAACCTTTGCTCCTCCACTTCTTTTTCTAGAGGCAGACCCTGGTACAGCCCTTGCGTTTTCTTGGTTTCTAAATCTGTGTTGTTTTTCTTTGTAAAAAATTCCATTCCTCTTGTTAGTTTGGGCAGGATTAATAAAGCAACATTTCTAAAGTCCTCAAGAGCAAAAAAGAAATATCGTTGTGGAAGACAACATTACCATTTCGCTATTTCTATATTGAACCTCAGGCTCCCTTTGATTTTCAGCTATTTTCTATGAATTATCTAGTTTTCAGAAGTCACACTAAATGCTACAGGCAAAATACTACTTTGATCTCATTATAGGATCCTTTTTTTTAACCTGAGCATTGTGTAGTACTGCACGAGGTCAAAAATCGTCTCACAAGAGGTAATTCTCTCTCCCTTTTAAAGTAGTGTTTATGTCTCCTCTACTGGAATATTGGAGCATCATTTTTCATGAGGGTCATACAAAACTGCTCTGATGCCTGAGTGGGGAAAGAGGGATGTACCACATATGGCTTACAAATTGCTTCATCAGTTTCCTCACGTTTGCAAAAATGAAGAACAGCAACTCCAATTGGCTCAACAAGTTTAAGCAATTACCTTGCAGATGCAGTAACAGTGAAGAAAGTTCAGTTCCATTTCTGCAAGCACTAGGCCAAATGAGAACTGCAAGCAAAGCAATGAGCAGTGATTTTTTTTTTCCAGTTCTTAATGCTTCAGGCGAGGGATTCAATCCTAAGAGCTGGGCTACTGAGAAAAGGGAAGAATACTGAGCAATGGGGTAGTGATTTCAGCGAACGCCGTTGAAGGCAATAGTGGAAAGGAAATCATGCCAATGACGAGGAAGAAATAGAAAAGGAGTAATTAAAAATAAGTAAGGACATCATTGCAGAATAATAATGAAAATCAAACAACAAATCTAGGGGAAGCGCTTTATCTCTTTAGACCAAAAAGAAGCATTTGAAGAGACACTGATGGGGTCTTTGGAGTCATAGAAGCAATAATGACGTACTTGGGATATTGAAGGCATTGTGATCAGCTTGCTGATAGAGCTGGTTTTCCCTTGCAAACGGCTTTTGAGTTTGTAACAGTCTCCATTTCAAAGCTGTCCACCCTGCTGACACTCTCTGATCACTTTGCTTACTCAGACCAGGTGTTTCCTGAAACCGACTTTCGGTGCCAATAGCGCAGCCCCTCCGAGGGAGCTTCCCCGTCTCAGCCCAGATGTATGGCATTTTTCAGCCCGGAGTCTCTGGGGGGCTCAGATTTAAACTTTTAAAGGAAAGAGCAAATCGTTTCCCTCTCTAATGGGATTGCATTTCTTTTCTCCTTTAGAAAATCTGGAGGCTTCTTGTATTCCCAGTGTGTTATTTCCATGCATTGTGGCACCTGAACTAAGATCTGTGAGGCAGAGAAGCTCTTATTCTCATCATGCTACATAGGTGGAAGTAGGAGAAATGGGAAATCCTTCTCTGGTGCAGTCTGGAGGATTTTATTTCATCTGGAGGGCAAATGGGCCAAAGGGTGGGAATCGTCCACATCCTCGGCAAACAGCAGTCCTCCAAGGAGGCTTTTGTTGTCATTTGACTTTATCCCTTTAAGGGGAGCAAGTGAGATGCGAATCTACCTCCCCCTGAGGACCGAAGGGTTTTTAACATTAGAAAATGCCTCAGGAAGGCGACAGACTGAAATGTCAGGACACTTCAGAACTGTGATGTCCTCAGAAGTGACCTCGTGCTCAGCGGAGCCACAAATCTGGCCATATGATAGTCGGTCAGTGACTAGGAAACGGAAAATTCTCTTCCTTAAATCTAGATGCCTCTGTCTGAGCAGTCCCTGAATTATTGCTGAGTTTCCGAAGTGCAGATGATAAAGGCTTTAAATAAGCACATCAGTTCAATCACCCAGGCTTTGATGGGCACAGATGGCATTACAATGTAGTGACTCCACTGAGGAATGGCCCTGGGCAGTATTTTAGAGGATGCCAAGCCTAAGATCAGCTTGGCATCTCTCCCCCAGCCTCCCAATGGTGCTTCCTGATACTCAAGAAAGCTACATTATTTTGAGTTCCATGGGCTCTTCCACTTTCAAATCCAAACTTGTATGCGCCAAATACAGTTTACCAAGTAACTCTATGAAGGGCACTTAGTTTGAAATAGGGGAATATTAGAAACGTGAGTTTTCAAGATGGAAAGAAATTAATCCACAGCAGTTGAATTTTAGATGCTTAGAGACATGGTTTTTTTAATAGGAGACCTTACCTAACACTTTTCACATTACCCATGTAAAAATACCTAGTTTGCAAAGCTAAGTTTCTATCATCGTTTCCTAAGTACAATTGAGAAAAAAATCAGTTGTTCATCAAACCAAATCGTCCTTTTCTTTCACCAAATACTAGCGTAATCTAATCACTTGTATCATTTATTTCACGTTTCTACTTCTTTTCCTTGATCTTGATATATATATATATATATATATATATATATATATATATATATATATGAATAGTAGTGAAAGGAAAAAAAGGAATGATGAGGGCAATTTACAAGTTTTCAGAAAATTGCTGTTGAGTCAATGAAAGGGAACAAAAAGATGATAGGCAAGAGTGCATGGTGGGAGTTCGATATCCTTGCTAAGTTCCTTCTAGGTTTCATTTCTCCAGACCCTCATGATAGAGACTTTAATATATAGTCCCCTGAGCTTCAGGACCACTATCAGACCCTTAACATGTTCTTTATAGTTATGCTTTGGGATCTCTTTTGAGGCTCAATAATAAAACCATAAAGGTGAATTCCTCTAATTTAGCTAGCACCTATCCATGGGAAATGATGACAACAAGGTACCTGAAATTCAGTTTAGAATGATTTTGATCATTGCTTAGCATACAGTATAATGAATATAAAGGGCAGCAGCTGCTTAGTGAACTCTTGAATAGGAATTTCTGGTCAGTTTCTGAGTGCAATAAATTATTTTTACTTTTCTAATGTGTATAGATCCTGGGTCCCTTAGACATTATGTCTCAGAATGGACAATAAGACAACAGAATCTTATACTATAAAGGGAATTAGATGATCAAGTCTTCATAACCACAAATACTCTTTATCATCATAACACCAACTACTCAATCACTCATGATATGTTGGAATAAACCAGGAAAGGAATACAATTTCTAAAGTAGCACATTGTATTTGGCTGCCACATAAAATAATTGTTTTCCTTTCTAATTTTCAAGTCTTTCTACGTTTCTCAGCTAAGAAAATCTACAGCTGAAATGTAAATGAATAAATGTATAAGGAATGCACACATCAGAGAGAATATGTGCAGGTGTAGAAAACAGTAATCAATGAATAAGAAGATAAAAGATAGAAATGAGGAAATGCTGAGTGCATTTCTTTTCATCAGGATTAGGAAATACCTGGTATCCAATGTAAAAATTTCTTGTTGTTTTGTGAGGTTAGGGTTCAATTGGTGGGATGGAGGAAACCCCCATTATTTCATTAATATGAACATGAATATAGATAAACAATGTGTCTATAACTTTTAGTCTGACAGGTTGGCTGGGACATTCAGAGATAAAAATTACTTAAATGGTACCTCAGGTTGTAAGAATCAAATGAAAAGACTGAACTCGGGTTTTACTGCATTGGACTGAATTCAAGGTTGGCCCTCAAACCACTAAACTAAATTACTTCTACTAAATGTCTTATAAATGAAGGAAATCACAAGTCTGCATTCAAAGGAAGTATATCTTCATAGTTCAAAGTAAAATAAAAAATCATTTTCACAATTTTTTTCTTTATTCCCAGATGAAAACTTACAGGCTACTTAAGCTGCCCATAACTGGTTGTCTCCCAGATGGAAGATAGCCTTGAGGGTAAATTGTTGCATTATTTTTCTATTTCATTATGGTTTTCCAGATTTATTTATTCTTTTTCAGTTTATTTTGTTTTTGTTTGCTTTATTTTTTCCTTATTATATATACAATCAATTTTTAACTTTTTTTAAATAATCTTGAATATCAAATTCTCTCTCTCTCTTTCCCTTCCATTCCCTTCCCCTAATTGAGATGGTGAGCAATCTGGTATGGATTTTATGTATGCAATCATGCAAAACATTTTTACATGTTACTCCTCTTGTGGAAGAAAATTTGAACAAAAAAAAAAAACAAGAAAGCAAGCCAAGTAAAGTGTGCTTTGGTCTGGATGAAGACTCCATCAGTTCTTTCTTTGGAGTTAGATGACATTTTTCATCATGAGTCCTTGGTGATTGTTCTAGATCATTGTATTTCTGAGAATAGCTAAGTCATTCACAGTTGTTCATTATACAATACTGCTATTGTATAAAATGTTCTCCTGGTTCTACTTACTTTACCCTGCACCATTTAATGCAAATTTTCCTAGGTTTTTCAGAAATCATCCTGCTTATCTTTTTTTATTGCCCATTATTTATCCATTACAAGTATATACAACAACTTGTTTGGCTATTCTCCAATTGATAAGGATCCCCTGACTTTCCAGGTCTTTGCACAAAAATAACTACTATGAGTATTTTTTTTATATATGGATCCTTTTCCTTTTTGTTTTTTATTTCTTTGGAAAATAAATGTAATAATAGTAGAGCTGAGTAAAAGAGTAGGCATGGTTTTATAGCCCTTTGGATATAATTTCAAATTCCTCTCTAGAATGGTTAAATTAATTCATGACTTCTCCAGCAGTGCCTTTTTGGCTCCAGCATTTGTCATTTTCCTTTCTCTGTTATTAAAGCTAATATGATAGATATGAGGTTGTACCTTACAGTTGTTTTAACTTGCATTTCTCTAATCAATAATAGTTCACAGCATTTTTTCACAGGACTATAGATTATTTTGATTACTTTATCTGAGAATTGCCTGTTCATCTCCTTTGACCATTTATCAATTGGGGAAAGATTTATACTCTTATACATTTGACTCATTTCTCTATGTAATTATTTTTATTAGAGAAACTTTATAAGAGAAACTTGATATAAGGTTTTTCACAATCATGATTACCATGCATTACCCTCAATTTTATTTCCCCTTCTGTTCATCCTGTTCTCTCTCTCCTTACATCCTATCCATCCACAAAAGTGTTTTGCTTCTGACTACCACCTCTCTCAATTTGCCTTTCCTTATATCAGTAGCCTCCTTCTCTTATTCCTTTCTTCTCCTACTTTCCTATAAAGTCAATTTCTATACACAATTGTATAAGTATGCATTCCCTTTTTGAGCCAATTTCAATAAGAGTAAAGTTCAAACCCTCCTCTCTTTACCTCCTTCATCTTCCTCTCTGCTGTAAAAGCTCTTTAGTGTCTCTTTTATATAAGATAATTAACCCCCTTTTCCCAGTGCATTCCTGTTTTTTTACCCCTTGATTTTCTTTCTTTTGGGTACCATCCAATCATTTTTATCAAACCTGTGTCTTTTATATATCAGCATATAACTGCCCTAATAATGATAAACTTATTAGGGATTATAAGTATCATCTTCTCATCTCAGGATGTAAACAGTTTGACATTATTGAATCTCTTAATATGTTTCTTTCATGTTTACCTTTTCTATGCTTCTTTTGGACCTTGTATTGGAGAGTCAGATATTTTATACATCTCCAATCTTTTCATCAAGAATGTCCAAAAGTTCTCTATTTCATTGAATATTCATTTTTTCCCCTGAAGGATTGTGTTTGGTTTTTTTGGGTAGGTGATTCCTGGTTGAAGCCCTCTCTCCTTGCCCTCTGGAATATCATGTTCTAGGTACTTTGACCCTTTCATGTAGAAGCTGCTAAATCTTGAATTATTCAGACTATGCTTCCATTATATTCAAATGATTTCTTTTGGGCTGCTTTCAATATTTCATTCTTGAATTCTGGAATTTGACTGTAATATTTCTAGGAGTTTTCCTTTGGGGATCTATTTCAGAAGGTTGTCAATGTATTCTTTCCATTTCTAGTTTACCATCTAGATCAAGGCTCTCAGGTCAATTTTCCTTGGAAATTTCTTGAAAGATTATGTCTAGACTTTCTTGCTGACCAGGGACTTCATTTAGTCCAACAATTCTTAAAATATATCTCCTCAATCTATTTTCCAAGTCAGTAAGTTTTCCAATGAGATATTTCTTTTTTTTTCATTCTTTGATTTTGCTTTGTTTTTTAATGGCTCATGAAGTCATTAGCTTTCACTTGCCCAGTGTTAATTTTAAGGAATTGTTTTCTTCAGTGAACTTCTACTTTCATTTGGCCAATTTCTACTTTTTAATGAGTTCTCTTCAGTAAATTTTTATACTTTTTTTCTGTTTATTCAATTCCTTTTCATGGATTCTTCTTTTTAATGGATTTTTGTGTCTTTAAATATTTGGCCTATTTTTTTTAGTTATTTTTCTTCAATATTTTTTGTGCCTTGTTTAGCAAGTTGTTGACTCTTTTTTTCCATGTTTTTCTTTTATCACTCTCATTTATTTTTTACAATTTTTCCTCTGCCTCTCATATTTGATTTTTAAAATCCTTTCTAAGTTTATCAAGGAATTCCTTTGAACTTTTCTTTAAGGCTTTTGATTAGTAGTTTTCATTTTGTTATCTTCTGAGTTTATGTTTTAATAGTGGGTTTCTTTTTTTTCTTTTTTTCTCATTTTCCAATCATTTTTCTTGAATTTCCACTTAAGAAACTATTAAAATTGGTCTCTACTCCTGTAGGGGGTACTGTCCCAACCTTCACATTTTTGATTCAACTGTTCAGAACTAGTTCTGAGGATCTATAAGTTTTCAATTATTCCAAAATGTTTTTTACCTAAGGAGAAATATGTTTACTACTCTTTTGCCTGTGGTTTGTAAGTAACAACAAATACTCACTTTTGCCCTGGAATGCCCTTATGACCTGGAACCAACATCTCCTATAGCTATAAGAATACATGTCCTAGTATTCCTCCTCAAACTGATACTTGATTAATTTCTATTCAAATCTATGTATGGGAGTTGCAATAGATTCCTGCACCCAGTGCCAGAAAAGGGACTCTTGTAAAGTGCCTTCTGACCAGTTGTCTGATCCCTTATAATGTTTGGGCTGAGAGCTCTATAAGCCACTGCTACTATTTCAGTTGTCCCCAAAGTCAGTGCTTGGCAGAGTGGAGCTTATCTTGGTGCACTATTCTGTGCTCTACTCCCATCTATGGTAGATCTTTCCTGTTGATCTTCTAAGTAGTCTTGAGAAATTTCACCCCATCTTTTTGCTGGTTCTGCTGCTTCAGACTTTGTTTTGAGACATTATTTTAAAGTTGTTTGGAGGGGGCTTGGGAGAAATCAAGAGGGGGGGTCTCCACCTTTTCTCTGCCATCTTGTCTCTACCCTTAATTAGATTATTTATTATCAAATGCATTCCACCAAAGGCTTTTCTTTTTAGGTTTTCTCAACCCTACTCTTCAAACAGCTTTGACAAGACAGTATCAGTATAACATGTATGGATTTTAGAACATACTAAAATGTTAACACTGTAAGAAAAGATATTACCATTTGCTCATCTTTGTATCTTCTGTGGGTGACTATCTAAATAATTTCTACATAGTAAGTGCTTATTAGATATTTGTAGAATTGAATTTGGTTTTATTTCTTGAAAGAAAGATAGTGAAATTTTCTAAACAATTAATTGCTATTAGAATTTTTACAGACATTATAGTAAAATGTTATATGTTTTGATCAGGAATCACTGAATCATGAATAAAAAACAAAAGGAACCCTAAAGATCATCTAGTCCAACCATGTTTCAGAATGGTTAAGTGGTTTAAGTACCCCAAACCACAGACTGAATAAATGGCAGAGATACAATTTCATACTCTGCTCTCCATTTTTTGTATTTCAAGTTCTGTTTCTTTAGTACAAATACTTCCAGATTTCATTCTAGTTCCCATCCATCTTGTACTACAAACCAAAATAACAATAATTATCCTATTAGTCTAGAGATAGAATCAAAATATACAGAAGTAAATGACCCCTTTCTTGTTCCATCCTATATGATATGCAAGGGGGAAACTATTTAAAAATTACTTAATTTAACTGAAATGTTTCATATAGCCAAAGAATTGGTATTATAATCATTTAAGAGCAGTAATAGAGTTGCTAGTATTCCTATAATTTTAAGTTTTACAAAGTGATTTACATGCATTATCTCCACTGATATCCACAACAGTCCTAAGGAGTAGGTGCTATTTGTTAAAATGAGACAATTGAGATTGAGGGAAGCTAAGTGACTTGCCTACGCCTAGAGTCATACTGCTAGTAAGTGTCTGAGGAATGATTTGAACTCAGGGATTCCTGACTCCAACTCTAATTCTCTCTCTTCTGTGCTACTAAGCAGAGCTAGATTATTTGTCACATCTATATGTGATTACTTTTTACTAAGAATTGTAAGGTATACATGGGTCTTCTTTTTCATTAAAGGAAAAAGTTCCAATATTTGGGGAAATACCATCCTATTACATTGGATTTATCTTGTTCTCCCAATAGGCAATATTAAACTGAATTTCTGAACTGAATTTGCTGAGTGTGCTTGATCCAATACCTTTGAACTTTTACTTTCTTAGGTTTCCTGGGTTTCCACTTTGTCTTAGTATCTTCAGTATTCCTATCTCGATAATCACAGAGTTTATATTTCTCCAAAGGGCATCAGAATTTCCCATAGATTATACTTCTACAAAACTATAACTTCCTTTTCATCTGTATAAATTCTAACTCTTCTCTACCTTTCGTTTCAGAAAACAGATGAGTAAATTGTAGCAAAATCTGTTTTAGTGGACAGTAAAATAATTTTCTAGGAGTGGGACCTTGTGCCCTTATTTCCTTCTCCGTTCTCCATTTATGTCTAATTCCTATCACCATGTTACTTTTGGTGCTGATTTCATGTATAGCATGTCAGACACAATGATGTAGAAATACATATTTGATAAAACTGGAAAACTTTAGATTTACAGGAAGATAACAATCAGGTTGTTTTTCCCCAGAAAATGGACAAATTTTTAAAACTAATTCACTTAACAAATATGCAAAAGAAAGTAGCATAGAGTAATGAAAAGTGTTTCTAAGTATAAAAAAGCATTAAGTTCTATTTATTTTTAATTTGATGGTGAGAACTCTACTGCAGCCCTTTCTTAGCCTATTTTCATCTATTTTAAGCAGTCATAGACTCAGTGTTAAATATTCTGTTAGCACTTCCTGGCAGCTCACTAACAGCACCAAGAGCCTCAGTGACTCATTCAGCTCTTTAAAACACCATTCGCCTAACTTGTCCTTCCCAAGAAAGATCACTTCTGTTTGCCTGTTACCTGTCTTGGGGTCATAAGATGGACCATAGATGGAAGGGACCTTATAGTATGATCTCCCTGACTTTACTAGTGAAGAAACTAAATTGCAGAAAGATTAAAGTACTTGCTTAAAGTCATTCAAAATTGAAATTCAAACTCAGGGCACATGGCCAGATTCAGCATCCTTCCCACTCTATCATGAAAGGGCTCTCTTTTTTCTGCACAATAATCACTTCAACTTGAGCTTCTGAATGACCCCTGCAGAACGTCTCATGAAGGGAACAACTCCTTGTTATGCTTTTTTTAAAGCATATTTTACCACAGAGGCAAAAACAAACAAGGTTTAAGGACGTACTATGTGAAAAAGCACTGTGCTAGTGCTAGAGGCACAGAGAAAAACTAAAATAGTCCTTGCCATCCAAGAGCTCATATTTTATGGACAACAGATACATGATGAAGTTAGGTGATGTAGCCACATTAATAGTTATACATTAAATAGAAACAGATTTCTTCACAACATCAGAAAAAAATTCTAAAAAGACCCAGGGGGGTGAAAAATGCCCAATGCCAAAAGCCTAAGCAATTGTTGAACAAGTAAGAGAAGCCAGATTTC